>NW_026652283.1:43320670-43665207 GCF_009828535.3 Hylobates moloch
ACCACTACCATCCGCAGCATTCACTGGACATTCCAGTCCTGGCCCTAGTCACAGAGAGGAACAGTAGTAATAGGGTCTCACCAGAGCCTTGCCATGCAGAAAGCTGACAGTTGGAAAATGCAGAAAGTAGGGCTCCCAGTTAATGGCAGTGAGGTGTGAAGGAAAGGACACAGGCTTTGAAGCCAAACAGGGCTGAGTGTGAATCCCAGCTCTGCTCCTTACAACCTGAGTGACCATGGCCCCTCTGAGTTTAGTGCTTACTTCTGTGCCTGGAGCATGTAAGTCCCTCAGTCAACAGTGACTCTGCAGATGGGGTGGAGGGTGGGCAGCAGAGCGGGTGACTACAGCTGGAACAGGCTCAGTCCCTGGGGACCATGTGCTGCACCTCAACCAGTGGTCACCAGAGGTGAAGCTGTTCGAGGTCCCTCTTCAGTGTGCAAAGTGAGGACTGTAGTGGAGAAGGCAGGTGGGGCTGAAGTCTCCCAGGAGCTGCCTCTCTCTACTCCTCTCTGTGCTCGAATCAGCTCCCTTCATGGCCTGAGAGTGGGAAATTCAGGGCACAGAAAAGCAAGGAGTGCTCTTCTCAGCAGGCTCAGAGCTGACAGAGAAGGGTTCCCGAGACAGAACAGATGCAGCTGTCCAGAGGACCTGGCATCATTCTCAGAACAGACATGCCAGGAAGTTTCTAAGTGAGGAGCCCCCAGGTGTGGAGGGACCTGTGCTCATCCCCTGAAGCTGTGAGGCCTTGTAGAGTCAGCAAATTGGCTGAAGACCAGAGCAGACAAAGGCCTTGCCCAAGGTCACACAGCCATTGGCAGCAGAGCCAAGACTACAAACCTAGACTTCTGCTTCTTGAAGCAGGGCTGATGTAACTGGGTGTGGCCTTGCTACAGATGACCACTCACTCCCTACATGCCTCCCTGCATCAGGCCTGGTGCCCAGTAAAGAAATGGATCAATGCATTGTCTCCAGAAAGCTTGTGGGCAGCTCTCCAGCAGCACTGGCCCTGCCTGGATGCAGTGTCACTTACAAATACTACTTAAAGCACTTGTAGTGCCTTTCAGAGAAGCTGTCAGCCAGGAGGCAGCCCTGTGGCTAGAATCAAGCCCAGATGCAGCCATTCCAAATGACAGAAAGAGAACAGCACTTGCTCACATTGACTGCAGATCTACGCAGTGCTCATCGGGAGTGGTGGGAGGTGCTGAAGTGTCCTCTAGTCTCCTGGCTTTTCATGACAGCCCTGTGAGGTAGAGAGAGCTGTCCCTATTCTGCAGATGTGGACACTGAGCTAAGACAGGCACAGTGACTTGCCCTCAGCCACGCAGCTAGTAGGAGGTGACACCATATCACACTGAAGATCATCCTGCCCAAGCTTGCAGTCCACACATTTAAACTTCCATGTTTTAAAGCATCTATGGATTTTATTAACTGTACCTCCCCTGCCTGTGGGCTCAAAAGATGGCCAGAAGAAGCATAGTTTGTCTGAAGCAAACAGAAAATAGTAAAAGTCAAGCGAAGGGAAAATAATCGGTCGGTCTTGGGGTTTGGAAGGACAGCTGTTGACAAGCAGGTAGTGGCAGGGTTGGGGAGGGCCAGGGAGGCTCCAGAGAATGGGGGTGCCTGGCCTGGGCTTTGAAGATGAAGAAGGGGAAATGGCCCTGCAGGTGGAGGGGATGGCAGGAGCAAAGGCACAGAGGCAGGGACGCTTGGGATCCACCGAGGGAATGGCTTGGCTGGCAGAGCGAGGAGCCCGAGGAGGTGGCCTGGGGCCTAGGCAGCCTCCGGCGCTCTGGAGGGACCTGGGGACCAGCACAGACTCCTGCTGGGCCAGGCATTACAGCCAACCATGTGGCAGAATTATAGCAATACCAGGCTTTGGGGATTTATTTTAAAAAGCCCACAGAGCATTTATAATTTACAATAATTTACAAAAATTTTCATGTATTCATTGCCACTCTCCCCTCACAAAAGTGAGATGAGTGTCGTGGCCTCTTCCATTTGATGGAAAAGAAGCAGACATCCTTTCCTCCACACTGCACGGACACCTTCCACCTGACCATGGGCTCCCAGGCCCCTCCCAGGCTGCCCACTGCTTCCCCTCCTCTCTGGCCATCCCCCACTCCAGCCTCCCTAGCACCCCTTTCCTGCACGGTGCTAATGCTCTGTCCAGCCTCTTACCTCTGACCCTGCCAGTTCCTCCAGATGGAACAATCCTCCCTCCCCTCCCATCCCCATGCCTTTGTTAACTGCCCCAATCCTCAGACCTCAGCTCGAATGCCAGGTCCTCAGAGGTGCTTTCTGAGCCTTCTGTGACCCTCCCATTCAATGGCCTCATGTGCAAAGCAGTCCAGGAGGTGCCAGAACTGGGCTTCAGGATTCAGACAAGCGAATGTGTGTACGTGTGTGTTGAGCATTGACATGTCCCAAGCACCATGCAGTCCTTAGAATGACACAAGATGTGGTAGCAATCACTCTCCCCACCCTGCAGATGAGAAAGGGATTCACAGGGGCATTAAGTAACTTGCCCATGATCACACACCTGCGCTCCTGGCTCCCAGCCACTCCTGCCTTCATCCTGTCCTGCCAGCTTCCTCCAGGCGCTCTGCAACCTCAGCTCTGTGTGTCTGTCTGGGCTCCAAGCTGCTCAGACTGAACTTTTTTAAACAACTCTTTTTAAAATTGTGGTAACAAATACATAACCTAAAATTTACCACTTGAACCATTTTGGGTTTTTTTTTTTTTTTTTGAGACTGAGTTTTCCTCTTGTTGCCCAGGCTGGAGTACAGTGGCCTGATAGCAGCTCACTGCAACCTCCACCTCCCAGGTTCAAGTGATTCTCCTGCCTCAGCTTCCCAGGTAGCTGGTATTACAGGTGTGTGCCACCACGCCCGGCCAATTTTTTGTATTTTTAGTAAAGACGGGGTTTTACCATGTTGGACAGGCTGGTCTCAAACTCCTGACCTCAAGTGATCCACCCCACCTCAGCCTCCCAAAGTGCTGGGATTACAGGTGTGCGCCACCGTTCCCAGCCCTAGAACCTTTTTATTTTCCAACTCGTTATTTTATTTTATTATACTTTAAGTTCTAGGGTACATGTACACTATATGCAGGTTTGTTACATAGGTATACATGTGCCATGCTGGTTTGCTGCACCCATTAACTCGTCATTTACATAAGGTATTTCTCCTAATGCTATCCCTCCCCCTGCCCCCCACCCACCAACAGGCCCCGGGGTGTGATGTTCCCCATCCTGTTTCCAAGTGTTGTCATTGTTCAATTCCCACCTATGAGTGAGAACATGCGGTATTTTGTTCTCTCTCCTTGTGATAGTTTGCTCATAATGATGGTTTCCAGCTTCATCCATGTCCCTACAAAGGACATGAACTCATCCTTTTTTATGGCTGCATAGTATTCCATGGTGTATATGTGCCACATTTTCTTAATCCAGTCTATCACTGATGGGCATTTGGGTTGGTTCCAAGTCTTTGCTATTGTGAATAATGTGACAATAAACATATATGTGCATGTGTCTTTATAGTAGCATGATTTATAATCCTTTGGGTATATACCCAGTAATGGGATTGCTGGATCAAATGGTATTTCTAATTCTAGATCTTTGAGGAATCACCACACTCTCTTCCACAATGGTTGAACTAGTTTACACCCCCACCAACAGTGTAAAAGTGTTCCTATTTCTCCACATCCTCTCCAGCATCTGTTGTTTCCTCACTTTTTAATGATAGCCATTCTAACTGGTGTGAGATGGTATCTCATTGTGGTTTTGATTTGCATTTGTCTGATGACCAGTGATGATGAGCATTTTCTCATGTGTCTGTTGGCTGCATAAATGTCTTCTTTTGAGAAGTGTCTGTTCATATCCTTTGCCCACTTTTTGATGGGGTTGTTTGTTTTTTTCTTGTAAATTTGTTCAAGTTCTTTGTAGATTCTGGATGTTAGCCCTTTGTCAGATGAGTAGATTGTAAAAATTTTCTCCCATTCTGTAGGTTGCCTGTTCACTCTGATAGTAGTTTCTTTTGCTGTGCAGAAGCTCTTTAGTTTAATTAGATCCCATTTGTCTATTTTGGCTTTTGTTGCCATTGCTTTTGATGTTTCAGACATGAAGTCCTTGCCCATGCCTGTGTTCTGAATGGTATTGCCTAGGTTTTCTTCTAGGGTTTTTATGGTTTTAGGTCTAACATTTAAGTCTTTAATCCATCTTGAATTAATTTTTGTATAAGGTGTAAGGAAGGAATCCAGTTTCAGCTTTCTATATATGGCTAGCCCGTTTTCCCAGCACCATTTATTAAAAAAGGGGATCTTTTCCCCATTTCTTGTTTTTGTCAGGTTTGTCAAAGATCAGATGGTTGTAGATGTGTGGTATTATTTCTGAGGCTCTGTTCTGCTCCATTGGTCTATATTTCTGTTTTGGTACTAGTACCATGCTGTTTTGGTACTAGTACCATGCTGTTTTGGTTACTGTAGCCTTGTAGTATAGTTTGAAGTCAGGTAGTGTGATGCCTCCAGCTTTGTTCTTTTTGCTTAGGATTGACTTGGCAATGTGGGCTCTTTTTTGGTTCCATATGAACTTTAAAGTAGTTTTTCCAATTCTGTGAAGAGTCATTGGTAGCTTGATGGGGATGGCATTGAATCTATAAATTACCTTGGGCAGTATGGCCATTTTCATGATATTGATTCTTCCTATCCATAAGCATGGAATGTTCTTCCATTTGTTTGTGTCCTCTTTTACTTCACTGAGCAGTAGTTTGTAGGTCTCCTTGAAGAGGTCCTTCACATCCCTTGTAAGTTGGATTCCCAGGTATTTTATTCTCTTTGTAGCAATTGTGAATGGGAGTTCACTCATGATTTTGCTGTTTGTCTGTTATTGGTGTATAGGAATGCTTGTGATTTTTGCACATTGATTTTGTATCCTGAGACTTTGCTGAAGTTGCTTACCAGCTTGAGATTTTGGGCTGAGACGATGGGGTTTTCTAAATATACAGTCATGTCATCTGCAAACGGGACAATTTGACTTCCTCTTTTCCTAATTGAATACCCTTTATTTCTTTCTCTTGCCTGATTGCCCTGGCCAGAACTTCCAATACTATGTTGAATAGGAGTGGTGAGAGAGGGCATCCCTGTCTTGTGCCAGTTTTCAAAGGGAATGCTTCCAGTTTTTGCCCATTCTGTATGATTTTGACTGTGGGTTTGTCATAAATAGCTCTTATTATTTTGAGATGTGTTCCATCAATATCTAGTTTATTGAGAGTTTTTAGCATGAAGTGCTGTTGAATTTTGTTGAAGGCCTTTTCTGCATCTATTGAGATAATCATGTGGTTTTTGTCGATGGTTCTGTTTATGTGATGGATTATGTTTATTGATTTGCGTATGTTGAACCAGTCTTGCGTCCCAGGGATGAAGCCAAGTTGATCGTGGTGGATAAGCTTTTTGATGTGCTGCTGGATCCGGTTTGCCAGTATTTTATTGAGGATTTTTGCATTAATGTTCATCAGGGATATTGGTCTAAAATTCTCTTTTTTTGATGTGTCTCTTCCAAGCTTTGGTGTCAGGATGATGTCAATCTCATAGAATGAGTTAGGGAGGATTCCTTCTTTTTCTATTGCTTGGAATCGTTTAAGAAGGAATGATTCCAGCTCCTCTTTGTACCTCTGGCAGAATTCGGCTGTGAATCCATCTGGTCCTGGACTGTTTTTGGTTGGTAGGCTATTAATTATTGCCTCAATTTCAGAGCCTGTTATTGGTTTCTTCAGAGATTCAGTTTCTTCCTGGTTTAGTCTTGGGAGGGTGTATGTGTCCAGGAATTTATCCATTTCTTCTAGATTTTCTAGTTTATTTGCGTAGAGGTGTTTATAGTATTCTCTGATGGTAGTTTGTTTTTCTGTGGGATTGGGGGTGATATCCCCTTTATCATTTTTTATTGCGTCTATTTGATTCTTCTCTCTTTTCTTATGAGTCTTGCTAATGTTTTGTCAATTTTGTTGATCTTTTCAAAAAACCAGGTCCTGAATTCATTGATTTTTTTGAAGAGTTTTTTTGTGTCTCTATCTCCTTCAGTTCTGCTCTGATATTAGTTATTTCTTGCCTTCTGCTAGCTTTTGAATGTGTTTGCTCTTGCTTCTCTAGTTCTTTTAATTGTGATGTTATGGTGTCGATTTTAGATATTTCCTGCTTTCTCTTTTAGGCATTTAGTGCTATAAATTTCTCTCTACACGTTGCTTTAAATGTGTCCCAGAGGTCCTAGTTCATTGTGTCTTTGTTCTCATTGGTTTCAAATAACATCTTTATTTCTGCCTTCATTTCGTTATTTACTCAGTAGTCATTCAGGAGCAGGTTGTTCAGTTTCCATGTAGTTGAGCGGTTTTGAGTGAGTTTCTTAATCCTGAGTTCTAATTTGATTGTACTGTGGTCTGAGAAACACTTTGTTGTGATTTCTGTTCTTTTACATTTGCTGAGGAGTGCTTTACTTCCAACTATGTGGTCAATTTTGGAATAAGTGCGATGTGGTGCTGAGAAGAATGTATATTCTGTTGATTTGGGATGGAGAGTTCTGTAGATGTCTATTAGGTCTGCTTGGTGCAGAGCTGAGTTCAAGTCCTGGATATCCTTGTTAACCTTCTGTATTGTTGATCTGTCTATATTGACAGTGGGGTGTTAAAGTCTCCCATTATTATTGTGAGGGAGTCTAAGTCTCTTTGTAGGTCTCTAAGGACTTGCTTTATGAATCTGGGTGCTCCTGTATTGGGTGCATATATATTTAGGATAGTTAGCTCTTCTTGTTGAATTGATCCCTCTACCATTATGTAATGGCCTTTTTTGTCTCTTTTGATCTTTGTTGTTTTAAAGTCTGTTTTATCAGAGACTAGGATTGCAACCCCTGCTTTTTTTTTGCTTTCCATTTACTTGGTAGATCTTCCTCCATCCCTTTATTTTGAGCCTATGTGTGTATCTGCACATGAGATGGGTCTCCTGAATACAGCACACTGATGGGTCTTGACTCCTTATCCAATTTGCCAGTCTGTGTCTTTTAATTGGGGTATTTAGCCCATTTACATTTAAGGTTAATATTGTTATGTGTGAAATTGGCCCTGTCATTATGATATTAGCTGGTTATTTTGCCTGTTAGTTGATGCAGTTTCTTCCCAGTATCGATGGTCTTTACAAGTTGGCATGTTTTTGCAGTGGCTGGTACCAGTTGTTCCTTTCCACGTTTAGTGCTTCCTTCAGGAGCTCTTGTAAGGCAGGCCTGGTGGTGACAAAATCTCTCAGCATTTGCTTGTCTGTAAAGGATTTTATTTCTCCTTCACTTACGAAGTTTAGTATGGATATGAAATTCTGGGCTGAAAATTCTTTTCTTTAAGAATGCTGAATATTGGCCCCCACTCTATTCTGGCTTGTAAGGCTTCTGCCGAGAGATCCGCTGTTAGTCTGATGGGCTTCCCTTTGTGGGTAACCTGACCTTTCTCTCTGGCTGCTCTTAACATTTTTTCCTTCATTTCAACCTTGGTGAATCTGACAATTATGTGTCTTGGGGTTGCTCTTTTCAAGGAGTATCTTTGTGGTGTTCTCTGTGTTTCCTGAATTTGAATGTTGGCCTGCCTTGCTAGGTTGGGGAAGTTCTCCTGGATAATATCCTGAAGAGTGTTTTCCAACTTGGTTCCATTCTCCCTGTCACTTTCAAGTACAGCAATCAAATGTAGATTTTGTCTTTTCACATAGTCCCATATTTCTTGGAGGCTTTGTTCATTTCTTTTTACTCTTTTGTCTCTAAACTTCTCGCTTTATTTCATTAATTTGATCTTCAGTCACTGATACCCTTTCTTCCATTGGCTATTGAAGCTTGTGCATGCGTCACGTAGTTCTCTTGCCATGGTTTTCAGCTCCATCAGGTCATTTAAGGAATTCTCTACACTGTTTATTCTAGTTAGCCATTTGTCTAATCTTTTTTCAAGGTTTTTAGCTTCCTTGTGATGCGTTCGAACATTCTCCTTTAGCTTGGAGAAGTTTGTTATTACCGACCTTTTGAAGCTTACTTCTGTCAGCTTGTCAAAGTTATTCTCCATCCAGCTTTTTTCTTTTGCTGGCAAGGAGCTGCGATCCTTTGGAGGAGAAGAGGCGCTCTGATTTTTAGAATTTTCAGCTTTTCTACTCTGGTTTTCCCCCATCTTTGTTGTTTTATACCTTTGGTCTTTGATGTTGGTGACCTACAGATGGGTTTTTGGTGTGGATGTCCTTTTTGTTGATGTTGATGCTATTCCTTTCTGTTTGTTAGTTTTCCTTCTAACAGTCAGGTCCCTCAGCTGCAGGTCTGTTGGAGTTTGCTGGAGGTCCACTCCAGACCCTGTCTGTCTGGGTATCACCAGCAGAGGCTGCAGAACAGCAAATAATTGCAGAAGCCTGATCCTTCCTCTGGAAGCTGCATCCCAGAGGGACACTCGCCTGTATGAGGTGACAGTCAGCCCCTACTGGGAGGTGTCTCCCAGTTAGGCTACACAGGGGTCAGGAACCCACTTGAGGAGGCAGTCTGTCTGTTCTCAGAGCTCAAACACCATGCTGGGAGAACCACTGCTCTCTTCAGAGCTGTCAGACAGGGACGCTTAAGTCTGCAGAAGTTTCTCATGCCTTTTGTTCAGCTATGCCCTGCCAGCAGAGGTGGAATCTACAGAGGCAACAGGCCTTGCTGAACTGTGGTGGGCTCCACCCAGTTTGAGCTTCCCCAGCTGCTTTGTTTACCTATTCAAGCCTCAGCAATGGTGGGCGCCCCTCCCCCTGCCAGGCTGCTGCCTTGCAGGTTGACCTCAGACTGCTGTGTTAGCAGTGAGCAAAGCTCTTTGGGCATGGGACATGCCGAGCCAGGCACAGAATATAATGTCCTGGTGTGCCGTTTGCTAAGACCATTGGAAAAGCGCAGTATTTGGGCGGCAGTGTTCCGATTTTCCACGTACAGTCTGTCATGGCTTCCCTCGGCTAGGAAAGGGAAATCCCCTGACCTCTTGCACTTCCCGGGTGAGGCGACGCCCTGCCCTGCTTCGGCTCGCCCTCCATGGGCTGCACCCACTGTCCAATCAGTCCCAATGAGATGAACCAGGTACCTCAGTTGGAAATGTAGAAATCACCTGTCTTCTGCGTTGATCACGCTGGGCGCTGCAGACCACAGCTGTTCCTATTTGACAATCTTGGAACTGCCCTGAACCATTTTTAAGTGTGCAGTTCAGTGGCATTAAGTACATTCACATTGTTGTGCAACCATTACCACCATCCAGCTCCACGACCATCCAGCTCCAGAAAAATTTCCATTTTCCAAACGGAAACTTTGTATCCGCTAAACACTCACTCCCCATCTCCTCCTTCCTCCAGGACCTGGCATCCACCACTCTCCTTTCCGTCTATGGACATGACTAGTCTATGTACCCCATATCAGTGAAATCATACATTATCTGTCCTTTTTCTGTGATTGGCTTAGTTCACTCAGCATGGTGTCCTCCAGGTTCATCCACGTTGTGGCAGGTATCAGAATGTCCTTCCATGTTGAGGTTGAGTGGTATTTCATTGCATGACTAGATCATATTTTGTTTATCTGTTTATCCATCAGTGGACACTGGGGTTGCTTCCAGCTTTTGACTATTGTGAATAATGCTGCTGAACACAGGTGTACAAATATCTGAGTTCCTGATTTCGGTATTGGTGGTATATACTTGGATGTGGAATTGCTAGATCATATGGTAATCCTATGTTTGTGTTTTTTTGAAGAACCACCATGCCTTTTTTCACAGCAGCTGCACCATTTCACACTCCCACCAGCAGCGTACAAAGATTCCAATTTCTCCACATCCTTCTCAACACTTGTTATTTCCCGTGTTTTTGATAATAGCCCTCCTAGAGGGTGTGAAGTAGTATCTCATTGTAGTTTGGACTTTTATTTCCCTCACGATTAGTGAGGTTGAATGTCTTTTCATGTGCTGATTGGCCATTTGTATATCTTGTTTGGAGAAATGTCTATTCATGTCTTGTTGCTATTTTTAAAATTGGGTTTTTGGACTGAGGTTGTTGTTGAGTTGTAGGAGTTCTTTACATATTCTGGATATCAAGCCCTTATCAAATAGATGATTTGCAAATATTTGCTCCCATTCCCTGGGTTGCCTTTTCATTCTGTTGATAGTGTCTTTTAATGAACAAAAGTTTTAAAGTTTGATGAAGTCCAAACTTATCTATTTTTTCTTTTGTTGCCTATGCTTGGTGTTGTATCCAAGAAATCATTGCCAAATCCAATTTCATGAAGTTCTTCCCCTATGTTTTCTCCTAAGAGTCTTATTATAGTTTTAGCTCTCACCTTTAGGTCTTTGATCCATTTTGAGTTCATTTCTGTATACGGTGTAAAGTATGAGTCCAACTTCACCTTTTGCATGTGGATATTCTGCTTTTGCATCATTTCTTGGAAAGACTTTCTTTCTCCATTGAATAGCCTTGGCAACCTTGCTGAAAATCATTTGACCATATTTGCTAGGGTTTATTTCTGAGCTCTCTGTTGTATTCCACTGAACTATATTTCCGTTTTGTGTCAGTACCACACTGTTTCAATTACTGTATTTTTGTAGTAAGTTTTGAAATCAGGAAGTGTGAGAGCTGCAACATTGTTCTCTTGCAAGATTGTTTTGGTGGTTCAAGGTCCCTTGCTTTTCATCTGCTCGTTTACTGTTATACCCCCAACACCTACAGCAGTTGGCACCCAATTAATATTTGATGCATGAAAAGTTAACTATCTATGGCATCTGTGTCATGTGCTAGGCGTTAGGGACCAAGACCAATCCGCTTTGGTCCCTGCCTTTAAGGAGTGACAGCCTGGGGGGAGGTGGCTGGATAAACTGCTGGCTGAATAAAACAGCAGTGTGTTTGATGACAGAATGTACAAGTTCAGAGGGACACAGAGGTGGGTAGGCTGACTCTGATGGAGGGGTGGGTATGGGTGTGGAGGGAGATCAGGGCAGTTTCCCAGAGGGTGAAAACACTGCACTGGGCTTTGAAGAGTTTACTAGGTAGAAAATGGAGTAGGGGCACCTGCACAGAGGGATAGAGTGTGCAAAGGCACTGGGGAATGAAGGCACAGGCTCTGGAAGGAAGCAAGCAGCCTGGAGGCACCTTTGGGGGGATGGCAGGGAGTGGGGTGGTGAGGTTGAGGAGTGGTGGGCAGGGAACCCAGCCTGTGGGGCCCAGAGTCTTGTCTCTCTCCAGGGGTGGGGGGCAGAGGGGCAGCCCCAGAGGGCTTGACTTCTCCCATCTATTACAGAGGGTGTGCCGGGCACCCAGGTCAGCGGACCCAGTGGTTTTGGGGAAGAAAGAGAATAAAGGACAAAGAGTAAGATCTTGTTTCAATGGTGACCCCAGGGTTCGGCTTTGCCACTGGGGAGAGATTCACAGCCAGCGCTTGGTGAGGCATGGCGAGAACCCCCACCCAGCCAGGGCTCCTCACTTGCACTGAGAAAACAAGCCCTGCAGGCCTCGCAGCGGCCTCTCAGTAGTGAGGCAGGCGCTGTTCTTTCCCAACTTACAGACAAACAAATGGAGCTACACGGAGGTGGAGGAATGTGCCCAGCAAACAGTAAGCAGCAGAGCTGGGATTGAACTGGGCACTCTGGCAACTGAGGCACCTATTTCTTTCCTGGGCCCCCATTTCCTCCTAAGTGAAAGGGAAGGGAGCGGCCTCGCAGGTGCCCCATCTCCTCCCTGTGAGTCCTCAGGAGAGGGATGATGCCCCCGGCCTAGGCAGCATTGGGGACATTGGAGCATGCCCTGCGCTGGATGGCCAGTCCTATCTGCAGAGCCTGCTGGAGCCCAGCCACCTCCTCACTCCTGGACCTTCCTGCTCTGGACCCAGAACTTGATTCCCATCCAGGTGTCTCATGGTTAGACTAGCGTAAGCTACAACCCTCAGGAAAATCACAGAGCTTAGAGCCTGGTCCTGAGTTCGCCAGCTACACAGCCCCAGAAACTTCTGAGGGGAGCCCGGGGGAGATGAGGATTTGGGGAAGCCCAGAGGCTAGATCTGCTGACATTCTGAAAGTCTGTAGGAGCCTGACTCCTCCACTTTGTGAGGCGGTAGCTCCTCTTCCTTTTGTGTCAGCCTGCACCCCTCCTGGCCTGCTCTTGGGGGAACATGGCCCCTGAAGACTCTACCCTGGGCTTCAGGCTGAATAATGCTCACATTGCGGAGGAGCTTCCCTCGGCCTCCAGGCCCTTGTTAGCTGCCTCCATTCCTTGTCACTTTCCGTGGGGATGCAGGGGAGATGCCCGGCCTACCCTTGGCTCTAGTCTCTAAAAACTTTGTCCAGCCCCCTGGCTGGCCACATTTGGCCCAGTCTGCCAACTGCACCTGCCAGCTGGTCATAAGGCCTAACCCATAGCCTGGCTTCTCCCTGGCTGCCGTAGGCTCTTTTTGGCTCTTGTGTCCAGCCCTGTCAGCTGTCACCACATTCTTGGGAGTCTGCCTGCCCAGTAAGCCTGTCCCACTCCATGCTGCCCCACTCCAAGCCTGCTCTGTCTTCTGCTGGCTGGTGGGCCCCAGCACACACCTCCCTTGATTCTCTTGACAGCTGAGTCTGTCCATCTTGGGCCCGCCAGCCACTCATGTCAACAGATGACCCCATCCATAGCACAGATCCAAAATCCCGCTTGGAGCTTTGGCCCCACTGCCTCCTTTGGTCCGAGGCCTTTCACCACCTCTCCCGGCCTTAGCAGTGTCCACTTGTCCAGAAGTCTGCCCGGCTGGCTCCCAATGCCCTCTGTCTCTTTTAAAGTCTTCCCTCAATTCCTGGCTTCCCTGGTCCCCCTTGTTCTGAGCCATGCTGTATTATCTTTTAAGGTTTTTATTTAGAAACATCACAAACATACAGGAACATTTTTCTCCCGAACCATCTGAGAGCAAGTTGCAACCCAATGTCCATTTCTCCTGAATTCATCAGTGTGTATTTCCTATAGCCGAGGCCACCCCAGGCATCCCTGGCAGGACGCTTTCCTCCTTTGCTCAGGATCTGTCTCCATGGAGGGATGCCCCTCTCAGCCTGCTTGGAATCCTCTGGGGCTGAATATCCCTCTGCAAGGGAGCCGAAGGCACATTAGGTTTCCAACCTGATCCCACCACCACACCATCTCCTTGCCATCAAGACAGCCACAGAAGGATGGCACGTGCTTTTGTGCACACTTATCATATGTTCCCTCCTACTTCCTTCCTCCTGTTGGCATATACTAAGCGGGAGTCAAGAGGCTGGCTTCCATCATTAACACGCCATGTTAATGCCTCCCTGGGCTACAGTTTCCTTACTGGCAAATGAGGAATTAGGATTAAGTGATTTCTGAGGATTCTTTTCTAATAATAACAGCTGAGTTTTATGAAGCATTTACTATGTGCCACGCACTGTGAGCACTTCATAGGTAGCATCTTGGTTAATTCTCATACCAACCCTCTAAGATATAATCACAGTACTGTTATCTCCGTCTTACAGACTGGGAAACTGAGGCACAGAGCAGTTACATAACTTATGCTCAGGCAGCCCCTCAGAGATTCTAGATTTTCATGCAGGTGGTCCAGTTCAGAGTTTATACTCTGCTGAAAAGTAATGGGGGCAGGGTGGGTGGCACTATCTGGAATTTATTATTTGCCTGAAGAGGCAATCGTAGAAGTAAATATTGATAATTCAGAAAAAGAGGTCAACTCTCTGCATGCCAAGTACATTACACACAATCTTAATGTGCCATTTCACTTAATCTGCAACAACTTTGAGACACAGCACTATGATTATTCTCATTTTCTAGATGAGAAGACTGAGCCAGAGAGGTTAAACAACTTTTGTGTCAGAGTCAGAGCCAGGATTTGAACCCAGGTGTGCTGTTGTCACCTAGTGCTAAACTGGGACACATGCCATGCTCAGAGGGCAGGTCTTGAAGGATGCAGGTCATTGGCTCTGACTGGCAACAGGGTTGGGGGCAGAGTACCAGGCCCTGGGCAACTGTTTCATGCGTCTGATTTGATTTTATATTCCCAGCACTCCCGAGAAGCACCTCCACCCGCAGAGCAGGGAAAGACACCCAGCCACACTAAGCAGGGCAGATGTGGCTGGAGCTTCGTGCACTCTTGGGATGCAGCCAGGCTGGAAAACCTCTGGCACTGACTCACAGAGGACCTCATTGCCTCCCGGGGCCAGGACTTCACCCTGTGGACTGCAAGGAAGTGCTGAAGCTGCTGGGTTTGGTCTCCATTCTTCATATACCACAGAGGAGGCCCCTCCTCCAAGAGACTCCAGGCTGTGGGTAGAGAGGTGCTTTCTCTCTCATCCAGGGCTCGGAGGCCAGAGCACCCTCTGGAGACTTGGCATCTCCTTTGTGAGCCTCACCTCACCTGCAGGTGTTCCAGCAAGCTGATACCCAGCTCCGGGCTCTGGAAGGAAAGAATTCCCAGCAGATGCCTCACCTCAAACCAGGGCACACAGCCATGATCCTGCCCAGTAAGAAGCATCCTGCGACAAGCTCGGATGAGGTCCTTTGACCGTCAAAGAAGAGCAGCTTTCTCCTTATGGAGACAAGGCTTGAAGGAGCCTGCATAGCTCCCTCGCCCAGGCCTTCTCGGTAGACTCTCTCTGAGCAGCAGCTCCCAGGATTTAGTGCCAAGCTCTGCTGTTTCCAGAGCTGGAAAGACCCTGCACATTCACATCTGGACAGCCAGAGATAGTTCATCCAAACCACATGGCAATCATTCATTTCATGGAAAAGAAACTCACAAAGAGCAATCGCAGAGCTAGTAATGGCAGCCGGGACTCAAACCCCGGTCCCCCGGACACTACAGCCCAAGCCTCATTCTTACATCTTCCAATTGCAAATGAGAAAACTGTGACCCAGAAAGGGTCACACAAAGTCTCCAGCTCCACGGCTCACACCACGTGACCTCCCTCCCTGTAGAAGACCTCATTTCAAACAATGCCCAAAGATGGAAAAGGTAAAATGTTTTTGTGATTTGCAGCTAAGAAAATTCAGGTGGACCCACACTCAACCCCATTCTCAGACACTCGATCTGTCCAACAATCCATATGTCACTTTTTTTTTTTTTTGAGACAGGGTGTCACTGTCACCCAGGCTGGAGTGCAGTGATGCGATCATGGCTTACTGCAACCTTGACCTCCTGGGCTCAAGCAATTCTCCTGCCTCAGCCTCCCGAGTAGCTGGGACTACAGGCACACACTACCATGCCCAGCTAATTTTTTTTTTTTTTTTTTGTAGAGACAAGGTTTTACCACGTTGCCCAGGCTGGTCTCAAACTCCTGGCGATCCACCTGCCATGGTCTCCCAAAGTGCTGGGATCCACCTGCCATGATCTCCCAAAGTGCTGGGATTACAGGTGTGAGCCACCATGCCTGACCCATATTCACTTTGCATTTTAGATTTCATTGTTACTGTGCGTGAGTCAATGCATTCACAGAGTTGGTGCAGACTTCTCTCTCTTCTGTGATGTGCCGTCCACACATGGCCACCAAAGACACGCAAAGACAGCATCTCTCTACTCCTTGGGCAGAAAGACCACCTTAGCCTGAAGAAAATCAGAATCACGCTAGTGGAGGCAAGGAAGAAAGAAGAGGGAAGGAAGGAAATAACTATGAAAGAGGAAGGAAGACTCCCGTTGCTGAACAGTTGCATACTTTCTGTATGCTGGACCTGGGATAAACAACCCCATGTTATCTTACTATTAGTTTTCAAAAGGACCCTGGAAACGGGTGTCATTATCTCTATTTAGATGAAGAAACTAAGGTTCAAAGAGCAAAGGAACTGGCCAGTAATTACTGGAAGTGAGGCTAGAATTTGACTCTGAATCATTTCAAAGCCCAAAGACTTTCTCCAACACTGTCAGATTCCCACTTGTGCCTCCAAGTCCTAGAAGTTCAGGGAGGTGCCAATAGGCTCCTGGGGTCTGGGGTTGGGGCTGAGAGGGTGACCTTTCTTGAAAAGTTCTTTGGAAGAATGAGCTGCGTGGCTAAAAAATATTTGAATACCACCTTACAGCCAGCCTTTAATTAAAGATAGTGGGAAAAACTTTCTTCCTTTTCTTTTCCCTTTCCTTCCGTTCCTTCCTCTCTTTCTCTTTCTCTCTTTCTTTATTTTTGGTATAATAAACCCACAAGGAAGAGGGGAATGGGATAGGAGACTAACAGTAAACTTTTGGAAGCTGGAAAGAGATGAATGAGTGGAAGAGACAGAATCCCAAGCCAGCAGCAGGGAAATCTGGGAACCAATCTGATTTACATCCCAGGATCCCTCAAAGCCTCTGCAGGTTGGGGTGGAGGGAACCAACGTAAGGACGATTGGTGGAAAGTCTTGTTAGAAGCTGTCAGACTCCCATCCCTTCCTCAACTCCAGCAGCTCAGGAGACTCCCCTTCCCACCAACCCCAGAGAAAGCCTGGAGGTTTCTTCTCTGCACAAGTTGAAACTGAGCCCTTTTGAGGGCAGACGTCAGGAACACTGAGGGCATGGCAGGGGTGCCATAAAGAAATAGTGGGGGTTGGGCGCAGTGGCTTATGCTTGTAATCCCAGCACTTTGGGAGGCTGAAGTGGGTGGATCACTTGAAGTTAGGAGTTTGAGACCAGCCTGGCCAACGTGGTGAAATCCCATCTCCACTAAAAATACAAAAATTAGCTGGGCATGGTGGCGGTCACCTGTAATCTCAGCTACTCAGGAGGCTGAGGCAGGAGAATTGCTTGAACCCAGGAGGCGGAGGTGGCAGTGAGCTGAGATCATTCCACTGCACTCCAGCCTGGGCTATAGAGAGACTCCATCTCAAAAAAAATAAATAAATAGATAAAAATAAAAAAAAATAGTGGGGAGGAAGTGAATGCATGCAGACTGGCTGCAGAGACCCCTCCTTCTTCCCCTCCTCCCTGACTTTTTCCTGCGGCTTCCAGAACATGGGAAGCAGACTCTTCAACCTCCAAGAGGGAGACTGAGTCTTCATAGGGATTGATTCTGCTCAAGAAGAAAGGCACTGCCGTTGAAGACTCCCCGACGAAACAGCCCCGGCGGGCAGCTATGGGGAACGCGCCGTTAAAGAGCCTCACTTATCGCTTCCGATCATCTTTGAGCCCCTCCACTCTTAAACATGAGAAGACACCAAAGGCTATCAGACGTCTGAGAAACGAGACCAAACAAACACACAATAAAGGGACACTTGAGAGAAACAGAAGCCACGCAAGAAAAAAAAACTAAAAACAGAACAAGAACAAAGCCAAAAAAACCCAAGTAACATTAATAACAACTAATGTTAATAGCCTTAGAGAGATAAGATAGTAGAGTCTATCAAACAAGAACAGGATGCCATTAAAAGGAACATTCAAGAAAAAAAAAACTTGAAAACTCAAAATGTGACAGTAGAAATCAAAAACTCCACCTTGGGAGGCTGAAGAGGGCAGATCATAAGGTCAGGAGATCGAAACCAGCCTGGCTAACATGGTGAAACCCTGTCTCTACTCAAAATACAAAAAATTAGCAGGGCATAGTGGCGCGTGCCTGTAGTCCCAGCTACTTAGGAGGCTGAAGCAGGAGAATTGCTTGAATCTAGGAGGTGGAGGGTGCAGTGAGCCGAGATCGTGCCACTGCACTCCAGCTTGGCAACAGAGCAAGACTCCATCTCAAACAACAACAACAATCAAAAACTCAATAGAATGGATGGAGACAAAATGGAAGGAGATACTCAGAGAATCCAGCAAAAAGACAAAGCAATGGAAAATGTGACAGAGGGTATGAAAATCAGACAAAACAGATAGGAGGGCCAAGGCCTGAATAGCAGCAGTTCCAGAGAGAGAGAAGAAAAAAACAGAGGAGAGGAAATGATCGAGGAAATCAAGACATTTTCTTAAAGCAGAAGTCCCAGGGTCACCAGACTGAAGGAGCCACTGAGTGAGAAAACTGACCCACACGAAGACCCGTCACTGTGAGATGTCATGTTCTAGGGTTGTAGAGAAGATCCTAAGACGGGACCATAAAGAATGCAACGGGACTCAGAATGGATTTGGATCTCTTATAAGAGCAACCCAGGAAGCTAGATGGGAATGGAGCAATGTGTTCACAATACTGAAGGAAAATGATTTCCACCCCAGAATTCTACGATAGATTTCAATCGACTGCAAAATAGAATAAAGACATTTCCAGCATTTTCAGATATGTGAAGGATCAAAGTATTTCCCTCTCATGCATCTTCTAGGAAGAAGACCACGCTGAAGCATGGTCTCTGTAAGATGAGGATGAAAACTAAGGAAAAGGAAGACCCAGGGTTCCGGAAAGAGGAGACCCAACGCAGGAGGCAGAGAGGACCTCCGGGAGTGGGTGGAGGGAGCTCGCTGGATGAGAGTGCACCACCATGGAGAGGG
Source organism: Hylobates moloch (assembly GCF_009828535.3). Taxonomy (NCBI): domain Eukaryota; kingdom Metazoa; phylum Chordata; class Mammalia; order Primates; family Hylobatidae; genus Hylobates; species Hylobates moloch. The sequence continues at coordinate 43,339,086 of NW_026652283.1, forward strand.
GAGCCCCGGGGCAGTCAGGAGCCACTGGACAACTCAGCGGAGCCCCTGTCTCAGCAAGACTGGATGCAGAGAGTGTCAGGCGCTGCTGAACATCTCCAACGTCTTGAGGGGAAATTTGGGTGAGGCGTGAATCTGGGGTTGAATTAGTAACAAATGTATAGAAAACAAAGTGCAATTAAGCACACATACATACAATGATTATACACAGTGAAAACAGGAAAGGAAAGTAATCATGGTTCACTTTATGGCTTGGCTGTGAATTATTTATGATACAACACTAATGAGAGGATAGGGAGGTGGCGGGAGGTGGAATGCCAACGGGAAAGGCTTCGGAGCCTGCAGATAATGCTGAAGCTGAGAAGCCAAGTCATGGGCAATCCAAGCACATTATGTAGAGATATGGCAAACCAAGACAATCCGCTAAAAGAGATGAAAGGTGCTGCTTCTGGGAGTGGTGACCGCCGGGTGGGTGGGGGTTGGGCAGGGAGAAAATGTGGGGCAAAGAGAAAGAGTACTGCTGTTTCCCACAACAAAATCTATGGAAATATTTGACTCTTTAAACTCCAGACATGTGTAACTTTGATAAAAACTGAAAGACAGACACACACACACACACACACACACACACAGAGAGAGAGAGAGAGCAAGCACATATGCCTCTGTTCTCTAAGAGGCTGCTTTTCCCACAGGAGAGAGACAGAGAGAAGCCAGCTTCCTCCTGGGAGCCCAGCCTGATTCTCCAGGACAGAAACAGAGGCCAGGATCCAGGCAGACAGTGTCCAGGACTAGAGGATGCTACCTCCTCGTTGTAGCTCTCAGGGGACTACCAGGGGCTGCCCGAGACCCCCCTACCCAGGAACCTAAGGCTGTACCCGCTTGAAGAAAAGTCTCCTTTTAAATTTTAATACGAGGCAAAGAGATCTTCCCTGACAGGGCTCAGAGCTCTGGAAGGCTCTGGGTCCAGCATACTCAGACACTCAGTCTGCCCAATGATCAATACGTCTTTTTTCTTTCTCTTCGCTTTTCACATTTTTTTTTAATGATCCATGACTTGGGTTTCACAGCATATCATCAGTTGTCTCTGATGACTGGAGTGAGTGTTCCCTGGAAAGTCCTTTGAGTCCTCAGAGGAAATCCAGAAGGCCAGCACAGTCACCCTAGCTAGACCAACACTGGAGATTTTTATTGAAGGATGATCTTTATGGAGGAATAACTTTTCCAAGAGTCTAAGTGATTTCCTGGGTACAGAAATTTTCTACTCTGGTTTCAAAATAGTCATTCACAAATGCATGGTGGGTGAAGACCTCAAGCGCATAGGTGGCCTGGAATAGGGAAAAGAGGCCTGGAATGGGGCTGAGAGAATCCTCCCCACTGCCCACCCCCAAACCAGCATCCTCTCTTCCTCCTATCATGACCAGGGAAGTATCTTCTTCTCATCAATGCCCCTGCAGGTCCCCAGGGCTTTGCTCCTGCCCCCTGCCCCTTCTCTCCTTGGCATCATCACCTGCCCCTTGCTAGAAGGCATTCTTTGCAGCAAACACACATGAGGACTTCTCAGTTCAAACACCTGCCTGCTCCAGCTCACACTCCCTCCAGGAACCACCTCCCCGATTGTGCTGCTTTCCTCCACAGCCAGCCTCTTAGGACAACGCTTACACAGGCACCTCCACTCTTCATTTCGGCTCATACCATCAGGGTTCCATCACTATGGAAACAGCTCCCATCAGTCACCAGTCATCTGCACAGGGCCCTGTTGAATGGGCACGTGCCACCTGCCTGTCCTCACTGGGCTGAGCCTCCTTCCTCTTTGAACATTCTCTTCTCTTGGCTTCCAGGCTTCACCCTTGGCTGGGTCTCTTCCTGCTTTTCTGGCGATTCCTCCTCAATCTCTTCTGCAGCAGTGTTTCTGTCTGCCCTAGAAATGCTGGTATCCTGGGATCAGTCCTGGATGCCTTTTTCTTTTCTCTCTTCTCCATCTCCCCCCAAGATGGCCCATCTTGGCCCATAGCACTAAATTGCATCTACACACTGACAACTCTGAAGAGTGTATTCGACCTCAGGCCTCTCCTCTGAGGACCAGGCTCATCTATCCAATTGCCAAATGTCTCCCTGAACATCTCCGCTTGGCCTGGCATCTCAAAAGTCACATGTCCAACAAGTTTTGATTTCCCTGTCCCCAGACCTATTTTTCACTTCCCTCCTCCATCCCTTCTCACCCCATAAAGGGCACCACCATCTACTCAGTGGTTACTACAAGAAATACGGTAGTCAGTCTCAAGTGGAGGCTTCTCTCTCAGCCTCCACAGTCATCAGAAGTCCTATAGCTCCTCTTTCCATCTTCACTGCCATGTTCCTGGTCTAAACCATCGATGTCTCACCTGGGCTCTCAGGATCCTGCTCTTCCCGCTGCCCTGACAACCACTACTCCTTCTCAAAGTCTGGGTTATATTCCCCAGGAGAGAGGGGGCAACAGGAATTGGAGGTATAAAGAAAAAGAGGAAAAAGCCAAGTGTGGGCTCATGTGATGGCGGTTGGACACTTCACTCCCCAGCCCATTGGGCCATGCTCAGAGCTGCACATCTACATTTCTGGGGAGAAGCCTGAGAACTAAAGAGAGAGCAAGGTGCTGGGCCTCAGGAATAAGGCAGGGCCCTGATAGCCTAGACCCACCCCGGAAGAAGAGCAGCTCCTCATCCAGAGCTGAGAACCTAGGACCCATTCTCTTGGCTTCTAGAACACAAAGGGCTCTGCTCAGAGAAGGCCCTGGCCTGGGAGCTAGTGGCCCACGAGCCAGCCCTTTCTGGCATTATGTATTTCATTTTTACCTTGAACACCTGCAGAGAAGAATGGTCTGCAAGGAAGAGTCCTTGGCTCCCAATCCCAGAGCCTGCCCCATAACACAGGCCATCTGACTTCACCTTTCCCAGACCAAGCCTGCCTTCAGGCTGATGGATGGGTTCTCACTGGCCTGGTTTGGCTTTGATTGTGTCCTTGATCCTTCCTGAGACCCAGAGTCTCAATTCTGTTCCCAGATTCTAAGAGCTGCGGAGTTCAGGGACCTGCCCTCTCACCCAAGGTCTCAGTGAATTCTGAGCACATTGGAGGAAGATTCCTTCATTTAATAGATATTCCCCGGCACTGCTCATGTGCCAGGCAGTATTCTCAGCACTGGAGACACAGCAATGAACAAAACATAGTTCCTGCCCTCTCACAGAGCTCACAGTCTGGTGGAGGAAACAGAAGCACACTAGTAAATACCTGGAGAAAAATAAAGCAGGAAAGGAAGAGGGTAAGAAGTGCCATGGAGTGTGCAAATTCATCATGGGTAGTGTGGGAAGGCTTCACTGAAGGGTGATGGAGGGAAGTGAGGGGGCCATGGGAGTCTCTGGAAAAAGGGCTCCAGGCAGAGAGCACAGCAAGTGCAAAGGCCCTGGGGCAGAAGCTTGTCTTACAAAGAGCAGAGCTTGGCCAAAGCCCAGGGAGCAGGGCGAGAGCCACAGGCAGAGGTCAGGGAGGAGCTGGAGCCGGCACATGCAGGCCCGTAAGGGCTTCGGGGGACACAGCAGAGGAGCAGCAGGGTGTGTGTGGACCTCAACAGGATCACTCTTGTTGGGCTGAGAATGGACCACAGTGGGGAAGGTGGGAGGAGGAGACTGTAGGACATTGTGATCACCCAGGTGTGAGCTGCCAGTGGCTTGACCCAGAGGTGGGGAAAAATGGGCAGATTCAAGATACGGTTTCAGGGCCAAGCTGCCAGGATTTGCTAATGATGTGAGACAGAGTGGCTTTCAGTCCAAGCATCTAGAAAAATGAAACTGCCTATGCAGAATGTCCATCTTGCTTAACTGAATGAGTGACTTTGCCGCTCTCCTTCAGAAGATGCCTTTCCCCACTGATATGGTTTGGATCTGTGTCCTTGACCAAATCTCATGTCAAATTGTAATCCCCAGTAATGGAGATGGGGCCTGGTGGGAGGTGACTGGATCATGGGGGCAGTGTCTTATGGTTTAACACCATCCCCTCTCCATGCTGTCGTCACTATAGTGAGTTCCGAGATCTGGTTGTTTAAAAATTGTGTGGCACCTCCCTCCCGCTCTTGCTCCTGCTCCAGTCATATAAGACGCACCTGCTTCCCCTTCACCTCCTGCCATGATTGAAAGTTTCCTGAGGCCTCCCCAGAAGCCGAGCATATGCCAGGAGCATGCTTCCTGTATAGCCTGCAAAACCATGAGCCAATTAAACCTCTTTTCTTTATAAATTACCCAGTCTTAAGTATTTCTTTATGGCCATGCAAGAATTGACTAATATACCCATATTTGACCACTTAAAAGACTTTAAAGAGATACGCAGCAAGTGTGGGTAATGGGCACAGTTTGTCTGCCTATGTTATACATTTCCCAACCTCCACGCCACCAACCCTCCTGTGGTATGTGGTTTTGCTCCTGTTTAGGTTCTTAGGGTGGTTTACTGACTTTATTTTTTACACACCTATCCAAAAGGCTCCAACTTATTACCATTCATTTAATTCGTAGTTTAACCAATTGTTCCCCAATAAATACACAGAGGTAACACATATTCCCAAAGACATAATTCTAAATCTGGAGTTCACAGCAAAATGGGACTAGGCACAGCAGATGATTAGGCTGAAAATTATGCTACACTTCTGGGTTTCAAAGCCCAAGAAGAAACGGGTTTGTAAAAAACTATTAGAAAAGAAAATAATCTTTAGATTTTTCAAAACTAACACTATTCTCTCCAAGCTACTATTTCATGAAACACACAGGCATGTGTGCACATGCACAGGCACACACACACTTCAAAATGTACAAATGCGCTGTCACAAAAACATGTGTTGCGTACACTGCATGAACTCTTAAGACTTGGATAAAAATTAATTCAGCTATAGGAATAAATGAGATAGAAAAGTACATTCGTTAAAAATGTAACCCCTTCAACTGGAACAATAATGAATTAAATAAACTTTTAAAATAATTTCTTTAAGGAATGTCAAAGAGGCCTGAGTCACAGTTCTTCAGTATGCGCTGTGCTGTGGACAAAGGGTGGGTTCACTGATGTGCAGGTGGACTGCCTCCCAGATACGAAGTTGGATGCATGACCCGGAGTTCAGGGGAGAAGTCACTGGAGATAGGGGTCTGAGTGTCATCAACTGTAGATGGTGTATAGATCACACTGGGACTGAGTTTAGAGGAAGAGCACGGAGCCTGGGGCTGGGCCGCATGGAGCCCTAATGTTCAGAGATCAGGCAATGATGGGACTCACTGAAGATGGTGAGAAAGTGCAACCAGTCAAGGAAGAGGAGGATCAAGAAAGAAGGTGATATGGTTTGTCTGTGTCCCCACCCAAAATCTCATTTGAATTGTAATCCCTATAATCCCCATGTGTGAAGGGAGAGACCAGGTGGAGGAATTGAATCATGGGGGCAGTTTCCTCTATGCCATTCTGCTGACAGTGCGTGAGTTCTCATGAGACCTAATGGCTTCATAAGCATTTGGTAGTTCCTCTTGCATGCATTTTTCCTTCCTGTCACCTTGCGAAGAAGGTGCCTTGCTTTCCCTTCACCTTCCACCATGATTGTAAGTTTCCTGAGGTCTCTCCAGCCATGTGAATGAGTCGATTAAACCTCTTTTCTTTATAAATTACCCGGTCTTGGGCAGTTCTTTATAGCAGTATGAAAACAGACTAATACAGGCAGTATCCAGGAAACCAAGAGGACAAAGTCCTGCATGGACGAGCAAAGGATTGACTGTGTCAAATGCTACCGATGGCTCAGGAAAGAATAGAAGTGAGAACTGACTACTGACTTCTGCAAAGTGAGGGTCATCACTGACTTGGATAAGAGCAGCTTCTGAGGCATGAGGAGCCCAAAGGCCCATCTTGAATAGGTCTGAGAGAAGCCAGGAGGAAAGATACAGAGGTGAGCAACACGGTCCACTTCTTATGGAGTTTTTCTTTAAAGGAAACAGAGAAATCTGGCAATATGGCCCTTCGGCCAAAGTGTTTTTAAGGTGGAAACCTTAAGTCTGGGTATGCTCATTTGAATGGCCCAGGAGAGTGGCAATGGCTGGAGTGAGGTACTGGGGTAGGTGAGGTGGGATGGGAGCCAATGCCCTCCCATAGGAGGTGCAGCAGCTGAGTCCTGCAGCAGGCAGGGTCTGGCATGGACTCCTGGGATCTCCCCATCTGAACTTATCATGCCCTTCGGACCTAAGCCCCAACAACACACCACCCAACTGGGCTTGGTCAGCCAGGTGGTTCCTATCAATTCCAGTCTCTTCCTCTTCCATGTAAGCCCATTGGGCTGAATTCCCAGGTTTCCTTGCAACGAGTGAACTTGAGTTAAGACAATATAGTCATTACTATCAAGGAACAATATAACTTTGTGTGTGTGAAAACAACACTGCTTAACAAAAAGCCATTCTAAACCACCAAGGCAAATGCACGGGTGCTGGGTGAGAGAGCCATCACATCCCTGATGGGCACTCCCAGGGGCTGCCTGGAAAATTCGGGCTTTGTTCAGGTGTGGAAGTGATGGGGAATGCAGAGGGGGCCATATGCCAGGAAACTAGTGCAATAAACAGAGACTGATGCATTGTGTGTGCAAAGCATTACCCCAGGACCCAAGTCAAGAAGGGACTTGGGAGAAGACAGAAATGGATCTTAGCACCAGGGTTATGACAGAAGTAACACGAAGAACTACAGAGTGTGGAGGGATTTGGGAGGCTCGTTAGAGGAGCAGGGCTGAGTACTGGCTTTAGAAGGCTGGGTAGGATTTGGCAATGGCAGGGCCCAGCAGGCAGCAAAAGGTGAAGGGCAATAGGAGCAGGTCAGATTCTGAGGCCAGCACTCACAGGCTGACTTTAAACTGGATCCTGTAGGTGAGGCAGCCACAGACGGCTCTGGAGAAAAGCATGACACAGGCAGAATCATGTTTAGTGAGCTCAGTGGCACCAACATTGGAGTTCTAGAGATAAGTGACCAGAGCAGTGGCAGAGGGAGTAAAGAGACCACACTGAGTCACTGACTACTTCATGCAGACACCAGGATCGGGGGACTAACTGGAAAGGGGGAGAAGGCGTCCAAGACAATGTTAAGGTTCTGAGTGTGAAGGGCTAGGTGTGTCACTTGAGGTCTGGATGTGGAAGGAGATGCTGCTGGTGGGAAGTGGAAGACTTGGTTTGCACATGCTAAGTGTGAGGTGTTGTGAGTTTCCCAGGCAAAAATGCTCAGGAGGCATCAAAACCAGTGTCTGCAGTTCAGGGGTGAGGTCCTGGCTGGAGACCCAAATGTAGCAATGTCGGCACAGAGATGAGGCTTGGAGCTAAGGAGATGGGTGATGCCAGCAAGGGAGAATGCTCAAGCCAAGAGGAAGTGAGTCTCACTGATCAGGTACGGGAGCTGCCATCACACCTGTAGCAGGTAGACTGCTGGGCAGCGTACCCTTCCTCTCCACTTGTCTGGGTGTCGCCCACCCTTCCAGGGCCTGGCCCCACCCACCCACTCTGGGAAGCCCTCTCTGGCTATTCCATCCCCCAGGCATCCTTCCCTGGGAACGTCAGGGCTGAGAAGCTCAGCCCTGGCCATCCCCACCTTAGCAGTGGGTCTTGTGTTGCCACCTTGGTGTAGTCCCCAAGCACCTTGAGGGCAGGATGACAGTTAACCCCCATGGGCCACTGCATTTTCTGGCACAGAGCACCCAAAAGGCACTGATTAAATAGATCCTCCTCCCTGATGAATTAATAAATTGATCAGTCGCTGAAATGGAGGTCAAGAAAGAAATTAAGGCGAGTTTAATTAGAGATGAAAAGACTCACGGATGTTGGACTCATATAGCATCTACTCTTTTGTGTCTGGCTTACTGATTCATGATGAACTAGGTCTACATGTATCAACATGGATGCATGTCAAAAACACGGTTGAGTAAACATAACAAGTTACAGATGTATGTTGAACCAATTTGAATAGTCACGAGCACTGTATCTACCAGATATTTCAGGTTCTCCCAAGCACACGGTAGGAATGCACTTCTCTACTCCCATGGAGCTAGGTGAGGCCATGTGACTTGCTTTGGCCATTTAAATGTGAGCAGAAGCTTCTGGGTGGAACCATTGTTTTCTTCTTCCTCTCTCAGCCTCTACAGGCCTGGATCTAAGGAACAGAGCTCCATGGCAGACCCTTCTCAAATGTGTACAGGAGTGAAATACACATGTTTGTTGTATTACAAAAGAAAGAAAAAAAATAAAAGGAAGAACTGAGTCTAAGGCAAAACTGTGGGATTGCAGAGGAGTGTGCCCAGTGATTCTGGGTGGGGGCATCCTTGGTGATTTGGGGGAACAAGAGGTTGTAAGGTTGGTGGAATGGAAAGTCAGTATCTCCGGCCCCGTCCCTGAAATGCCGGAAGTGTCCTAGGTTATGTGGCAACCAAAATGCCCTCCCCGTCCTTCACCATTTCCAAACACTCTGGGGGGTGATGCCAGCCCCAAGAGAACCATGAATTTAGAAGAATCACCAGAAGTGAGAGTGGGAGGCACGGTCCCAGCTTGAGACAGCCAGGCTGGGGGAGGAAAGGATCTGATACTATAATCAGTTCCATCCGTGCTCAAATAGCATGTGACAAATTGAAACGGAGAGGATACCTTCCACAGCTGACAGAATAGAGTGGGACTGTCCCGGATGGAGATTGATGAAATGGATATACTAGTAGTAAAATGCACCAATGTCTATTTTTTTTTTTTTGAGCAGCTATGAACTATAGCCTTCATATGGGGTCTCACAAGGTCCTCTGAAAATCCCACATGTTATTTCCCCCCTTTTACAAATGTTATTCTCCCCCTTTTACAAATAAGGAAATTGAGGGCGGGAGAGCTGGGGGGCTAGTCTCAGGCAGAACAGAGCTAAGTGGGGGCAGAGACGACAGAACTCAACAGAGAGGAGGATTCTGAAGCAGAGCAGGCGGGACTAAGTGAAGATCTGGAAGGAGGTGGAGAGGGAGTAGGACCTATGCCGGCTGGAGGAAGAGGAGAAGGGGACTCGTGGGTGATCTTCCCCCTCCTTCAGCCAATGCAGACCGTGTAGGTAGAGACATCCAGCAGGGAGCCGGGCAGGGAGTGGCTCTTGCCAGCTGCCTTCCTGGAGGCTCAGGCTTCCCGAGGTCTCAGAGCACCTGCCTCTCAGGGAAGATTCGAACCTCTGCAGGCACACACGGAATGCTGCTGGGGCAAGCTCCTGGGACACCATGAAACACTCAGCAGCCCTCCCACAGAGAACTTCTGAAGCAAGAAGGAAGAGGGCCAGTCGCTGTGAGCAGGTGCTTCATCAATCCTGCCTCTGCGTGGCCTCTGAGGGATCCAGTGGCATGAGAACACAGAGACACACGAGGGCGCTCTAACCAAATAGCAGGCGGATCCGCGTCCATCCCCACGCGGAAAGAGGGTTGGCATTTTCGAAGACCTTTGGTCCAGTGTTTCTTCAATGCAGCTGCTATTGGTATTTTAGGCGGTAGGTTTCAGGGGCATTTGCTACCCCTGGCCCCCTTCCCATCACTGACTACCCTGCTCCCCACATTTCCAAGCACCCTCTCTCCTGAGAGCCCCTGCTGGTCAGTGCCACCAGAAGATGCCAACTGGTGGCCCTGGGGAGGGTGGCAGTCTCTGTTGTCCCCCAACCTTATGGAGGACTCCTGTGCCTCCCATGCCGACCCTGTGAGTTAGGCGCTTGCAGGTGCTAGAGGATCAGAGGCCCCCGCTGACAGCCGTGTTGGCCCCGGCTCATGGGGACTGTCCTGCACAGGAAGCACATTTTCCTCTACGTTGTTGTCCTTAAGGGCTGTGCAGGACCAGGCCACCCTGATCACACCAGGGACACAGACACAGGACCCTGAGACAGACGCCACAGGACCTGCTCACAGACACCCATATCCCAGGAAGCAAACATGTGGCCACACAAAACACAGCTGGCACAAAACTTCCACAAAGCACGTCTGAAACAAGGCACCCTTCCAGAGCCCAGACAGTCCCTGAAGCTGTGAGCTTTGAAACGTTTAGACCATTGGTTTCCCAAAGTCAAGCATCAAAGGTGAATAACTACAAATGAGATTCAAAATATTCACCAATCATTGAGCCCTGGGCCCCAGCCAGTCAGGATGGGGACCAGTGGAAACACCTGGTACATACAGTGTGCAATTAGTCCTGCAAACAACCTAGTCGGCTGAGCCCAAGTGCCCCGTGGGAAACAGACATGCCAAGATGGCCATTGGGCAGTACAGAGGTGACTTTTGGAGAACACATGTCAAGAGAGACAGAAGTCTGGACGTTTGCTGGGATACTGGGATGGCAACTCCAATGCAGGAACTAGAAACCTGGCCAGGATCTGAGAAAATGAAGGGCTGGAGAAAGACCCAGACCCCTCCAGATCCTCAACAAATACCCAGCATCACCCATCCCCACCAAGAAGCCCCATGGCATTCTTAAACAGAGGGGACTGAGAGTCCCAGGAAGGTGATGTCTGCTGAAAGGCATCGCTGGGACCACAGGGCACCTGTGGGCAGAGCCCTTGCCAACTGAGCCACTGCTGCCCGTGAACACCGATGGGCGCCAGCTCTTATTCCACGGGAGGCAGACGATGAAAACCAAACATGAGTCTTACCCTCCTTCGAAGATTTTGATCCTCGCCGGCTCCCCTCTCTGGGAGGCAGGAGCATCCTCCTCCGGCTCCCCTCTCCTCTCTTCTTCCTTCTCCACTCTAGCTAGATCTTTCTGGCCTTCCGGGGAAACCAGCGAAGGGAGGTGAACCTGGCCCACCGCGGGAATGACAAAATCATTGCTGGTTAAAAGTGTGTCCTCAGCCACGAATGCAATGCTAATAATCATGCCTTACATGGTACTGCACAAGTACATATATGCAATCTTCACACTCCCCCATGAAGAGGTGCTATTAGCTCCACTTTACAGAATTAAGGAAACTGATCCCCAGAGAGAAGTCCCTTATCCAAGGCCATGCCATTAGTTGGTGTTACAGCTGGAACCCTGTCTCTTTCAGGTTAACCTCCCGTAAGACCTGTGTTTGTTCTCCATCTTTTACGCTAGTCTGGGAACTCCGGGGGACAGGTCCTCATCTTGGTCTCCTTGGGCACCCCAGAACCCCACACAGGGTCTGTCTCAGAGAAGATGCTTAAATAATGTTGAACACATGAACAAAGGCTCCACTCTGCCTTTGGAGATAAACTGGTCCAGTTCTTGTTTATAGATCAGAAAGCTAAGGTCACCCAGCGAGTTAAGGGCAGAGCTGGGAGCAGAGCACAGGTCTCTTGCTTCCAGGATCTTGGCCCTCCTGAGCTAGTACCAAAGGCCAGGAGCTGGGCTGAGGACCCTGACCAGCAGGACGTCCCCAGTTCCACCATAGAGACAGGCACAGAGAGGCTGTGCAGACTCTGGGCTGTTAGTCCTGCAGGACCCACCCTCTTTACAGAGCCATGCCTCAGTGATGAGAGCTGGCTTAAGGGGAGGGCTGGCATTGGCCTCGTGCTTCCTAGACATCTTCCACTATCCCAAGGACATGCCCACTAAACGCTGCAGTGTTGTCAGGGGTGGGTGCACTCTTGCCTAGGGAGCAGAAATGCTGTGCTTAGGGCGGGGGCTGGGAGTGAGAATTTCCTCCTACTTCATGCCACTGTCATTAAGGTCATGAAAAACCATGCTGTTTCCAGCCAGTGAATGAAGCAACCACATTTCCTGATGCTGGGGCAATCTAAGAATGGCAGCCCCCTTTGCCAGCCACCACACCTGCCCCCACAAGGACAGCATGGGGCTAGGTAGAAAGGTGCCTGGCTGGGAATCGGGGAATCTGAGTTCCAGCACCAGAGAGGCCATGGCACACTGAGCTGCCGTTTGGTGGATGACTTCACCTGTCTGGGCCTCAGAGTCTGAGGGGATTTAGACCATCCTGAAGATCAACTCCAGGGCAACTTCTGTGACTCAGTGACCACCAAATAATCTCTTCAGATTTGGAGGAGGGGAGTGGAAACTGAGCAAGATCTGGACTGCCGCTTTGGCAGAAGGCAGCTAGTTTTCTGCAATACCCTTGGGTTTCCAGAGCCTACCATTTCCATTCCACCCCAGCCTGAGATCTAGACTGTCCATGGAATGACCAAGGTGCCTCCCACAGGCAAACAGACTACTTCTCCCTCACAGCCTGCCATGATATCTGGGCCACACTGGAGGAGGCTGGTTTGGGTGGCAGTGTACCACTTTCCCAGGAAACACAGTGTTGGAATTGAGCAGGGACCAGGGATCCATTTTAGCTTTTGATGACAACAATATGAATAAGTACAGCTAAAAATACTTACTGAGTGCCAGTGTGGCATACACTGTTCTAAGCACACTCTGCATGTCTTAACTCATTTAATTATCTCCACAGTCCTGTGAGCTAAGTGTTATTATTATCCCTATTTTACAGAGGATGAAACCAAGGCTCAGAGAGGTTAAGATATTGGCCCAAGGTCACATAGCTAGTAGGTAAGGTAGTGGGATTCAAACCTGGGCAACTTGGCACCTGAGTCCTTATTCTTAATCACTTTGTGACAGTGCTGTGTTGTTGTCAAAATGATTCCCAAGGAGGAAAAAGGAAAGAATGTGGCTACAAAGTGGACTCTTAATAAGCTGGGGTTTCTCCAGGGTTTATACGTGGAAGAAAATATCTATGACCAAACAAAAACATCATGGGGTGTCCTAGACCTGCATGAAGATGGTTTGGAAGAGCTTCAAAATGCTAAGATAGACCTAAGGACCTTTTCAGAACTACTAACAGAGAATAGAAGCCAAAAGCTGACAAATGTCAGCTCAGTACAATAAAGAACCTTCTTAGAGCACTGTCCAAAGATGGATTGGACTGCATCATGAGATGGTGAGTTCCTCTTGCTGGAAGTATGCAAGCAGAGACCAGAGAGAGGTGTAGTTGCATGAAGGCCTTAAGCCACAGACCATGTGGTTATACTAATGTACCAGATTGGTGCAATTCTGGAAGGAAACATGCCAGTGAACCAAACAGAATATTCCAAGAAAAAGTTTGCAGGTTTTAGGAGCATTATAAATAAATAATTGCCGAATCCAAATTAACACTTCCTTTCTCTTAAATGGCCTGTAACATTTTCAGTCATTAAAAACTAGAAGCAGCTTAGGTAATTCAAAAGGGCATTGGGTAAAATCTAGTTCTGATCTAGGCTCTGCCATTTTCTGTGTGGCCTTGTGAAAGTTACTTAGCCTCTCTGTGTTTTGGTCTCCTCATCTATGAAATGGTGATATTGTACCCTAACTTTCAAGTTGGTTGTGAGGAGAAAAGTAACATTTAGCATAGTACTTGGTACATAATAGGTACCCCAAAAGTTAGCAGTATGAATAATTATAACAGCATCTTGGGAGTAGCCACAGCTAGTAAGAGACGCTGAAGAGGAAATTAGCATGACATTAACACAAAAGTGGAAATGTTGGTCAGGGATGTCTGTAGACTGACAAAGACATCTAGGGAATAAATCTGGAAAACAGTTCTGTGAAGAACATCCAGTCAAGCTAAGGACAAATTCAATGCACAAAGTTCACTCAATGACAAAAGGGGAAGATATGAGAGCATGGGAAATTATAGAACACAGTTTTGCTCACTTATCTACAATATGAATTTAGTTTGGGGAATTTAGACCTAATTTGGTCACGGCTTCTGGTCTGAAGACACACTAATGAACATTTTTTAATTTGCAGTCATCTTTTAAGATTTTCTCTCCTCAAATAATTAAAAGAAGAAAAATAGACTCTTTGGAGTCAGATAGGTCTGGGTTCAAATTCTGGGTTTGTTCAACATTTGCCAGATGACCTTGACCTTTCTCAGACTCTGACCCTCAGTTCCCTAAGCTATAGAAAGGAGATGGTTATGTTACTTCAGAGGTGGAGGCGAGCAGTGACTAGATTCAAGGGCCCAACACCGTGCCTGGCACCATGAGGCTGCTCAATAAATAAGACCAGCTGTTATTCCACAAATGCCAAGTCAGCATAATCCAAATCCCCAGGCTGGTCTTGTCAGGGTATGGTGGTGGCTTTTATCTGAAGTTTGAAATTATTGAATTTCAAACTTGCTGAGCTTTCAGGGGACCAGTTCATTTTATAGCTCCTGATGTAGCCTCAGATCAAAGGCAATGAAAGAGTAAACATTAGGGTTTCTTGACCACAGAGCACAGATAGGTCAAACTGTGAGTGGCATTGCCATCCACTGGTAAGGAGGGATACTGCAGCGCAGCTCCATTTGCTGTCTTACTCCCAGAAAAGGAAGAAGGAATATTTCAGGGGTTGTTTGTGCCAAATTCTAGAATCTTGGAAATGGGAAGATTTAAAGTGGTACTAGAGAATGGAAACAGCAGATGTAAGAATTAAGAAAAGCAAGAAAAGACTAACAAGACAAGGGATATCCATATAACGAAGGAGAGGTAAAAAGTTCTAAAATTGCTACAGGCATTCCTGTTAGCCAAGTTTTCCAACTCAGTCTTTTGGAAAATTTCTTTTTTTTCTTACGGAGAATGTATCTTTGATTTTACAACAGAAATTCATGGGAGAGCAGGATAACTTTATGGCTAACTTTATTGAAGTGTATCTACTCCAATGATATGAGGGATACAGTGACAAATAAACTCAATAAACATGTTTCCTTGTAAGGTGACCAGTCTCAGCTTTCAGAGAGGAAATCTGACTACTCATCTGGCTCTAGTTCTGCAACTGGAACCTGAGGATACAGTGGCTTTAAAAGCTCACCAAGGGCTTTTGCAAATCAGTGATGAGAAGAAAAACAAGGCTGAACTTACCTCTGTCATGCGGGGCTTGCGGGAGCTGGATGGCACAAGCCTTCCTGCCTCAGGATGCGGAGCTGTGGCCATGGTGTATGTCTCTTTGCTCACTTTCTGCTTAGACCTCAGGAGGGACAAAGCAGCTTTAGTGGAAACCCCCGGAAGGTTGGGGTTGTACAAACTTATGCACCAACCAGCGTAAACAGAGGACCTCCTATCTGCATGCTGGATGTGATTTGGCTTAATGTAGTTTAAATAGCACCAACTGACATTAGTGGTTGTGTGGAGGCTGGGGAACTGCAGTACCTTCTTTGAGTCCGTACCTTCTTGTGACTTGGCTGGTCTGGAGGACGTTTCTGACAGAGGCTGAGAGCTGGGAGGTGCCAAGGAGGGGAGATCAGGTTGTTCCTTGGAATCTTCTTTCTTCATGCTCAGTGGGGGAAACCCTCTTCGGTGAGGTTTGCCAGATGGCTGGGGATATTCCTTCAAAGCTTCTGAGCCTGGGGCTGTCCCATGGGACAATGCAGGGTGAGGGAGGGGAGGAATTTCCTTTGTGTCAGATGGATCTGAGGACAGGCTGGACAGCATTTCTAGCTCCCTCCTGCCTTGGCCCTGGTTGCCTAAGTGGGATTTCTCTGGCCTCTTCCCATCCTCGGTGCTGGTAAGGACCACACTGCATGGTTTTACCAGCTCAAGTTTTTCGTCTGCCTTGGAAGCCTCCTCCTCCTTCACTCTTTTTTGCTGCTGGGTTTCCATGGTAAGTTCAAGGCTGCCAGCTGGTGAAAGGACACGTTTGCTTCCCCCTGCTGTTGATGAACTCCCCTCCAGGCTCAAGACACTCTCTGATGACAGGCAAGTGCCTTTTCTTTCAGGTAATGTCACAGGCACTCTCAGGTATGGAGTTGGGAAAGCTCTGCTTTGCTCTTCACTTAACCCAGAAGGGCCGGGCCCAACCTCATGCACATCTGCACCACACACAGTCGTCCCTTTTGACGAGGGTTCCTCAAACTTGGGAAGTGCCACAGTTGCTGAGCTGCCTTGGGACTGGGTGACCAAGATCTGGGAAAGGGTGGTGTACATTGCGCTCCCATAGGACGGCATATTGGTCTGAACACGGACAGGCACAACCAGGGACACCATGGTGTCTGGACAGGTGGGCAGGGCCAGTGGAGGAGCTGATGTAGGTGCTGAGGAGCTGGCTGGGGGAGCCACAGCGGGTAGCCGGATGTCACTGCTGTACTCTGTGCTGGGGGAGAGGCCAGCACTTCCTGTTGCCAGTGGGGCCAAGCTGGTTTTGATCTGGGGCAGATGGCTTTCCACATCACCAGGGAGCTGAAGTGCAAACTGGGATTGCAGAGGCAGGAAAAACCCAGAAGAGAGTGCTGAAGAGGCCGGGTATGGCATGGGGAGGAAGGAAGGGGGCTGCCGGAAGGGTATGTTGGCTGCATGAGGCATGAGCTGGGGGAGATGGAGTTGGCCTGGGTGCAGAACAGTAGGCTGGAGAGGAAGCGGTGGGGCTTGAAATAAGGAGGGAGGAAGTGGGGGCATGGAGTATGGTGAGGACAGGAGTCTGGACATGGCCTGGGTGGAGAAGAATTCTGGAGACTGTCCTGGCTCATGCTGCACGAGGTGCTGGAAGGAGAAAAGGGAGACAGGTGGGGGCAGGTACGGCTTCTCATGCAGGGGTGTCTGGGCAACAGGGTGGTGGAACACCTGCAGTGCTTCTGTGTAGGGCACAGTGGGCCCCAGTGGGGGCCTGTCCTGCCCTGGGCCCTTCCCTCCCGGGGGCCCACCATGTGAGGTGGCCGCGGAGGAAATCTGGGACAATGAGCTTTTGGTGGAGGGTTTACTGGATGAGGGCTGTGGTTCTTCACTCTCCTGTCTTCCCTTGGGGGCAGCCTCCAACTCAGATTCTGGAGGCCTGCTCAGAGAGGCCTGTCTCACCAAGAAGCATTTTCTTCTCTCTGGCGGGGCCACCCGCGCTGGTGGAGCCACTGGGGCTGGAGCAGAAGGGCCTGTCAAGGACAAACTGCCATAGTCAAAGGATTTGCTGCGTGTCTCGGT
The DNA here is from genome assembly GCF_009828535.3 of Hylobates moloch. NCBI lineage: Eukaryota > Metazoa > Chordata > Mammalia > Primates > Hylobatidae > Hylobates > Hylobates moloch. The sequence continues at coordinate 43,355,989 of NW_026652283.1, forward strand.
CATGTGGGCAGAATGGGAAACGTTGGGGCTCTGCTCTGAGGCTGACCTCCGCATCTCTCGGGCATGCGGGTGGTGGCTGGGGACAGTCAACATGTGGGTGCCCAGGGGTTTCGGGCGCGTGTCAGATGAGGGACCGGGGGCCTCGGCTTTCCCATGGTCATCCCTCTCAAATGAGGCTGAGCGGCTGGACCCACTCAGAGAGACACTGCTTTCCTGGCTCGGGCTGCGAGACAGAGGCACAGAGGACTCGAAGCTGGACTCCCCTGATGATTGGGCCATCTCCGCCAGGCGCAGCCTCTTCTTTTTGGGTGGCAGCTTCTCGGCCGGGAGCTGGGCAAGTGTCTGGCTGCGCTGGGGCCACTGGAACTCCTCAGTCTTCTCAGGTTCCTTAGGGGGCGGCTCTGGCTCTGTGTCCGGCCGGTCAGGCTCCTCGGTTACCAGGATCTCAGGAACCTGAATGTTGGGCTGGCGGACCAACTTGGGCTGCAGGGAGTGAGCAGAGCGTCCGTGTGGGGCAGGTGGGGGTGATGGGAACTGGGCCAGAGGCTTGTCTTCCCCTTCCAAGCCACTCGGCTGCTCGAGAGAATCAGATTTCTCAAAGGAGCTGGTGTGCTGGATGACAGAAATTTCTTTGGACGTTGTTCTCCTCTCCTTCCCTGATTCTGAACCGGACCCTGGCTTGGGAGTCCTTGGCTGGAAGCCCGTAGGTCCCTCCAGGGAGGGCACTGATTTACTTGGTTCTGCTGGTGACTTGGTGGACTCCAGGGGAAGGTTCCGAGCAGCATCGGATGGCCCAGGGCTGCCAAACTGACTTTTTGTGGACTCAAAGGCAGGTGGCTCTTCCTCGTCCCCAAGGCTCTTCTCTTTCCTCCTCTTCCTCAGTGGAGTGAGTTCCAGGGTGGTTCCCAGTTTGTAATGCATCATTTGGGACCACGGCTCATGCTCAGTCTGACTCTTTTCGGCTTCTGGAGATGTGTGGGTGCCTGTAGGGATGGGCTTTGCGATCTGAAGCTCTGAGCAGTAGTACTTTTTGTGGGCTTCGTAGTTATCCCTTTTCTTGTACCGAGCACCACATATGTTACATTCATAGATCACCCCTTTTGTTTTCAAACCCTTCTTGGTCTTTTTGGTAAGTTCGCTTTCCTTGGGTTCCACTTCGTCCGAGGGCTTGGAGGCTGTGTCTTTGCTGCTTGGTCCAGGCTCCTCGGAACTGTACTCGCCTCCCAAAGGTAATTCGATTGCCGGCTGGCGCTTCAGCATCCGGGGGTGGGAGGTAAACACGTGACTGCTGCGGCTCAGGGCTTCGGAGTCGGTGATATGGTCATCGAAGGAGTAGCTACCTCGGAAGGGGTGGTGGGGGGTGCTGATAGTGCAGGCGGCAGAAGGCATTGAGTGGCTTCTCAGGAGAGGCACAGGGGGGGCGGTACTGGGCGGGTGCTGGAGGCTCAGCAGTGATTGTTCGGGCTTGGTTTTCTCGCTGTGTGATGACAGGGGCTCCCGATAGAGGCTGGATTTGGGGGACTCCATGCTGCTGCGCCTGGACAGTGAGCTCCGCCTTGGCTTCACGCTGTCGATCTCGCTGGTGTCCACCACGGCCTCGTTGATGGTGATGAGCTTCGTGATGTGCTCGATCACCTGCGTCCGGGGTACAGACAAAGGCACCAGGCTGGGCTTGTCTTCGGTGGACAGGGGCAGGAGGGGCTGGGTGGAGGTGGCTGTCAGCATGGCGGTCCGCTGTCCTATTCGCCCACACTTGCCAAAGATGATCTCAGCATAGGACTTGGCGTTGGTGTTTGGGGGGCTGACCTGCTGCTCTGCACTCTCGGAGCGGGAGAAATAGCCAGACTCAGTACTCCCTTTGCTGCCTGGGCTCAGAAACGCCTGCTCATCGATCACCTTCTTCCTCTCACTTAAACGGAGGGCCAGCTTCTGCTTAATCGTGTGGGTGTCTTCAGGTTTATGGCTCAGGGGGTGCTCAGATGAGGGTTCCACAAATGGAGGGGGGTCTTCGAGTGACTGGGCTGTGCTGGACTGGGACAGGGAACAGCGTTCGTGGCTGGAACTGTGGCTCCCGGAGCTGTACAGCCCGCTGGAGAGAAGGGGCTGCTTGGGTCTTGGGGAGAGCTCTGCAGGGTGACCAGAGGTGGCACTAGTCTCCTCTTCAGAATCTGTGCTTTCTCCCTCAGTGGGCTCCTCAAACTCTTCCCCAGGGATCCGCTCCATCTCCAGCCCATGTGGGTACATCTCACCGCCCATGCCTGAGGCCAGGCCTGCTTTGATGCGGTGGGCGTGGGACTTCCTGTGCTTGTAGAGGTTACTCTTGGTCTTGAAGGAGAAGCCACAGGGGCCGCAGGGGTAGGGCCTCTCACCTGTGTGTGAGCGAATGTGCTTCTGGAGCACGCTGGGCTTGGCACAGGGCCGGCTGCAGTACTGGCAGATGTACTTGCCTGGCTTCTGGGGCTTCCTCTCCTTCTTGTGTGCCTCTTCTGTGGGTTTCAAGGAGACCTGGGAAGGACGAGGCACAAAGACTTTGGGGACGCCAGGAAGGTCCTCGGGGGGAATGATGGAAGCGTGGGAAGGAAGGAGCTGGCTCTGAGGATGGAGCCCAGGGGCCACGAAGGAGCCAGAGGGTCCAGGTCTCATGGGGTCAACCAGTTGCCATGTGGACCCCTCCAGGAGATGCTCAGGTTTGCCGGGTGACATGAATGCTGGTGTCAGAGGGTGCTGCGGAAGCTGTGAGATGTGGACGGATGCTTCGATGGGGGGCCTTTTGGGGGGCTTCTGCTGCTGGCCTGTTTTCTCCTGAGAGCCTTCCCTAAGAACTGATGAGGGGCCCGGGAAGGGCTGCGGGGCTAGGAGCTCTTGGGCGGGGCTCTCTTGGGTGGCAGCTGTGCTGCTGCCTGGGTATGGGACGCTGGAAGAAACACTGGTTTGAATGGCCTCTCCTTTGGTCAGCCGCTTCCGGGGACTTCCCTCAGCCTTCTTGGTGCCCTTGACACTTTGTTCAGGATCCATGACCTTCACAAAGACTTCAGATGCTATTCAGGGAGAGTCAGGGCAGGCTGCATTTACGAATAATCCCAGTGTCCCAAGGAGGTGTCCAGCTTTGGCCACATTGGTCAAGAGCTGCAGAAGCCAAACCCAAGGCGGCTTTGGGAGTTTTTTGCAAGTGTCACTGGCTGTGAGTGGACTCGGAGCAGGTCATCAGGGCCCAAGCTATTCTATTGGTGAGGCATGGCCCTCTACTTTGCAGACAGAAAACGCACCAGCACTTTCTGCCTGAATGTCTGTCGGGAAAACGTCATGAAGGATGTCAGTATTGCCATTGTATTGTTTCAGCTGGCAGTGGCAGGTGGCCCCCACGAGTCCCCTGTGTGCTATGCGAACGGTTGAAGGTTGGAGACATCTGTGTCCACGGCCCAGTCATCCCTGGTCCTGGCACAAGATATGCCACGCTGGATGCTGGGGGTGGCTCTTCTCCCCTTTAGTTCTGTGTTGGAGATCAACGGCCTCAGAGTAGAAATCACGCTCTTCGTCTGTGTGATAGATGTACACACACAGAAATACACACACACAAAAGAGAAGACAGAGTTACTGGGACTCATGCACAGCCTGGGCAGCCCAGACTCGGTGCCACACCTGGCTGAGACCCCTCAAAAGTTAACCAGGGAAACTCAACCAGAACCACAGGCTCCAGCTCCACATGCCCAAGCCCTGCAATTCTTTCCTCACCCGCTCCCACGCCAGTGTTGGGTGATCTGAATGCCAATGTGTTTCTGAGGACTGTGGCCATGTGGGATGTTGAGAATAGAAGGCAAAGTGGGCTCTGGGAACTGCAGGGCGGTTAGGGACAGAAGGCCTGGGATCTCATCTCTGTTTTGTGATCCACTCTGAGTGGGTCTGAGCTCTCTAAGCCTCAGTTGCCTCATCGATAAAATAGATAACAAATCCTGCCTCGACTGTGCCTCGGAGCTGCAGTGGGCCCAGTGAGATTGGAGATGCAGATGCTGCTGGGTGAACTCTGGATGGGGCTGTGGCTGGTGCAGGAGGGAAGTGCCTGTGGGTTATTCAGGGGTGAGTTTTCCAAGGGGTAGATTATTCTCAGGTTAGTTTTTCTCTCTGGTCCTGGGTTCTGAAAGTGTCCATGAGGGACATCATTCACTGCTTTTTACCCCCTTGCTAACCTACGCCCCAGCCCATGTTTGAAGATAAAACTGCAAACTACTGCCACAGCCTGTGAGAACTTACAATCTGACACAGCTGTGACCATTTGCTTGATCCAAGCAATTGCCAGGAGGATCATTCTGGGAGGTTCCTCTGGCTTTGCAGCCTTTCCTTGTCCAGTCAGTGCCCCGGGGATGCCATGGAAGTATGGGGATCATTGCCCTCAAGTGGAGGAGCAAAGTTGGCTTGTGTGGAGCCCCAAGTGTGTGCCTCCTCCTAGGGCCAGCTGCAAGCTGGGCAGTCTCAGCTTCCTGGGCTCCGGTGCATCCTCAGGGCCCTCCTCCCCAGGAGCAGGGTTGGAATCCCAAGGCTGGAGTCACCATGGACTCCATCTCACCCAACCACCTGACTTTGGACATCAGGAAGGTGGCTTACTGAAGGTCCCTTGTTGCTAACAGGCAGTGTTGCCACCTGGACCCAGGCCTCCCATGGCCAGAGTTTGTTCCCCAGCCCCTTCTCAGGTGTCCATCCCCTGGCATCCCCTGGCGAGGCCCTGGGTGAGTGATGAGCATCTCTGTGCTTGCTTTTTCTCCTGTGAGCATGCCCTACCCCCAGCATCCTGCCCTCAGGCTCCCCTCATGCCCACACTCTGCTTTTCACTAGGTGTGTGATGATACAGACTTGAAAATTCCACTTACTACATTTTTGCAGGTGCTCAGAAGATGAACAATTCTTTAAGACTCAAATAATTGTCTCTTAAAGGGCAGGGCCCTCGGACACTGTGATATGCTTTGGAGGAACAGGTGATTTGATCTTTTAGCTAAAAAGCATATCCTCTAAGTTCACTCCTTTTGTGTTCCTTTTCTACTTGGTGCTACAAAGAATTCAAAGTAACTATAACAAAACCATATTTATAGAAGAATGACAAACTATAAATATGAGAAAATTATAAATAAGAATAACAAATCAGAATAAAATGGAAATAGGGCAAAAAGTCAGGATTGGTGGGATAAAAAGAATACTGCTATACCAATAATAAGGACTTATGGTGTTTCTACAATTCAGCTATGCATTTATATATGAGCTTCCTGGCAGCCAAGGAGAAAAGGGAGATTTGGTCCATTACGGAGTCTTATAGCCAGAGAGGAAGGAACATCTAAGTTTCTTGCAAAACTTTTTCACGTAGCACTTCAGTCAGGAGCAGTGAATGATGCAGGAGATCGTTTATGTCTTCAATGACACCCCTCTGGTCACTGAATACAGTGACGGATTCAATGACATCCCTCTAGTCATTGGATATGGTGCAAATACAGTGACTGATATTTGTCAATGAAAGACCGCGTATCAGCAGAGATTCTCCTATGAGCAGTCAAAGGCCTCCTGTGACTTGTACCGAAGCAGGCTGAGTGTGGGGAAGACAGGGAAATCTCATTTCATTAGATTACATCTCAGTGAACAGGGTGGCCATATAAGATACCATCCAAACTGGGACACTTGGAGAATGAAATGGGAACTACTAACAATCATGGAGGAACAACAGGAATAAACAAGGACAGTCCCAGGCAAACCAGGACAAAACGGTTACCCTTACAATTAATATTTGCCTTATGGCCAAAACTAGGCATAAGTGCCAACTGTCTCTGGGTGTCTCGTACAAACTTTTGATCTCTTCTATGGAGACTAAAGTTACACCATGATCTTCTGATAGATTCTTAGAGACTGACTGTCTAGTCCATTCCTCTCACTTGACAGAGGAGACTGAAGGCTAGAAAGGTGATATGATTTTCCCTGAAAAGCACACGGGAATGGTGGCAGGGCTGGACCATCTTGTGCCTCTTGACCCCCCAGCCAGGGCTATCTCCCACATCAATTAATAGAAGTTCTCTGTGGCTTCTGTGGCATGATGGACACTGCAGTCTATGGCCTCTAGTCCTATGGAAGCACCAGCATGGCCCCAGGGGACATCACTGTATCCACAGCAAGGGGGAGTAAGGAGTTGTCTAGCATCTGAACAACAGCGTTGCCCTTTCAACCTATGTCCTAACCACACTGCAGCTGCTGGAGAGAAGAAATGGGGAGCCCAGCAAAGGTGGGGGAACTCGTCCTGGCAGCCTTACCCCGGGTCTTGCTTACCTAAGTTAAGGTGGGCAGAAATGCTGAGCCTTCTAAAAATCAGACATGGTAGACATGGTTTGCAGCACACACAGAGAACTGCTCTTCAGGCTGGGCTGGGCCTCCTCGGCCTGGCTGCACTGTGATGGAGAGACCTTTGGGTGCTATGTGTGGATAATCAAAGGTTGGCTATACTTACTATTCTTATTGATCCTTTCATGCAAGGATCTGAGAGCAGCCCTGAAATACTAGCTAGTGGTAAGCTTTGCTTCTTCCAATGGATAGATGGGACCCTGCGGCATGACTGGGTGGTGAAATGATCAATCTGAGTGGGGGTCGGCTGGCCAGGCAGGACCCTACATTGTTTAGTCCTGCCTTCTCCCCTCACTGAGCCACAAGGCTCTCCCTGGCAGGTGGCGGAGCGCCCAGCAGCTGGGGTTTGGTGCAATTCCCAGGGCCAGGTGGGAGGGGCAGGGAAGATGAAGGAGACAGTGAGATGACTGTTGCATCATCAGGTGACTACAGGGCCAGCACTGCCTGCCCAGGGTCAGTGTCCAGCCTGCACCTGTGGGCTGGACATGGTGTTTCTCCAAGGAGAGGCCTCCTATCCACACTTCTGAGTGGGGAGCAAAAAGGCCACAGGAGCACCGTTGGCTGCCAGGGCGCAGAGTCAGCGAGGCCTGGGAGCCGGAGGGGCCACCTTGTCATTCTGCACACAGGCATCTGAGCCATGGTGGAGAGTGGCTAGCCCAAGCCACACTGGGACTTGGACTCCTCGACTAGTGCTCTCTGCCAGCCTGCTCTACCACATCACGACAGGTCTGAAGTGCTTAATAGGAGGGGCAGGGGGAGAAGGGCAGCCAGGACCACAGGTGCAGATGTAGGGGAACCTGCAGGACCTAAGGAGACTTCTATCTTGGAATGGATTCCAATTGTGGTGTGGCATAAACTAAGGACCGTTCTAATGACTGTGACCAACAGACACTAAGAACATGGTTCTTTTCTACCTTCTGTGGTTCTGAGGGTATGTGTGAAATTTTAATACAAACTTGAAGTGATAAAGAAAAAAGCCACTTTTCCAGGGAATTGGTGAAAGCACCTGTAAAAGTCACCAGAGAAATGGGCCCAGGAGCTGGGCCAACAGAGGCCTGAACCCCAGACCAGAAGAGCATGGACAGCCTCTACTGATGGTCACAGAATGGGCCATGAGGCCACTATCAGCCACCGAGAGCTCTAGCTCAGAGACCAGCTTATAACCCTGAGGGGAACCTGAGTTTCGGCAGCCAACTGATTAGCATACCTGACAAATTAGCTCCCACTTCAAGAAGCTTCCTTCGGTCTAACTGTGGGAGCAGCCCAATAGGAAGGAGATAGGGACTTGCTGGAGTTGGAGCCATGTAAGCCTCAGGGGAGTGGGAAGTAATGGAGGAGCCTGGGGCCAAGGCAGGGAGGCCTGAAGCTCTGGAACCAAACTGGAAAGCACCTTCTGTATCGAAGGCATCAGGACAACATGACCATGGCCCAGGGTGGACACCCCAGAGGACAGTTCCAGAGGGTGGGTGGGAGATGGGCTCTCTCAGGTGGACAATTCCACCAGTCCTGGCAGGAGGCCAGCTTGAATCTGCCTTGGGCTCTAGACTGAGGAGCTGGGGTCCCCAGTCAAAGTTAGATAAGGCTGGGGCAAGATGGGGGCAGGGGCCTGATGTCCAAGGAGCTGTTAGGCTACGCTAGCCCCAGGCTGGTGGGGCTTAATACAGCTCTTTGTTTGTAATTTACTTATACACACACTCCCACATATCCCAACATGCCAAAATCTGGTCAAAATTTTACTGGCAGTAATAAAACATACTGATGTCAAAAATATAAGAAAACTTTCCTATTAACTTTAATATCTGGGAACCCAGGGCACAAGGCCACAGGCTGAAGAGGAGGCACTCAGTAAATATTCTTATTTAATGACCTAGCAACAAAGCCAGTGCCCCTTCTAAAAATCTCTGTGTACGACACTCTGTGTGTGCATGTATGCATGTGTGTGTTTAAGCTGGAGCAGAATTCTTCACTTGCAAAAAAAATACTAAAAGTGGCTGTGGGCTCAGGTGGTGGCAAAACAAGCCAGATATAAGGATATGGGTCTGGAGATTAACAGGGATTGGTAGTCACAGAGTCACAGAAGGATGTCTGGGCAAAGAGAGAGGCCAAGGTCAAGGTGGGGCTCTGGCTGGGAACAGGGATTGTGGCAGAGACTGAATATTTCTTCCATTAGCCGGTTCTCTTTCTTGTAGTAATCAAAGGCCCCCAAGCTGGGTCTATGGCCACCAGCTAGAGGCTGCCTTTCCCAGCCTCCCTTGCAGCTAGTTCTGGCCAATGATGTATGCAACTTCTAGGCCACAGCCAGAAGGAAAAGTGCTTGCCCTCCACCTCTCCATTTTGTCAGGAAGGAATATGGATGTGGCAGGGGTGAGCCGACTGTGACCACATGGACAAGAACATCACCCCAAGGAACAGTGGGACAAGAAGACAAGAAGACAACGTGAAGCAAAGACACCTGCCCCTGAGAGAGACATACATCTTTGAGCTTGTTACTTGGTTCCTTTTGGAGCAGTTGAACAAATACACTAACTCATCCAGGGGACTGGAGTGTGATGCTGGTGTCTGGGAGGCTGAAAAGGGTTTGGCAGAACCCAGGTCTAGGTAAGTGGGGACACAGGGAGAGGTAGCAACACAGATCAGGGTTTAGTTCTAAAGCACAAGACAGGCACCAGTAGCAAGGTTAGCATCCAGCCACTAAACCCATGCATGCAGCAGCACAGCACAGTGACTCCCAAGGTAGCTTTGAGACTCAGGCAGCCTGCAGCTGAACCCTGGCTCCTCCATCTCCTAACTGATGGTCCCCTAATCTGGGCACCCCTCTAAGCCTTAATCTCCCCATCTGTAAAACAGGGACAGTAAAAGTGTCATGTGTGGTTTAAATTGAGTTGACTCACACAAATCGCTTGGCATGGCACCTGACATATAGTAAGCGTTCAGTAAATAATAGTCATCATTGCTATTGGAGAAAGCATTTCTGTGGAGGGGCTGTCATGGCTGTGTGGAAAGATCTCTAGACTAGATTCCAGTCCTGGCTCTGCAGCTTTTAGGCTGACAGGCTGTCATAAGACTGACTGGGGTTATCATGTATGTAAAGTCCCGGGCACACAGCTGGTGCTCAAGAAATGAGAACCAAGGTTGAATTCGGAGGTCAAAGCAGGGCCCCCACAGAAGCCAGTGTCATGCTGACCCACCAGGATACTGGGATAGACCTTAGTTTCCCCAAACAGAGGAAGCATTGGTTCTTGAGTTGGGCAGAGCCTTGGCCTGCATGCTAGAGCCATGTGGTCCTAGCAGTGGGGATAAGAACACAGGCAGGCGATCAGGTGATGACAGGTCTGATGGATCTGACTTTATGCGACACTTTTCAGATTGAATGCTTCATACCAACCCAGGGCACAAGCTAGAACTGATAATCATGGATGAAAATCATCACGATCCTGGCACACAGCTTTCCAGGCCACTAGATCCATCATCCTGACTCCATGGAAGCCACACTAGATGGTTCTCCTACTGAGATTGAGACTTTGCAGCCTCCAATGTACTTCTTGGTCACTGGATTTTCATGAGATAATGACCATTCAGTGCGGACCATGGCAGAGAGGCTCTGTCTTGTCAGTGTCCTGAATTCTAGCCTCGATTACTGCCAAATAGAGGAGTCACATGAGCACACTCCTGTTCTCAAACTCACAACACTTGCATCCCTCTTATTGCCATTTGATTCTGGGAGACACTGACTCCCAGAGAAGAGGCATGACCGACCCAACGAGAGCGGGCTGGGAAGTCTTCAAGCCAAACTAAAGACATTTCTGAGTCCTTCGATCTGCTGTTTGGGGTCAATTCCTCCTGAACAGCAGGTGCTGCTTGACACTGACTTGACCTGCTTGGGAGCTCTACAGGGGCAGAGAGGTCTGGGCTGCAGGTGGGACAGTGAGTAGCACACCTGGTGAGAGCCAGGGGGCTGAGCACCTGGGTCTCCTCACTACAGGCAGCCGGCTGCCTCCCTGGTTTGCTAGCTTCAACTTTCTCTGAGGGTCGGTCTGTGGGTTTCTTCCAGCAAGGTCAGATCAGGAGGCCTGGAGTCACCTCGGCTGCCATGGGTCTGGTAACCTGTGGCAGGAAGCCCTGGAACACACAGGTCTACTGTGTGACCCTAGGCAAGGCACCTTCCTCTCTGGGCCTCAGTTTTCCCTTCTGTAACATGAAATTGGGCTGAATGACCTCAAGGTCACTTCCATTCTGACCATTTTGGATTTTGAAATCTAAGACCAGGTGACAGTGTGGCCAACTGAAAAACACCGGCCACGTTTCCTAGTTTGCTCAGGCTGGCTGCAATAAGCTTGCTTAAGCTGAGGAGAATTCCACAGGGTAACTTACGCCTCAAATTCCTGTTAGACCTTGGTCAAAGTGAGGATCCATCTAGGGATACCTGCTAATCTTTATAAAAGGCAACCCTCCCCATGGGACTGACTGAGAGGTGGACTGGCAAGGTCAGGCTCACCTACTGGCCCACCCCACCATCTTCTCGGCTTCTCTGAGGGAAGGGCTGGGGAAGGATCCTGTGCTGGCCTGAGCTATAGTTGCTGACACCAAGCAACCTGCAATTGTTGGTGGAAGCCGTGCCTTTCCTGCAGATGCTTGGCTCACCTATAACATTCTAACCTCACTCAGGTCAGGGTATCCCACAGCATTGACCTACCAGCAATCGGGGTTTCTGTGCAGAGAAAACTACCCCTGCCCAGGGATCCACATGTATCCCAGCAAGCACCCCAGGCCTCCTGGACACCGGCTTCTGCCAGTCTAGGCCCCGGCCAGGTCCTGACCTGCTGACCCTCTCTTGGGCTGTCACCACCTCCACCCCTGTCCCCAGCCACGTCATCAATCCCCAAATCTGGTTGTTTCTGTTCCCTGCCTCTCCTTTGGGCTCGGGTTCCTACCCCTAGTTTTGTCGAGACCAGAAGTTCCAAAGACCAACGACAGAATAGAAATGCTGGGGAGCTTTCTCCTTCTTTTAAAAAAAAAATTCTTAAATGAAAAATTACTTGAAAAAATTTAAACCACTGCAGAATTGTACCATCCTTGGCTCTTTCCCCTGAATCTCCCTGTCCCCACATGCCCCTCCCCAGAGAAGCTACAGTTAATTTAATATATGTTCTTCCCGACATCCTAATATATTTATGTATGTATTTATTTATTCATTTATTTATTTATTTATTTATTTTTTGAGACGGAGTCTCGCTCTGTCGCCCAGGCTGGAGTGCAGTGGCGCAATCTCGGCTCACTGCAAGCTCCGCCTCCTGGGTTCACGCCATTCTCCTGCCTCAGCCTCTCCGAGTAGCTGGGACTACAGGTGCCCACCACCAGGCCCGGCTGATTTTTTTGTATTTTTAGTAGAGACGGGGTTTCACCGTGATCTCGATCTCCTGACCTCGTGATCCGCCCACCTCGGCCTCCCAAAGTGCTGGGATTACAAGCGTGAGCCACCGCGCCCGGCCTCCGACATCCTAATATATTTATATTGATCTGCAACTTGTTTTTTTTCTTTTTTTAAATCTATGTATGGATATCTAGGTTTACCTCTTTCTTTTTGGGGGCAGCAGCACTGTATTCCATTTTTGGCTGTACTCAAACTCAGCCAGTCCCTTACTGATAGATATGAAGGTTGTTTCCAGCTGTTTCTATTCCAAGAAATGCTACATAGAATATCTTCTGCATACTTGTATGAGTATATCACAGGCTAACCTCCTAGAAGGGAGAATACTTGATTAAAGGGAATACACCTTGAAGCTTTTAATGGGGACTGGCAAATAGCTCTTCAAAAAGCAGAAATTTACACTTCTGCCTATGGCGGGTGAGCACTATTTCCCTAACCTCCTGCCTACCTGGAATATAAACAGTCTCTTTAACATTAGCTAATAAGAAAGGCAAAATGGTTGTATTTGGTTCCCATTGCTTCTGTAAGAAATTACCACAAATTTAGTGGCTTATGCAAAATTTATTATCTTACAGTTCGAGTGGTCAGATGTCTGAAATAGGTCTCACTGGGCTAAAAGCAAGGTGTCCGCAGGGCCACTTTTCTTTCTGGGGGCCCTAGAGGAGAATCCCTTTCCTTGCCTTTCCCAACTTCTAGAGGGTGCCTGAATTCCTTGGCTCATGCAGGGCTCCCCTTCCACCTGCAAAGCTGGTAACAGCCAGCTGCATCTTTCTCATAACAAATCATTCTAATACTGACTCCTGTCTCCCTCTCCTAAGGACTCTTATGATTACATTGAGTCCACCTGGATAATCTCTCCACCTCAACAGCCTTAATTAAATCACATCTACAGATTATCTTTTGCCATAATGGGCAACATATTCACAGTTTCCAGGGCTTAGAATGTGGATAGTTTAGGGGTCCATTATTCTGCCTACCACAAAGATATCTTACGTTTCAGTTATAATTATTTTATTATTATTTTTTGAAATGGAGTCTCGCTCTGTTGCCCAGGATGGAGTGCAGTGGCTTGATCTCAGCTCACTCCAACCTCTGCCTCCTGGGCTCATGCACTTCTCCTGCCTCAGCCTCCTGACTATCTGGGATTACAGGCGTGCACCACCACACCCAGATAATTTTTGTATTTTTAGTAGAGATGGGGTTTCACCATGGCGGCCAGACTGGTTTTGAACTCCTGACCTCAAGTGATCCCCTGCCTCAGCCTCCCAAAGTGCTGGGATTACAGGTGTGAGCCACCATGCCTGGCCAATATCTTATGTTTTAAAATCTGTTTCTTGATCTCTAGAGAGGCTTAGCATTTTTGCTAAACATATTCACCAGTTATTTCATTTGGGAGATTATTTTTCTGGTTTACATAAACTCTTTTGATATTGAAGCTATTGACCCTTTACATATAGGTTGCAGATATCTTCTCTTTATCATTAGTCTTAGCTGTACAGAAATTTTTTTTGTTTCCATGTGGTTAAATGTACCATTAATTTTTCCCTTTATGACCTTTAAGTTTCACATCCCATATTATTTTTTAGAATGTCACCCAAATTTTCTTCTAGTTCCATTATGATTTATTTTATTTATTTATTTATTTTTATTTATTTTTTCCCTCCCTTCCTTTCCATTGTCATCTTGGCTCCATCTGGCATTTATTTGGGTGTAAGGAGTGAGGTAAAGATAAAGCTTAAGTTTTTTTACTCCCTAGCTAGCCAGTTGTCCCAACAGCATTATTGAATAGTCCACCTCCCCACCTCTGAAATGTCTGTGGTGTCTGCTAAAAGCACAGGTTCTAGCCCTATTCCAAATCCACTGAAATAGAATTTGTGGGAAAGGGGACCCAGAATCTACATTTTTGCTAATTCCCCATGTGAATATTATAAATCTGGCATATACTTTTCTACTGGCATTTGGGGAAGCTGATGAAATTCCTCCGACTGCCTCCTAATCACCTTGCTTCCAGGTTTCTAGCCTTCTCCCAGTCCACCCCACTCCACTATTCATTGTGGAAAGAGAAATCTCTTCAGTTGCCAACCTCACCAGACCTCTCCCCTTGTCAAGAATTCTCAATACCTCCCCGATGCAGAGAGATTCAGCCACTGGCGTTTCAGTCCTGTCAAAATAGGGCCCACCCAGTCTTCCTGGCCTCCTCTCTCTCCATCCTGCTCTTACACTTTGAGCTCTTTGCCTTTACACATTGTTGTTCCTGGTGGGACATGCCGAGAAAGGAGTCTGGAGACTAATTCCACAGAGGAGTCAGCGAACCCTCGTTTGAGCTGGGTTTTGAACTATGGGAAGATGTTGATGGTGAGATTTGCAAGAAAGAGACTCTAGGTGGGAGGTTTGTGATGGTTAATATTGAATGTCAACTTGATTGGATTGAAGGATGCAGAGGGTGTCGCCAAAGGAGATTAACATTTGAGTCAGTGGACTGGGAAAGGCAGACCCACCCTCAATCTGGGTGGGCACCATCTAATCAGCTGCCAGTGTGTCCAGGATAAAAGCAGGTAGAAGAACATGAAAAGACTAGACTGGCTTAGCCTCCCAGCCTACATCTTTCTCCCGCACTGGATGCTTCCTGCCCTCAAACATCGGACTCCAAGTTCTTCAGGTTTGGGACTCGGACTGGCTTCCTTGCTTGCAGACGGCCTATTGTGGGACCTCACCTTGTGATCATGTGAGTCAATACTCCTCAATAAACTCCCCTTTATGTATACGTCTATCCTAATAGTTCTGTCCCTCTAGAGAACCCTGACTAATACAAGGTTCAATGTACGCAAAGCACAGGGGGCTGGAATGTGGCCACAGGAAATGTTGTTTCAGGGCTCCAGGCAGGAGCCCCATGATGTGCTGGGATGGCTTCTGGACACTGGGAGGTGTTTCCACACGTCCCCTCCTAGGCCCCAGAATGACGAGATAAAGTCCCCAACTGTGAGGCCTCAGTTATGTCAAGCAGATCTTCTAACAGAGCTGTGATCAGTGACTGCCCTCTGAAAGCAGGTGGAAGGCACAACTGGGTCCCCATGGGGTGGGCAAGGACGCACTGCTGCTGCTGGGCTGGACCGTGCTTCCAGAGTGACCAGCCCCTCATACCCTCTAACCTGGATTCATTCATGGAAAACAGGCACAACCTAGAGTCCATAGATAGCCTGTGTTGGAAGGAAGAGGTTTTCTGCTAATCCAGTAGGTCAAACAGTGCTGTTCCCCCAAGAAGCCTGGGATGTCTGCCTTGAGACAGGCCTGCGGCTTAAAGAGTTCATCAGTGTCTTCCAGGTGAACCTGCCTCCCCCTGGCCTGGGCAGGAACTAGACTCCATTCAGATTTGCATTTCCAGTGCCTGATACAGAACTCCACACTCAGTAAAATATTAAAAATATTTAAAAACACTTAACTGACCACCTACCATGCCCAAACAAAACAAACATATTGATTCTTACACATCCCCTTTTTATAGATGGGGGCAGGGCTGAGGCTAATTGCTTTAGATCAGACACAAAAAGGCAAAGGCAGGATTTGAACCCCGAGTGCTGGCCAACATCCAGGAAACCCCCAAGGGCCCTGATCTTGGTCAGAATGACCGAGTGGATCCTACCTTCCTTCCTTGTGTCTGAGATCCTCCAGGAAGTCTTCCCTGGTTAACTGCAGCCACCTACATACACGTGCATCAAAGTCTTCCCTGCATGCAAGTCACTCCGCATGACCATGTTAAACTTAGGGCTGAGTTTCTTGTTAACTGCTTTTTCCCTCAATAATGAGTGGTGGATTTTTCACTGTCTGGGCGGCTCTTAAATCATTTTCCTTGGATGACTGGTCTCTGTATTCCTACTTTTGCTTCTCCTCCTCCCTCCCAACTCCAAGACCTAAACAGGGTTTGGAATTTCTGCACACTGGTCAAAAAGCAAATTCTATCAAAAGCAAACAGAAGCCTAGGCAATCCTAGATGAGTTAGACCCAGCTGGTATTTGTCTTCCTGTTAGAGCACTCAGGGATCCAGGTGAAACTGATATCACCAAGGGGAATGAAGTCTCCTGTGATATCCCCATAGAAAGCAAAAACACATTTCACAGTCAAGATCAAGCAATGATGTAACAAAAACTCTACTCTGCCAGACTTGCAGAGGCCCAGATTTCCCCCGATTGTCTGTGGACATAATAATTCAGAGGAAGATCATCTAAACCAATGTCCTGTGCCTAGACCGAACAAATGAACTCTATGTGCCAGGGCTGTTCTCAGTATGTTAAACAAATTCACTCATTTATTCCTCACAATGACCCTATCAGGCAGGTACTATTATCATTCCCATTTTACAGGTGAGGAAACTGAGGCCCCAAATCACAAAACTGCTAAGTAGCAGAGACAGAACCTGAACTTGGACCGTCAGGTGACTCCTGCAGTGGTGACCCTCAAGGCAGCTGGGCCACACCAGCCTCACAGAGAGGACACAGATTTGAATCACAGTCCTGACACTGCAGGTAACCAAACACTGTTTCTAGCAGCCTTCCTTTCCTTCATAAGGGCTAAGCTTGTTAACCCTTTTTTTCCTTTCACCTGGAAAAGTATCTACAGTGTTTAAGCCTTGCTTCCATTGAGACTGAAAATGAACTGACATCAGCTGCTACAGCCTTACCTCACCTACACATATATACAAACAAGGCCCAGATGCTTGTAGCTAATTCATCTACTAAGTTATCTAATGTAACGTACATAGCTAGCTATCCACCTACCTATCTCATTGTTTATTTATATCCGCTTTTTCCCGTGAGGATTAAAAGAGGCTTCTGGACACCCATGAGAACTCAGGGGGCATCTATGAACTTAACTCAACCTGTTTATCTTAAATGGTCCAGGAAGTGCTTGTGGGTGAAAGAGCTTAGGGAAGAACAAAGCCTGAAATGAGAGTTGGGCGGGCCCAGCAGGCTTGTCTTCTGGCCATTTGTGTCCAGCCAGTCTCTCATTAACGCTGCCTAAGAAAGACCCAAATTCCACACTTGCTGCAGTGGCCTGATCTCTTGTCAGTTTCTGGCAGGTCTCTAGTGGTTCCTTTGATGGCATTTTGTTTCTATACACGTGACTGTGGCACAAAAGGCACACCTACCTACAAGCTTCCTAGGTAGTTAAGGTTCTTGTGTCTACTGGAGAGCAATACATAGAATACACGATAATATATACACACACACACACACTACAAGGTGAACCACCGAAGAAAAATGGCTGGGAGACTGGGTAACATACAGAGTGTAGTCCAACAGAAGAGGCGGCGACTGCATGTGGCTTCTGTTATTCTTGCCCACATGGCAGGATAGATATAACTGTATAGTAATGATAAAGCAGTTATAACGATCACTCTACTGCAACTCATTTCTTCATTTCTCCACTCAGTCTGCAAGTACTACGTGGGCCTTCTCAATGCCAGGCCAGTAAGATGAAAACAGACATAAATCATAGGCCTTACTATAAGCTACAGTAATCAAGACAGTATAGTATCGATACAAAGAGACACAAGAAGATCAATTGAAACGGAGTAGGGTAAGGAAACATACTCCCACACATACAGTCACATGATGTTATTTATTTATTTATTTATTTAGGGACAGGATCTCACTCTGTTGCCCAAACTGGAGTGTAATGGCACAATTTCAGCTCACTGCAACCTCCACCTCCTGGGCTCGGGTGATTCTCCCACCTCAGCCTCCCAAGCGGCTGGGACTACAGACACCTGCCACCACGCCCGGCTAATTTTTATATCTTTTTTTAGAGATGGGGTTTCACCTTGTTGGCCAAGCTGGTCTTGAACTCCTGAGCTCAAGTGATCCACCCACCTTGGCCTCCCAAAGTGTTAGAATTACAGGTGTGAGCCACCACGCCCAGTCTCAGTCACTTGATTTATAAGAAAAATGCATCCGATAGAGGAAATAATGGTCTTTTCAATAAATGGCGCTAAAGCTATTGGATATCCATATTAAAAAATGAACCTTGACCCCCGACATCATACCATACACAAAAAGCGAACGTGAAATGAATAAATGATAGGCCTGAATACAAAAGATTAAACAATAAAGCTTGTAGAAGAAAACAAGAAAATATCTTCACGGAACTTGGGGTAGGCAAAGATTTCTTACTCGATTGACAAACGCAGAATTGCATAATCGTAAAGGAAAGAAGCTAAATTGTGCTTCATTAAAATTTAAAACTTCTCCAGTTTCATCGAAAACATCATTCTCAGTAAACTATCGCAAGGACAAAAAACCAAACACCGCATGTTCTCACTCATAGGTGGGAATTGAACAATGAGAACTCATGGACACAGGAAGGGGAACATCACATTCCGGGTACTGTTGTGGGGTGGGGGGTGGGGGGGGCGGGGACAGCATTAGGAGATATACCTAATGCTAAATGACGAGCTAATGGGTGCAGGAAATCAACATGGCACATGGATACATATGTAACAAACCTGCACATTGTGCACATGTACCCTAAAACCTAAAGTATAATAAAAAAAAAAAAAAAAAAAATTTAAAACTTCTGTTCAACAAAGACTCTAATAATACAGTACAAACCGTGGGTTGGGAGAGGATATTTGCAACACATGTTTGAAAACAAATTCCTAAAAATGAGTAAGAAAAAGGCAGTCAACTCACCTGAAAATGGCAAAAGTTAACTTAAAATGAATCAAAGACCTAAACTCAGAGATAAAACTATAGAACTCTTAGAAAACATAAGGAAGAAGCTTCATCACATTGGATTTCGCAGTAACTTCTTAGATGTGGCACCAAAAGCATACACAACAAAAGTACAAATAGATAAATTGCCTACATCAAAATTTAAAAACTTCTATGCATGAAAGGACAACATCAACAGAGTAAAAAGACAAGAATGAGAGAAAACGCTTGCAAATCATATACCTGATAAGGGATTAACATGCAGAACTCCAAAACTCAACAACAACAAAAAGCCAAGCAAAACGATTTTTAAAAAATGAGCAAAGGACTTGAAGAGACGTTTCTCCAAAGAAGATCTACAAATGGCCGAGAAGCATGTGAAAAGATGCTCACCATTACTAATTACTAGGGAAATGAAAAATCAAAACCATGAAGATACCACCTCACACACATTAAAATGGCTACAACAACAAAAAAAGAAAAAGAAATGTTTGCAAGGATGTAGAGAAAGTGAGTGGAACTGTTGAACTCTGCTGGTAGGAATGTAAAACAGTGCAGCCTCTATGGAAAACACGTGGTAGTTCCTCAAAAAATAAAAAATAGAATTACCATCTAATGCAGCAATTCCACTTCTGGGTATATACTCAAAAGAATTGAAATCACAGTCTCAAAGAGATATGTGTACATCTATGTTCATAGTGGCATGATTTACAACAGCCAAAGGTGGAAGCAATCCAAATGTCCATTGATGAATGAATGGATAAAAAATTCATTCATGTTGTAGCATGTGTCAGAATTTCCTTCTTTAAGACGGAATAATATTCCATTGTGTGTATGAAACTTGATGACATTATGCTAAGTAAAATAAGCCAGCCACAAATGAACAAATACTGAATAATTTCACTTATGTGAAGTACTTAGAGTAATCAAATTCATAGAGACAGAAAGTCAACTGGTGGTTGCCAGAGGCTGTGGGAATGGGGGGCTGTTGTTTTATGGGTATACAGTTTCAGCTTTTCAGAATGAAATCTAGAGGTTGGTTGCACAGCAATGTGACTGTGCTTAACACTACTGAATTTAAAATAGTAAAGTTGGTAAATGTTATGTGTATTTTACCACAATTTTTAAAATAGCAAAAGATTTTAACAGGCACTACAAGCAAGAGGTTATCTAAATGGTCAATAAGAATATGTCATGACGTTTTCTCCTATGTTTTCTTCTAGAAGTTTTATGTCATGAAGTTTTCTCCTATGTTTTCTTCTAGGATTTTGTATCCTGCAACTTTACTAACTTTGTTAATTAGTTCTAATACTTTTTAATGGAATCTTTAGGACTTTATATTATTTTGCCTGCAAACAGGAACAATTTTACTTCTTCCTTTCTGATTTAAATGTCTTTAATTTTTTTCTTGCCTAATTGCTCCGGCTAGGACTTCCAGTACTATCTTGAATAGAAATGGCAAGCAAGGGCATTCTTGCCCTTAGCTTATTCCTGATTTTAGAGAAAAAACTTTTCCATTTTTCACCACTGAGTATAATATTAGCTGTAAGCTTGTTATATATGGCTTTTATTATGTTGAAGTACTTTCCCTCTAGTCTTAGTTTTTTGAGAACTTTGATCAAAAAGGGTGTGTTGAATTTTGTCAAATGCCTTTTCTGCATCTGTTGAGATGCTCATGTGATTTTAAGTCTTTATTCTGATAATGTGATGTATAACATTAATTAACTTTTGTATATTGAACCATCTTTGAATCCAGGGATAAATCCCACTTGGTCATGGTGTATGATCCCTTTAATGCACTATTTGGTTTGATGTGCTAGTATTTCATTGAGGATTTTTGCATCTATATTCATTAAGAATATTAGCCTGTAGTTTTCTTTTCTTGTGGTGTCTTTGTTTAGCTTTTGTATCAGAGTAATGCTAGCCTCATAAAATGAGTTTGGAGGTGTTCCCTCCTCTTCAATTTTTTTGGAAGAGTTTCAGAAGGATCAATGTTAAATCTTTAAAAAATATTTTGGTAGAATTCACCAGTGAAGCTATCTGGTCCTGGGCTTTTCCTTGTTGGGAGTTTTTTGATTACTGACTCAATCTTCATATTAGTTATAGGTCTGTTCAGACTTTATATTTCTTCATAATTTAGTCTTGTATTTTTCTGGGAACATATCCATTTCTTCTAGGTTATCCAGTTTGTTGGCACAGAATTGTTCATAGTAGTCTCTTATCTGTGGCATCAGTTGTGATGTCTCTTCTTTAATTTAGAATTTTATTTATTTGAGTCTTTTCTCTTTTTTTCCTAGCATAGCTAATGATTTGTCAATTAAAAACAATCTTTTCAAGAAACCAACTCTTAGTTTCATTGATTTTTTTCCTATTGTTTTTGTATTGTTTATTTCTTCTGTAATCCTTATATCTTTCCTTCTGTTAACCTTGGCCTTAATTTCTTTTTCTAGGTCTTTGAGGTATAAAGTTAGGTTGTTTATTTGAGATCTCTCTTCTTTTTTAATGTAGGCATTTATCACAACGAACTCTCTGAGTACAGATTTTGCTGAATCCTATAAGTTTTGGTATGCTGTGTTTTTGTTTTCATTTCTCTTGAGGTATTTTCTAATTTCTTTTTTGATTTCTTCTTTGACCCAATGGTTGTTTACAGTGTGTCATTTAATTTCCACATATTTTTGAATTTTCAATTTCCTTATGCTATTGATTTCTATTTCTATTTATTTATTTATTTTTATTTTTTATTTTTTGAGACTGAGTCTTGCCCTGTCACCCAGGCTGCAGTGCAGTGGCACGATCTCCGCTCACTGCAACCTCCACCTCCCGGGTTCAAGCAATTCTCCTGCCCCAGCCTCCCAAGTAGCTGGGATTACAGGCACGCACTGCCATGCTCAGCTAATTTTTTGTATCTTTAGTAGCAACGTGGTTTCACCATGTTGGCCAGGCTGGTCTCGAACTCCTGACCTCAGGTGATCCACCCACCTCGGCCTCCCAAAGCGCTGGGATTACAGGCGTGAGCCACCGCACCCGGCCTATTCATTTTTTTAGATGGAGTCTCACTGTCACCTAGGCTGGAGAGCAGTGGTGTGATCTCAGCTCACTGCAACCTCTGCCTACCAGATTCAAGCGATTCTCCTGCCTCAGCCTCCTGAGCAGCTGGCATTACAGGCACCTGCCAGCATGCCCATCTAATTTTTGTATTTTTAGTGGAAACGGGGTTTCACCATGTTGGCCAGGCTGGTCTTGAACTCCTGACCTCAAGTGATCCATCCACCTTGGCCTCCCAAAGTGCTGGGATTACAGGTGTGAGCCACTGTGCCTGGCCTGCTATTGATTTCTAGTTTCATCCCATTGTGATCAGAATATACATTTGGTATGCTTTCAATCTTAAATTTGTTAAGACTTGTGTTATAACTTAACATGGAGAAAAACCCATGTGTGCTTGAAAAGAATGTGTATTCTGCTGCTATTTGGGGGAATTTTTTGGCATATATTTGTTAGGTCCATTTGGTCTATAGTGTTGTTCGAATCATTTGCTTCTTTGTTGATCTTCTGTCTGGATATTCTATCCATTATTAAAAGTGAGGTATTGAAGCATATAAAACAATGTTCAATACAATTTTGTCATTAGGGAAATGTTAATTAAATCTACAACACATTCACCATAACAGCTAGCATGAAGCAAACAAAATGACGCCAAGTGTTGGCAAGGATGTGGTGTAACTGGAACTCTTCTTGTGCATTGTTAGTGGAAAGGTAAATAGACACATTTGGACAATTGCTTGGCAAAGACTAATGCCACACACCTACCCTCAGACCCAGAAATTCCACTCCTAAGACTATATCCTATAGAAATGCCCATGTATGTCCTCCAAATAACACAAAGAAGAATTTTCATAGCAGATCTATTCATGATAGCCAAAAAAACTGGAAACAATTCAAATGCCAGCAACAAATAGAATGGATAAATAAATTGTGGTAAATTCATATAACAATTATACATAGTAATAAAAAAGAACAAAGTACTGCTACAGACAAAAATATGTATCTTACAGATATAATAATAAGTAAAGGAATTCAGACACAATAGACTATATGCCATGTGATGATGTGAATGTGGAAACTCCACAATTCAAGTATTGTCAACGTGATAGTATTAAGAGGTGATTAGGCCATGAAGATTCCTCCCTAGTGAATGGGATTAGGTGCCTCATAAAAGTGCTTGCTGAGGAGACTTCATCTCACTTGCCCTGGTACCTCTCACCATGTAAGAATGCAGCAAGAAGGCCCTCACCAGACACCATATGTCAGCACCCTGATCTTAGACTTCCCAGCCTCAAGAACTGTGAGAAATAAATTTCTTTACTTTATAGATTACCCAGCTTTATGTATCCTGTACTAGCAGTCTAAGACATACTATATGTTTCCACTTAATTAAAGTTAAAGGATAGGTGAAAAACCAATCTTATGGTATTAGAAAATAGGATAGGCCAGGCACAGTGGCTCATGCCTATAATCCCAGCATTTTGCGAGGCCGAGGTGAGTGAACTGCTCGAGCCCAGGAGTTCGTGACCAGCTTGGGCAATGTAGAGAGACCTCATCTCTATAAAAAATAAAATTACCTGAGTGTGGTGGTGCACACCTGTGGTCCTAGCTACTTGGGAGGTGGAGGTGGGAGGATCGCTTAATCCCAGGAGGTAGAGGCTGCAGTGAGCTGAGATAATGCCACAGCACTCCAGTCTGGGTGACAGAATGACACTCTGTCTCCAATCAAAAAAAAAAAAGAGAAAGGGAAGTGAAAGGAAGGGAAGCAGAGGGGTGGGGAAGAGAGGGGAGGGGATGGGAGGGAAGGGAAGGGAAGGGAAGGGAAGGGAAGGGAGGAAAGGAAGGAAAGGAAGAAAGAAAGAAAAGAAATCAGGATAGTGGTTTCTGATTTCTGATGGGGCAGGTGGGTATTTACTACGAAGGGGCATGAAGCAGTTTTCTGGGTGTACAATTGTTCCACATCTTGATGTGGTACATAGATAATACATCACACACACACACACACACACACACACACACACGTTAAAAAAAAACTATTCCAGTACAGTGGTACACTTCTGATTTGTGTACATAACTGTATGTATGTTATACCTCAATTTTTGAAAAGACATGGGCTTTACACCTGAAAAATACAAAGCTTATAGGGAAAGAGAAAAAAGAACCAAAAAGATTATAAGGGGTGGTAGATCCCATGATAGAAACATGTTCCCAGTACAGGTTGGGAGAGGCTGACTCCTGGGGGTGGGGAGGGACGGCTCACCAGTGTAGGCTTTAGAGATACACACACTGGGCTCTGAAGGATGAACAGGATCTCACCAAGCAGAAAAGGGGATGAGTGGGAGAAAGACAGAAAGATGCTGGGGAAACCCTAAGTGTGTGAGAAGGTCCAGTGTGGTTAGAGTGTTGGGTGTGCAGAGCATAGTAGTGGGGGGTGGGGCTGAGGGCATGAATCAAATCAGCTTTCAGATTTGTTTATGTAAATAAATTCCCCATAAACATTTTTTGAGTGAACAAGTGAACCTTCTCACAGTCATGATACATCTGATGTCTGGAATGGTAGGACAGATGTGTTAGGATGGCAGCAAGTACTGAAGAGATATAGTACTGGTGTGGTTACGAAGTCCATTTCTTCTCAAATTATTAATCTCTCTAAAATCTGATGTCTTCTAGGCCCCAGAATTCCAAACCATCCTCACTTGGTTATGGTACTGACTCTCTGTTGTGAAACTGCAGAGTTTTTCACATTCAACCTCTCTCTCCCAATTTCCTTCCACCCCATGTCACAATTTTTGGTAGTTACCAATTTTTGGTGGTTCTGGCAGTTGCTTTTAGCATCTTCAAGTAATATACTTAAATTGCGATTTTCTGATCCATCAACTTTAGACAGTGTCTATTCACTTCCTACTATGAGCAATAAAATTTGTCCACATTCTCTTCTTTCCACTTCCTTCCCTCCTGCCCACCTTCGGATTTTTGTTAGTTATATGTTATTGCTTTTGCATAACAATTACATTCTCATCAACAGTATAATTAAGTCTACTCTATAGGACAATTCTAAAAAGTGAAGCTAGTTAACAACATAATTATGAAGATATCATTGCCTGTGAAGCCACTTAGTATGAATGGACCCATGAGAAAGGCAAGTGGTTCCACTTTACTGAAACTTGGTCACAAGAAGAAAAATGGATAGCTTCCTTCACTTCTTGAACCTCATTTAATAATTATTTTGGGTTCCTTTTTTGATTGATGAAATAACTCCAGGAGGTTTTATTTTCTTCCAGAAAATATAGGTGACTGAGTGATAAACTTTCTGAATCTTACACATTTAAAAAGCTATTTTTTTCAAAGTTTGACAGGATGATTCTTAGTTTATCCTCCAGAATTGTGAACGTACTCCACTGTACTGGAGCATCTTGCATGACTGGTGAGAAATTCTGAGGTAAGTTTTGAGTCTCTCTGAAAGTTTTTTGTTTTTCATCCTTGATGTTCTGAAATTTCACCAAGATGGGTCTGAATGTTCATTTTACTAATTCCTGCCCTAAAGTCAGTATGATCTTTCTAGTTTAAAATCTGTGTGTGTTTCTTTTTTTTTAATTTTTATTTTTAAAATTGAAATGGGGTCTCACCATATTGCTCAGTCTGGTCTTGAACTCCTGGGCTCAGGCAATCCTCCCACCTCAGCCTCCCAAAGTGCTGGATTATAGGTGTGAGCCACCATGCCTGGCCATGTGTATTTCTCAACTGAGAGGAAATTTCTTTGGCTATATCTTTGACTATTTCTACCCACCCCCTGACTGTCTGTGGCTTCCAGTTCTAGATCTCCTAGTTGATGGATACTGAACCTCTGGATCTATCCTCCATGGGTCTTAATTTTTTCTTCTTGAGACTTTCCTCTGCTTTCTGGGAGGTTTTCTTGGTTTTAACATTGAAATGACCAATCTGGTCTTCATGCATATCCATTGTGTTATTCAGTTTTTCCACCGAAGTTTTTTCCATAATGATATTTTACAATTTCAACAAGTATTTCCTTTCCTCCAATTGTGCTATCTTCACAGCAACCTGTTCCTCTGATATTATAGGTTATTTCATTTACAGAGGTGAATGAAAGAACCTCTTACTTATTGTTAAGGATACTACTGATAATTTAGTTTTGGTCTTTCTTATATTCAAACTGTTTCCTTTGAAATAAGCTCTTCCTTTTTTTTTTTCTTTTTCCCATTTTAGGCCTTCTCTTTCATTCTACTGGTTTGCTTCCAATGTTTGGTGATTTTGGTTATCCAATATATTTATGAATGAGGGATTATGTTGTAAAGTTAGGATATGTATTAGGATACAGGTTCTAGCTCCTATAACAAGGACCTAACTGCAGGAGTGGCTTAGACGAGACAGTTTATTTCTGTCTTATGTGCAATCTGAGTTTAAGTGGCCACGGCTGATATGGTGGCTTCACCATGTGGGCATCTTTGATCTTGGTCTTCTGATATCCACAGCACGTGGCTTCAGTCTCCCACCATCACATCCCCACCCTTCTCAGTGGGAACGATAAAGGGGAGGGCAGAGCTGGGAGTTGCACTTGTCATTTCAGCTCACACGAGCCCATGGCCACTCCTAGCTGCTAGGAGGGTGAGGCAGCGTAGTGTTTAGCTGAGTGGCTGTGTGCCCTGCTAAAATTTCCATCACTACAGAAGAAGAGAAAAAAGATATAAGTGGAATATTAACTACATAGGGCTTCCCGTGAGGTGTCTCGTCTATTTCTCTGACCAGTCCAGTCTTGAATGTGAGGGTGGCAGTCATGGAAAGCTTCCCTGCAAGAGGGTGAAGCAGTGTGGCAAGTCTCCCAGTAACAACCGTGGACAGGAAGTGGCCAGGGAACTCCCACAATTGCCAAAAGAAGGACTTTTCTCCATGGTGGGCACAATGGTATACTTCACCCTGAGACGGAGCTGCCAATCCTTCTCCTGGCTCCCTGCCCCACATCCAGTCTGCTAGAGAGGTCTGGAATGCCCTTGCTCAGCTGCTGTCTCAGACTTTCCTTAGAGAGCATTTGCTGGGGAATTTGGCGGCCACTGGCTGCCTGCCTCTTTGTGAAGAAGGCGGGGAGGGGTCCAACTGTACTTGCTCTTCTGAAGGGCTCTCAGGGGAGAACACTGCTAACCCATTCCTCTTCTGTGCTTTGTTGGCTCTCGGCTTGAACTGTGCTTGGCTCTTCTGAGACAAAAATCACTGAGACTTCTGGAGTCCTGGGCTGCAATGTTTCCTGCTCTGATTTCTCTGTCTGTGCAATCTCATGGGCTTTCTATCTTCCTAAGATTTAGAAATGTTTCCGTCCTACGGATGACTTCCTATCTTGTTTTCTAATGCTGTTATGATGTCATCCTTTCAAAAATGGCTTTCAGCTGGGCGCGGTGGCTCACACCTGTAATCCCAGCACTTTGGGAGGCCAAGGCAGGTGGATCTCTTGAGGTCAGGAGTTTGGGACCAGCCTGACCACATGGTGAAACCCCGTCTCTACTAAAAATCCAAAAAAAAAAAAAAAAAAAAAATTAGCCAGGTGTGGTGGTGCATGCCTGTAATCCCAGTTACTTGGGAGGCTGAGGCAGGAGAATCCCTTGAACCTAGGAGGCGGAGGTTGCAGTGAGCCTGGGCAACGAGAGTGAAACTCCATCTCAAAAAAAAAAAAAATGGTTTTCACTGTCATCATACCAATTCCTAGGGAAGAGGTGGAGGTGGGCACCTGTGCTCCAGGACTTAGGAAATCAATGCATTCATGACTCATCGGCTGAGGCCAATGTCCCTTCCAGGATGTGGACACCAGAAAGGAAGATGAACCTTTCCCATGCAGGGCATCATCTCAGAACTCCATGGTGTCTGCCCTTAGGGGGAACACTTCTGATGTTCCTGAACCTGGGCCCCCACCGATGCACAATGCCCACCTAGTTCCACTGAGGGTAGGAACAGCCAGCCCTGTTTGCCTGGGCAGCCTGGTAGTCCATGGACACCAGTCAATGACCCGACTGCCTAAGGGCCTGCAAGCCTCTGTGTGGGCACCCGGCAGGCTGTGTTTGCCTTTGGAGGTGGATAATCAGCAAAGTCCCCGTACACTGTCAGCTACCACAGCTGAGATTCAGTGAGCTATCTACACTAAGTGTACCAGGAGAAAGGGTTCCACCCCATCCTCTAAGGTTGCTCAAAGGCTGTCTCCAATCAATAATGACACCCCTTTTTAAGACCCTTCAGCCTCCCCACTAGTTTAGGCCCCACAGCATGGCTCTGGAGGCCTCACCTCTCTCATTCCCTCCATCTGTGTGTTCCAGCCACATGGAGCTGGAGAATTCTCAGAACACATGCCATTCCCATTGGCTGAAATGCCCTTTCCCTCCTAGACATGTGACAAACTCCTCAATGTCCTTTAAACCCACCTGTGAAGGTTAATTTTGTGTCAAGTTGGCTATGCCATAGGCCGAGACGCTTGGTCAAACATTATTCTAGATGTTTCTGTGAAGGCATTTTTTAGACAAGATTAACATTTAAATTGGTAAACTCTGAGTAAAGCAGACCACCTTCCACAATATGGGTGAGCCTCATCCACTCAGTTGAATGCCTTAACAGAAAAAGAGTGCCCTCCCCAGAGGAGAGGGGAATGATGCCTGCAGACTGCCTTTGGCCTTGGCTCCTCCTTCCTGGATCTCCAGACTGCTGGCCCATCCTGCAGATTTTGGACTTGAAAAGCCTCCACAACTGCATGAGCCAATTCCTTAAAATCTCTCTCTCTGTATACACACACACACCACACACATACACAATTGGTTCTGTTTCTCTGGAGAACCCTAATACACAACTTCAGACATCAAATCCTTCAGCAAGCTTTCTGTGGCCCCCTTACATTCAGTCAGTCACCTCTGTACCTTAGACACTTTGCTGCTGTCACATGCCTCACACCTTGTGGTAATGTATTTGTTTACAAGCTTTTGTCCTCCTACAGGACGGGGTTCTTTTAGGCCAAGGAGCCAGTCTCATTCACCATTACATCCCTGGGTGGGTGAATTTGTGAGAACAAGAGAGTACTGAGGCTGATGGCCTAGGGGAATTCTACTGGATGGTGGGAGGGGCATTCCCATTGAAACTCTTGAAAGGCATCCGGTAAGACAGGCCAGAGAGGGACGGTTTCTGCAAAGCTGGCTCACAGCACTGCTCCTGAATATCGGTCACTGGTGGGGCAGTGGCCCACAGCCTCCTTCAGCGCTGGTGAGGAGAGGACCCCACAGGCCACGGTACCACCTGTCCAGCTTCTCCAGCCCCACCCAGGGAGCCCGGTTTAATTCAATAAATACTTACTGAATTCCGAGCGCAAATTCTTGTCAGGCATTCTCACTCTAGGTCCTGATCTGACCTCCAGATCTTCCTTTTTTGACATCTGAGCCTCAAAAGCAGTCAGGGAATGCACTGTTTGTGTGCCTGAGGGGAGCAGTCCTCATCCTCAGCCTTCTTCAACTTGCCCTGAGACCCCCCAAGCTCCCACTCTGTGCTCCCTGAACAAGATAATGTTGTCAAGTATGATTTCGTGGGGCTGCATTTCCAGAAAATAAGCTCTTGCAGTTCATACAGGCTTTCTTCCATTCAACCAGGTGAACTCTGAAAATCCCACACTGCAAGAAAGAAGGCCGTGGGCTGAGGGCGTGGGGGCAGAAGGGTGACCCTTTGAGAAAATTACTAGTGTATGTTACACCCCTGTTCTAAACACAGGTCACAGGTTGTCCAGGGAATTATGAGCAAATGAATGAGTGAATGGATGAATAAACAAACGCTAAATTGAATGGATGATAACATAACCCAGGCTCAAGTCAAGAACATTTAATTGAGGAAACAGGAGAAGAGCCAGAAGACAAGCTATACACGGGCAAAGGGACTTCCTTAAACCAAAGGTGGTTTAAGGAAGGAAAATTCCATCTCGTAACAAAGACACAAACTGTGGAGCAACTGGGATAATCATAAGAAATGCTGATGGGGACACAGCGCCATGTGCCAGGCTCTCTGCCGAGAACCTGACATGTCCTCAGTCCTCAGAACGAGCCTATCAGGCCAGCAATGTTTTTACGTCCATCTCACAGATGAGGACACGAAGGCAGAGAAGGTTCCATCATGCACCCAGGGGCACACATTCAACAAAGAGTGAGACTGCAAGCCAAGGCAGGCAGGTGGTCTGGAGTGTGTGTCTCAACCACTTCCCCATTTCACCCCCATGTGTGGCTCCAGCAGCCTTTAATCAAGGAAGCAAGGGAAAACTCAAATGTTCAGGCCTAGGGATCTAGAGACCCACCTGGCTTTCTCCCACTGTCCTGGGCAACCAGGCAAGTCGTCTGTGAGATTGTGCTGCCTGATTCCATATCGGAAAAATATGGTATTGACTAGGATTGGGTTCCGGGGACCTTTCCTGCCCTGACATTCTGGATGCTTCTTCTCCCTAGCCTGGGACCTCCGGTTGCCTGAGGTTGGCTCACCCCAGAGCACCTGATTCTGGCCTCAGATGAACCTCCTGACTAGGTCTGTGAAGATATAAACTCGCCCTTCTCGATGGCCCAGGCTTTTTCTACAGGACCCAACCTCACCTCACCTTCCTGCCTGGCAGTCTGGCTATTCCACCCTGTGATCCCACCAGATCCCACCTCCACCCCGCCCGCCTCCTCACCTTCCTCCTCCCACTCCCACCCATCCGTGTCCAAGCTCCTCTTACCCTTTCTGCCTCCCGCCAGGGTTCAAGCCCCTCCCTTGGCCTGCTTCCCGGTCCCCCATCTTCCCTCCTTTGTTCAGCTAAATCCTTCTTGTCACCACTGCCAATTTCTCCCTGGGGCCCCTTACCATCCCAGACAGAACCCATTCTGCCTTCCCCTGGCAGGTGTTTACACCTGTTTCAGATGGATCTTAATCCCAACAATGCCGCCTTACGTTAGTGCAGTGACTACAGCTCAC
Source organism: Hylobates moloch (assembly GCF_009828535.3). NCBI lineage: Eukaryota > Metazoa > Chordata > Mammalia > Primates > Hylobatidae > Hylobates > Hylobates moloch. Next base: position 43,386,502 of record NW_026652283.1, read on the forward strand.
CAAAGGCCCCTGTAGCCACCGTCTCATTTAATTTCACCCAAGTTCCTCCCTGCAGACCTCCTGTTCATGGCTCTAACTGCCCCCTAAGACTGCAAACACAATGTCTGAACATACTTCATAACTGAGAATTTCCTCAAAACAGCCCTCTGGGAAGGGCCTTATCATTTCATTTTGCAGATGAGGAAACAGACGTTCAGAGAGGTGGAAAGTGGCTGGGCTGGATCCACAGCTCAGGACTCTGATTCTCCGTCCCATGCTTCTCAAGGATTCATGGTGTTCCCTGAGTCCTGCCTAGGATCAGACTCATTTCTGTATTCCTGAGCTATCCTTTGCTTGGACAAATATGGTATCCTGAACTCAGGGGACCAGGAGGGTTTGCTGGCTTAAAAAATGAATTCATCAGGGCCTAGAATCATCACCCTCGTAAGTGCCTTCTTCAGGATACCACAGTGCCAGCCCCTGTTCCCTCCCTTCATCTTTGCATGGAAGAGACAGGCAGAGCTGGGCCCTTTAGGGTCTGAGGTTCAACTGAAGCCTCAGCAGAACCGATAAACCATGTTTCTTGTTTGCCACACAGAAATGGGGCAGTCTCTGCCTCTCGTTGTCCCAACCTGGCCCTGGCAGGGTGAATGCAGCACCTCCTCCCAGGAAGCGCCCAAGGAGGCTCCAAGGGACCTGGACAGGGCAGAGGATTCCCTGGGCAGGGAGCAGTGGAGGACAGCCAGGAGCACTGAGTGCTGAGTCAGCCGCTGGGGGCTCACTGCCTGCAGGGACACTCCCTCCGTTCCCAAGTGCTCCAAACCCTTCTGACAAGCTGCGTCCTCTCCAAATGGGTTTCCCAATAGGCTTTGGCCTGAGTGAGTGATTTCTTTCCAGAACAGGAACACACCCCTGCCTTCTAGCCCAGGCCACTCACAGCTCCCCTCTCCAGTGGCAATCACAGTTGTCAATTCTTGGCTGCTTACTTTGGAATGCATGGGGCGGGCGGGTCTCGTGACATTTTATATTGTATTCCCTCACCGTGCTAATCTTTTCACATGCCCATCTCCCCAGCTACACATTTTGGAGAGCAGGGGCTGTATTTTAAACACCTTCATGTTCTCTGTGCCTGCCACATAGTAGGCACTCATGGGCATTTGTGAGTGAATAAATAAATAAATGAATGAATGAAGTTAAAATTGTGGAAAGCTTCAGATAATAGTTTGCAGAAGTCACTTTAATTCCTTCTGCAAAAAGGGGTCTATTAATTTGCTAATGAGTAGAATTGTGTAAACTTTGAGTATCTTTCTCATAAACATAACTCTTTAAATGGTGTCTAGTCGTTTGATTATTCAAAAATTGAGATACAATTCACATACCATAAAATTCACAGGGTTGTGGAAGCATCCCAATGATGTAATTCCAGAACATGTGTACCGCTCTGAAAAGAAATCCTGTACCCATTAGCAATCACTCCACATTCCCTTCCCTCCAGCCCCTGGCAGCCACTGATTCATCTACTTTCCATCTCTATAAATTTGCCTTATCTGGACATTTCATAAAAATGGAATCACCCACCATATGTCCTTTTGTGTCTGGCTTCTTTCACTTAGCATAACATTTTTCATCATTTGCACTAAAAAGATCAGCGTTTCGTGGTGTTTCTCACAGCACCTTCATGCCCAGGCCACAATGCCTGTGAGATCATGCAGCTTGGAGCTGGCCGCTCTGAGCCATCAGGGCAGTGTGGGGTCCAGCAGCAGATGTCTGTGACTGGGCAGTGCAGGGACTCAGATGGGAGACGTAGCCACAACATGGGCAGTCTGGGGTCAGCAGCAGAACCAGAAGTCAGAAACAGAAGGCATATGGGACGGCACTCAATATTCCTCCCCAAGGAACAGCTGCCTGAAAATACAATTCTCTGGTGGTGACAGAGGCGTGTCAAGGGCCACCAGCCCTGAGTCTAAAGGCTCTGAGTCTGCAGGGAGAGTCCCATTTCTGAGATGATCTCAAAGCTCAGCAGAGGGTGCAAGTCCCAAGGGCTTAGCTGGTTCCAATCTAGGGGTAGAGAACAGGCAGTGGCCATCCCAACTGCTTTCCCACCCTCTCTGCCTAAGGCAAGCCTCCTTTCTATAGGGCTTCAGTTCCTCGTAGGGAGTCCCAACAGGCTGAGCAGAGCCAAGCATGCTTTGGTCGTGTACAGTTTGCGCACAGATAGATCAACTAATTAGCTAATCCCCTTTTTGTCTTTTTGCAATTTTAACTTGATTTATTCCACAGCAGATTTGAGGTAACTTACAAAAACAAAATAGTAACACAAATATAAAATGAAAAATCAACCCAGGGGAAATGAAAGATCAGAAAGGATGGAAGAAGATGGATAAGTCACTTAGAAGGCCCCACATGGGAGCTCTCTTGGGGCCATGGATTTAGTATACAGCAGTCAGAGGAAGAAGGGCCACACAGTTAGCTGCACAATCTCCGTGTTCTGATGATACACAGGCCAGTTCCTCAGAAAAAGCAAAGCTCTTCTTGGCACTAAGATCTGAAGGAAATTTCTTCCATGCTGTTTTAAGTAGGGAGCCCTCCATGAAGTCATCCTCCCAATACTTCCAGGGCTCTGACATCCAGCACTGAACTAGGCAATTGGCTCTCCCAGCATCTCAGAAGGCCAGGTGGGCCCCACCCTTTAAGTCATTAACTCCTGTTTGGGAAACATTGTGCCATTTGGTGACCACCATTACAAGTTTTGTCAGAAATAATGCCATCGTATTGTATTGCTATTTATGTAACAGTTTAATTTACTTTGACTTGAATTTGACTTGTTTAAACATTGCTTCTTCCTAAACAATAGGGACCACAGGAGAAACTGCCGACTAGCATTTTTTATTGAATTAAATAAGTAATTTTACTATTCAGTTAAAGAACTTCCAGCATGTTATCCTAAAATCAGCTCATCTTCTACTCATGGTTTATGTCCTGAACTTGGGAAATCGGCCTGCCCCTCATCTCCTCCACCTGGAGAGCTCTCAGCCTGGCTTCCCCATCACATCACACAAGCTTAGAGCTAGAGGGCGTTTAAGCAGGGTCTGAAGCCCACGTTTGACAGGTGAAGATGCTGGGCCCAAGGAAGAGAAGGGATTCGCTCAAGACCACAAGGCCAGTGACAGGACAGGCATCAGTACTGCCCAGAAACAGTGTCAGGACTGGTGGACATTTAGATGTAACCAAAGGCTGAAACTCACCAAAGGAGTCTAACAGGAAAGGACTGTGGGCAGAGAGGCACCGGGCCTCACCCAACTCAGGGCAAGCCTGGTGGGGGCAGGGTAAACCCAGAAAACAGTCATGGGATGGTAATCCTGAGTTCAGGATGACAGTCACTCCTGGGAGCACAGGAGAAAGGGACCCACATTGTGGAAGCGATGCAGGGCTTCCACTGTATTTGACAAGTTTTTTTTTTTTTTTTTTTTTTTTTTTTTAGCAGGGTGGTGAGTTCACTAGTGTTATATTATCATGCATTTTATTGCTGCTTGGCCGAAATATTTTGAAAATTTTTTATCTTTGTTAAATATATGAATAACTCCAAGACTCCTTTAACAAGTGTGTTTTCTCTCTGCTAAGATGACAGTCTCTACCGCATCTCAAGTGGTTTAACCAAAGGGGAGAAGAAATGACTGATTTCCACAAGAGACATGCCCCAGCTGGGGAGCTTCTGTCACCTCTCCCTCCACTCCCCAAGCCTGTGACATGTGGGGGGTGGATCTGAGCATGATTGTACCTGACCAAGGTGCAGTCCATTTCAGACAGGGCATGGTGTCATGGTTGGCATGGCTCATACAAACCCATGGTCTAGGAGGAAACTTAGAGCACCCCAAGTGGAACCATGTGGGCTCCACTGATGAATGCCGCAGCAGGGCAATGGGCAGTGCTGTAGAACTAAGCCCCCAACGAACATCTTTGTTCCCCACCTGCACAAAGGACGTGTCTTGGCATGCATATTTTTGCAAACAGCAGACTATCCCGTTCAGTTAAAGGCAGGGTAGGATGTACTTTGAGATTTCCAGGAGGGACGCACAGAGTCTCAGAGTCTCGGGGTTGGGACTGCCGAGGGCACTGGCTCAAGCTCCCATTCAAGACTCCAGCCTTCCTTAGAGGCTGCTCTCAGGAGGCCACTCACTGCCTGAGGCAATAGCAATTACTTTTTTTTTTTTTTTTTTTTCTCAAACAGGGTATAGGAAGTGGGGAAGATTGGGAGACTTTTTTTTTTGAGATGGAGTCTCACTATGTTGCCCAGGCTGGTCTCAAACTCCTGGCCTCAAATGATCCTCCCGCCTCAGCATCCTGAGTATCTCAGATTACAGACTTGTGCTACTGCACCTGCTCAATTTTTGTTTTTCTAAAAATGGTATCACCCTATGTACATTCCTCAGCACTGGGCCTTCCTCATGGACAGTCTTTCTAGGCTATAGGCCAACAGGTTTTGAGCAGTTATCCTGTACCAGGCACAGTTATAAGCACCTCACATAATTAACTCAGTTACTGCTCCTAACAAGCTTAAAGGGCAGGCACTAGCGCAATCCCTACTTTACCAAAGAGGAGTGTGATGGCCAGAGGGTCAAGCAACACAGTTTGTAAGTGGCGGGATCTGGATCTGAACCCTGGCTGTCTGTCTTCAGACCCTGTGCTCCTGACCACTCTACCATACTGCCTTTCTAAACAGAGAGACAGGATCTGTCTCAATCTTGTTACAGCTGAATGATGGACCATGGTTTGGATGGAATACCTTTAAATTTACTGTTAAGTTCGTATATTTTTTCTAATTTTTCCTACTAGAATTTTGCCATAAACATCCTTTTCACACATATCTTTACAGACTGATGCATTGTTCCATAGGCCGGATTCCCAGAAGTGGAAACATGGGTCAGTGTGTGTGTTTTCAGTTAAAACACCTGTGGGGCCTATTGTTTGGGCCATCGTCCTAATAATGAGCCATGTCATTTTCACTCACTGGTTTTGATTCTGTCCCAAGAACCACACAGAACATCTCTGACCCTTTTTCTCCAGACAACCCTTGGGGTAGTTGAGGACACAAGTCTGCCTCTCAAGTATTCTGTTACCCAGTTTCTTCAAAAGTTCCTCTGACAAGGGCTGCATGTTCCTGAGGACTGGTCCAGATACCTCTTAAAGTGCAGCACTGCCTGGGGTGATCTGGCTTATGCCCCTTGCTCCCCATTCAAAGACACACAGAGAGGAACGTTGACAGTGCACAGGAGATACCGACAGTGTTTCCTGACATCCACGGTGCACAGGAGAGAACCGAGTAGGTAGGATTCAGACTTCTCATCTTCTCCTCTCCCAAATCACACACATGCCTTCCTGAGAAACAGGCCCTTTGTGAGGTATTAAAGACCAGCCAAATTCTACTCCTATATCATAAGAAACTGGAGTTCGCTCTTTAATTAGAGAAGATGCCAATGGCTTTGGAACTGGACAGGCTTCTAAGCATCTTCTAGTTCAGTGTCTTCTTTTACAAAAGAGCCCTGAAGGGCAATGACCGCACCAGGCTCACATGTCGTTGGGTGCGTGGCAGCATTTCCCTAAGCTGAGACCAGGGTCACTGGTGGGTGCATTTCCCCAGCTCTCTCTGCCTGCTGGTTCCTAGGAACCATCTTACTAGAAAGGCGTAGTGTAAATATTTTGCTAAGCAGCCAAGAGAGGAAACTTACCCAGGCTGAGCTGCCCTGTGCTGGGCGCTGGCCATGGACACAATGCTCAATGAGGGCCATTATCTGGGAAGGGAGGGCTGTTTGTTCCGCTGCGGGACGGTGCCAGAGCCCGGAGCCACCAGGCTTGCCACTCTGGCTGCCACACAGAAGAGTCTCCTTGCGCTCAGCAGACTCTGTGGTTATGCAATGCCGGGCCAGGAGGTTAACTCTCCCCCGGCCAGGAGCCAAGCCTTGTTCCTTCCTGCCTAAGCATGTCCATCTGAAAATGCTGAAAATTGAGGGCCTCAGTGTTTGCAAAATGTGCTTGGGCCCTGAACCTGCTGGTTTATTCCAAAGGGCCTAGTGTTGAGGAGCTGGTGTGCCCATCCTTGTGGCTCCTGGCAGCCTCCTACCGAGGCCCAGTGCTCTGACAGCAGTGTCTGCCCGCCATCCTTGGGCACCACTCACAGGCCTTGCAACCCTTTGCCTGGGTGCCCCTATCCCGATCTTTCCCTTTCGGTGGTGTCTGGTCTGAGTACTTTTTCAAGCCCGAGTTCTACTCACTTCTTCAAAGCCTTCCCTGACCACCCCAGGCCCCAGTGACCTGAGCTCAAGGATGAGTTTCCCAAGCCAAAAGGGACCTTGGAAGTTATCTATCCAGCTGGCCTATTTTCCAGATGAGGAAACTGAGGCTTGAAGAAGTTGACTAGTCTGAGAGAAGACTGAACAGGTGTGTCAGCCCGGCTCCTCTCTCAGAACTCTTTCTCTTATACCTCACGTCCCATCTGTCAGCAAATCATGTTCCTTGACCTCAAAATGGAGCTGGAATCAGACCCCTTACCATGGCCCCTGCAGCTGCCACCCTGGTGTGCGACTCTATCACCTCCTGATCTGTCACGTCACTGCCTCCTAGCTGGCCTCAGGCTGCTGCCCCCACCCCCTCCAGGGCAGCCTCCACAGCCTCCTTCGGCAGGACAGCCCACTCCTCTGCTCAGGTCTTCCAGGGCTTCCGGGTGTTGCACCTGCCTCTCCCTTCCAGCCTCCTCTGCTCCTGTGCCCCCGCCCCCACTCCTCCAGCCACACCAGCTTCCTTGCTGTTCCCACTAGGCTGATCTTGCCTCCACCTGGAATACTCTTCTCTGATACCCCCAGCACTTGCTCCTCGCCTCCCTCCGGTCTTTACTCTCCACCCGTCCTGACTGCCTGATTTCTAAACCTCGACAACCTGCCAGCCCCCGTGCCCCCTATTCCTTTCCTGACTGCCGCCTTGTCACATACTATGTATGTTACTTAAGAAGATAATATATTTACATTTATTTTACATACACTTATGTGTTTAAGATCTCACAAAATATACAGTCTATAGAGAGTGTGCATGTGTGTATAGTGACGACATGTTTGTCTATTTCCCTACCAGAATGTAACTCCAAGAGACAGGTGTTTTGTGCTTTGTCACCCAGAATGGTGCTTGGCCCCTTATGTCTAAGTAGGGCCGAAGGTAAGGATGACCTACCTCTTTGAGGATGGATGAGGATGGTGATGGTGGCTGGGGTGTCACCTGACTGGTATGGGTGTTAGGAGTAGGGGAAGGAATGAGTTTGGTGGCATATGTAGGCTCAGCAGAGGGAGAGCCAGGGCTCCAGGGAGGTCAGCTGGGAGGCTGTCCGAATGCTATATTTTTGGAGCCATATGGAAGAAACACCCAGACTCCTGGGCCTCAGTCCCCCACCCCCAACCAGCCCTGGTAGAGCAGCTCCAAAATAGGAAATTCGCAGAGGTAGCCCCAGAGAGGCTGCTCAGATTAGGCTGCAGTGAGCGCCCAGGCATGGCGGGCCACTCCCTGGCTTTAGGCATCCTGAATCTGCACGTCTAGGAATCTCCATCTCCATGTTTCAAGCTCTCTAGTGGGGAACTCACAGGCCCTGGAGGGGCTTGGGGGCTGCAGCTGAGTTCCTTTGAACAAGCTTTAGTCCCAAGAATACCTGTTGAATGAATAAAAGAAATGGAAGGAAAGGGGGAAAGGTGCTAAGGCAGACACAGGAGAGGAAGACAAAGGCTTGGGAGCACTGAAATGATCCCAGGGAGGCATGCCAAACAGAGCCCGAACAGAGGCAAGACAGCAGGGCTTGTCCTGACAGGTAGCACAGGTGGGTCCAGTTTCCACTCGCTCTCCCACACCTGCAGCTACGCTGGCCAGGAGCACAAACCTCAAGCAAACAGAAACTCGTGATTTCAGTTTTGGTTTGATTGACATTTTTATTTACCTGTGACATAATTTCTTTTAGGATAGCTGGCTTTATTCTAAAGAGCGGCCCAAACTAAGTGGCCTAGGTGACTGGCTGTTCAAATCTCCCTTTTCTGATCCTCCTGTCCTGCCCTACCTCTCCTCTCACCTGTCTGAGCACTTCTCTGACTCTTCCATCCAAGCCTTTTCTTCCTAGATGCCTGTACTCAGTCCTCAAGCTTTGGTCTCTAATCCCCCGCTTTTCTCTCTCTGCACTGCTCGCCTTGACTTGGTAGCAGCTTCCACAGCTGCACACATCACCTGCCCCGCCCAGCACGCCCCAATCCTGCATTTCCAGCAGCTCTCACATCAGTATGCTTAGCGCCCCACTCATCTTTTCACCCCTCTGTCTCTGGTAAACCTTCAGGCTTACGACACTAGCGCTATCTCTAAACTCCACTCTCCTTTGTCCTCATAGCACCCATTCACCCAGTCACTCACCCTCCACCCCTACCCTTTCCCTCAAGCAAACAGAAACCCTCATTTGTTCGACAATTACTGACCAACCACTACTGTGCACCAGGCAGTGCTGGGTACAGGAGGCATTCACCTTGGCCTGTTCTTCTTCCACCTGCGGCACCTCCAGGACCACCCGAGGCCCTGGGATTGGGAGAGGAAGCCTGTTCCATAACTGGTCAGCCCCACACCTGCAACTAATTGACAGTGTGACCCTGGGCAAGTCACTTGCCACGTCTGAGCTTGGGTGTTCCCATCTGCCCTCTGGGAGGATGATTCATTCCCGCCTCACCTGTCCCCAGTCCAGCTGGGAAAGGCATCACCCGGCTTCCTACAGGTGACATCAGTCTGAATAATACTTGTGGTGCACCCATAGCCATGGTGCAGCCTCTTCCTCCCACAGACCATGGCCTTGACCCCCTTCAGCCTCCTGGCCTCCAGTATGGGACAGAGCCCTGGAATCTGCATTTTGAAGAAACTCAAGGTAATTCTGTTATGGGAGGGTGTGTGGACTATACGTGGAGAAATTCTGGCTCACAGGATAAAGTCTAAGCTTCCTCACCACCCCCAACTCATTGATGAAACCTTCACCCTGCTTTCCAGCATTGGCCCCCTCTGTCTCCAAAGGAAGGGCCTGCAGCTGTGGCCAGACTGGTCTGTCCACTCCCCACCCTGAGCCCCGCAATGGGCCTGCTCTTCTTCTTCTTTTGTTTTGTTTTGTTTTCTTCGAGACAGGGTCTTGCTGTGTCCCTCAGGCTGCAGTGCAGTGGTATAATCACAGCTCACTGCAGCCCCCATCTCCTGGGCTCAAGCCATCCACCCATCTCAGCCTCAATATTTAGGACTACAGGAGTATGACCACTACACCTGGCTAAATTTTTATTTTTCTGGTTTTTGAGATGAGGTCTCACTACCTTGCCCGTTCTAGTCTCAAACTCCCCGGCTCAGGTGATCCTCCTGCCTCAGCCTCCCAAGCAGCTGGGATTACAGGCCTAAGCCCCCAGGCCTGGTCAGGCGTGCTCTTCTCTTATGATTTCCCCAACTTGGAAAGACCTCCTGACCTCCCCATCTCTGCAAGTCTCTTTCCCACCCTGCAACATCCAACTCAAATGCCTTCACCTTCCTCTATCAAGCTCAGAATCGCCACTCAACATGAGTTAGGGCCAAACACACGGGCCATCATCATTTCCTGCCTGGATTGCTGGCTGGCTTTTGACTGGCTCATATCCTAGCTTCCTAAGCTGACTGTGAGCTCCCTGAGGCCAACCATCCATCTTGCAGATCCTTGTGTTCAATAACAAATGCTTACTGAGCACCTGCAGAAACCTATACAGCACCCTGCTGGGTGTACAGAAGAGGAAGGCCGAATCCCTGCCTAGAGGGGAGCCCCTCTCATGGAGAGACAGACGGAACTTGCATATACGACCAGGGTAGAAATAAAGACAGGGTACCACAGAATCCCAGAGTAAGGGTCCTAATGCCATGGGGGAGGGGCACTCAGGGGGCAGGGAAGGAAAACGCAGAAAGAGGGAGCAGCACACTCAAAGGATTAAAGTGTGACATGTTCTGCACAAGAGCAGGGGTGGGGGAGGAAGAAGGATGGAGATAACGGGAACAGGCTGGACTGGGAATGCTGAGCTAAGGGTCTGGATTCATCCTGTAGGTCAAGGGTTAGCAAATCCAGCCGGCTGCCTGTTTTCGTACATAAAATTTTACTGGAACACAACCATGCCCATTTTTTACATATTATCTGTGGTTGCTTCCAGGCTGCAATGACAAAGTCAAGAGAGACTATATGGCCGGCAAATCTTCAAATACTATCTGGCCATTCAGAGCAAAAGAATGCTCATTCCTGCTATAGACATTGGAAGCTACGGGTGGATTTTAAGCAGCAGATAGCAGGGTCAGATTTGTGTTTCACGTTTCTGTCACTCTTGGATCATGCTGGGATGTGCTGGAGCAGACAAGCTGGGGGAAAGGGAAGGTGGCTGGGAGGCTGGTACAGTTGTCCAGGTAGGGGATGGAGATCAACAACAACATTGCTGTTTTTTATTAAGAGATTCATTAAGAGTTGCTATGTGCCCACACTGGGCTGTGCCCTTTACACATATTCATTTAATCTGCAGAGTAACTGCTGGATATAGCTAGAGTTGTTATCTCCATCCTACTGATGAGGCACAGAGGAGTGAAGTCACTTGCCCAAGGTCACGCAGCCAGTATGCGACAGAGCCCGGATGCAAACCCAGTGGTCCAAACCTGAGCTGGGGCCCTCAGTGCCAAGCTCCAGGGCTTCAGGGTCGAGCATGTTTTTGGCAACAGATCCCTTCGAGTCTCCCTGGGAATACACAGAACACAAATCCTCTAAAGGAGAAAATCTACCCCAGCCGAGTCAGGCAGGAAGTGGGAGGCAGCAGTGTGGCTATTTTGGAGAAGCGACACGAGAAACCACGAAACTTCCTACCTGTCCCGTTTTGCTCCCATCTGTCCTCGGAAACAAAGCTGCCCCTCTCTAAGATAAAAAGGTGTTTCTCCCCACACAGTGGCTCTGCCACTGGTGGTGGGAGACAGAGCACTAAGCTTAGCACACACTTGCTATTTTTAAAGGGCTATATAAACAAACAGGGCTATGTAAATAAGAAAAAAATGAGGTCATCCTTTTAAAACCTAAAAATGTCCCTTTTGTATGGGGTGAGCAGCACAACCTCAGAAAGCACAGGGGTTTTTCTATCCCCTTGAGGCTTCTCTAGCCCATTGCCTCCAAAAACCACCAGGCCTGGCTCTCTTCCTTGCACCCACTGAGTGAAGGGCAGGTGGCCTGGGAGTCAGGACTCCTGGGTTTCATTCCTGGGTCTGTGGGCTTTGCCTCGAATGCCTAAGGCCAATGTCCAATCCCAGCCACCACCGTCCAGGGACCCTGACATCCAACCCCACGCCGGTCTCTCACAAACACAGCCCATGCTCCAGGCCCTCCTCCTCCTGTGCCAGCCCTGGCTTGGCGAGCTGATTCTCCTGGCCCCTCTGCTGTCCTTTTTCCTCCACACTGCCTCACACCTTGACCTGTTGAATGGCCACAGAGGCTCTCTGCCTGCCGATCAGGAGTGACGTGTATGCTCCCCACCCCCACTTCTCTGCACACATGTTTACCTTGCTCCATGCTCTTCTGCACCTTTTCTTCAAAGGCGTGGGCCAGAGGTCATTAAAGCAGCCCCAGGAGCTGAGTTTGCTCATCAACAACTGCTAGGAGGCATCCCAAGCCTCGCCGGAAGCTCACATGGCCTCCCTGGGTTGCAAGAGTACTATTTCCGCTACTGACTGCATTCTCCACGGCATCACCGCAACTTCTCCCCTCCCCATCTCTCCTCCTTCCTCCTCTGCCTCCAACTGTCAGCGTCTGTGGCCCCTCCATTATCCTCAAGTACAAAAATGAGAACCACCAATATTTGCTGAAGGGGTAGTCTCCAAATTGTGTTCCATGAAAGTGTTTCGGAGGCTCTCCAACTGTTCCATGAGAATGTTATTCTAAAAGTACAGTTTGACTCCTATTTTAACAGAAAACGAGCATGTACACACATTCAAACATGCTCTACATGTAGCACATGGGAACATACTGAATACAGCCAACAAGTGCTGCCAGTTTAATTTGGTTTTTGCAGACCTCAGATTAAGGTCTGGGTAGATCTTGACCTTCACTGCTGAAATGTATCTTCAGTTAGGAAGAGTGGAGCTCTTTACTGGGTATCTTTGTGTTGTCATTTTTTAAATTCAGGACTTTATATGCGCACATAAAACCATACAAGCAAGTACACTCTGAAGCTTTCAATGATAAGACAATGTATTATGTGGATTATCATGAAAATATCATAAATGATTTTGGGGCTTCCTGTCTGACTTGTGTGTGTAATAGGAAGGAATTTAAGCAGTTGTTTGATATTGTCACTGATGCAAACCAGAATTCCCTTCTACTCCTCCCCAAATGTCCAGATAATGTTGAACTGAAGACCATTCTGTGGCTTTAAGGCAAGCTGTTAACAATCTGTCACCATTCACGTCATGTTATGGATGTGATTTAGAATTCCTTGGCCAGGCGCGGTGGCTCACGCCTGTAATCCCAGCACTTTGGGAGGCTGAGGTGGGCGGATCACAAGGTCAGGAGTTTGAGACCAGCCCATCTCTACTAAACCCCATCTCTACTAAAAATACAAAAATTAGCCGGCGTGGTGGCACGTGCCTGTAAGCCCAGCTATTCGGGAGGCTGAGGCAGGAGAATACTTGAACCTGGGAGGCAGAGATTGCAGTGAGCCGAGATCATGCCATTGCACTCCAGCCTGGGTGACAGGGCGAGACTCCAACTCAAAAATAATAATAATAATAATAATTCCTTAATACTTTGCAGCCAAGTCAAATGAAACAAGAAAGAAAAAGGAATATTAGATATTGCAGCTGATACAGCAAGCAATACAATGATGATCTAGGGCAGAGGTCAGCAAACTTCTTCTGTAAAGGGCCAAATAGTAAGAACTTTAGACTTTGTGAAACAGTCTCAAGCAGCCATAGATAATGCATTAAAAAAATGGTGTGGCTATGTTCCAATAAAACTTTACAGAATCAGGCAGCAGCCTGGATTAGGCCCACAGGCAATAGTTTGCCAATTCCTGATCTAGAACCTCAGATTTCAATGTGTTTGTGCATCAGAACAGAGGCATCGCTAATAACATAATAAATATAACTTTCATAATAAATAATAAATAAATGTTGAAAACTTCACAGCCAGGTGTGGTAGTCCATGTCTGTACTCCTAGCTACTCAGGAAGCTGAGGTAGGAGGATCCCTTGAGCCCAGGAGTTTGAGGCTGCAGTGAGCTATGATCACACCACTATACTCTAGCCTGGGCAACAGAGCAAGACAGTATATATTAAAAAAAAAAATAAAGTCTTTTGCATCTGACTTAAATTAGAGTAAGTCTAAATGGCAATAATTTGGAGATAAGAAATAGGAATAAAAATGAGAATTTTTAAACAATGTTAAAAATTTGAACTTAAAAAATAAATGTATTCATAAACCATCACTTTAACCTGTTTTATATATTGACATTCCATGCAAGATTTGGCTTTTAAAAATAGCTTCTAAGACTATAAATTTTGAAAATTGCTCAAGTTTCTCGTTGCTGAGAAATTGCTTCCATATCCATTTTCAAATGAGATCTGTCCTCTAGTTTCTCATTCAGAAAGCACATTGATTCTGGAGAAAGCCCCACTTCAGGCCCTTCTGAAGAGCGGCTGTGACTCCATGTTTCCCTGCCCTCAGTAATTCCACACATAGCTGTGCCCAAGCCTCCGATGGTGCTGATGGGCCACCCCACCCTCCCCAGTACCGGGGCGTTTGCAGCACTGCACGCCTCTGTCTTGTTCGGATGCCATATACCCCAGCTCCTCCCTGGTGGCTGGGAGGGCTGTGCCAGCAGTGGCCATGATCACCTGGACTCCAGCAGCACCAAGTCAGCACCTCATTAATCACAGGCACTTTCTTCCCCAGGGAGAACACAGGCAGAGGCAGGAGCCAGGTTTCTCGCTGGAACTGACAGCTCATTTCCCTCTGGGCAAGTCCCATACTCTACAGATTCTTCCAAGCAGCTGGCTGAGCCCACACGGACAAACAGAGAGTCTGGGCATGAAGCGGGGGGAGGGGAGGGAAATGCCAAGTCTGCAGAGGACTCCCCCATCTGTACCCCCTGGACAGTTCCCCCATATCTCTGGCTTGCATCTCTCAGAGGGCTCTGCTTCTGGACTAGTTCAAGTATCTGTTGTACACCTCATGGAATGAACCCAGATCCTGTCCTGAGACTGCTCATGAGACCCCTAAATGGCTGTGATAGGCACAGAAGAAAATAAGTGCTAAGTTGAGGTACCAGGAAGTGCCCCAGGATGCCAAGCCAGGGGCATCCTGGGGCATTACAGCATGACCGATTCCTATGAACATGTAGACATTCCTAGGGAAGGGGTCATCCTTGGAGCTGTCATTGCTATTCTTCAGGAAGCATCTCGGTGGAGAAAAAAGTGCTGGGTCTTTTGTAACCAGAAGCTGTGCCCCTTACCATCTGTGTAGCTGTCTTTAAACTACTGAACCTCTCTGTGCTCAGTTTCCTTATGTGCACAACAGGGGCAACAGGACCAGACTCACTGAGGTTTGGGAAGGACTCGAACCTGTCTGTAAAGTACCAACCATGTGGGCAGCAGCATCGGTCCCCGTGCTTCAGCCTGACCTCAGGGACGCAGCACTGGGGCCAGAGGGCAGGGCATGCAGATGGCACAGGGCTGCAACTGGGAGAGTAGGGTGGTGGCCCAACTTCCCCCATGTGCCAGAAGGGTGGCTCACATTTGGGGAGTCCTTGTTACGTGGCTGGCAACATTCTAGGGGCCTTCCCCAGCAACCCTGTGAGGCAGGTATCACTACCAGCCTCATTTTGCAAGTGAGAAGGATGAGGCAGAGATAGAGCAATTTGCCTCTTAAACCAGTAAGTGCCTCACACAACCACTAAGAGTCGGGACTGGGATTTGAACTCAGGGTGGATCTACACTGTTAAGTACCACAACAAACATCCCCTCTCAAAATGAGGCGCCAATGCCCAGTTCTTCCTTGGAATCCAGGGAACGATTCCTTTACCTCCTCAGGAGAACCCTGGTCTAGGCCTAGGGCTGGTAGGCCCAAGCTGTCATATTGTGGGCAGAGGCCCAGGCTCCAGCCACCCCGAAGTCCAGGCAGCAACAGCGATGCCATCTCTGAGGGCTGCCTGTGGCCCCATCCCCTTCTCTATACAGTGAGGAAACTTCAGCTTTCAGAGAAGCGGAAGAGTCACTGCTCCTGGCATGCCAGGCTGGGAAATGTCACCTTGGAAATCACAGCTGGGCCCACAGACCCAAACACAGGATAGGATGAGCATCTCCAGGGCCCCAGAAGGAGGCCCTGGAGTCCCCAAGCCTTGGCTGCATCAGAATCAACGTAGATTCCTGGGTCCCCAACCCCCAAGAGTCTGATGCAGAGGGCACAGGTAGGCCAGAGAACTCCCTCCCTCCGTCTGTCCCTCCCTCCCTCCCTCCCTCCCTCCCTCCCTCCCTTCCTTCCTTTGTCATACCAGGCACCCTCTTTCTAATCCCCAGCTCTCTGGGTGATTATGGCTCTTCACACCAGAGAAAACATCCAAGGACTTGTTCTTGACCCAACGAGCTTCTAACACTGCACACCTAACCTGTACTGCAGCCTGAAACCACAGCACATACCTGAAGATCTAAATGCATATATAAACATAAGCTGATACCAGGCCTCTCCCCAGGCCCATTTGATCACTATCTCAGGAGCTGGGGCCCTGCTATTGAAATTGCTGAAATTCCAAGAATCATTGCCCCAACTCTGACATCTTTTCAATTCTTCACAACTTGGGGGCAGGTGGGGTGAGAAAGGGGACTGAAGACCTGCTGCTACGTCTCTAACTCCCATGGTGCTCCTCTGACTAGGCATTGGGTGGGCAGTGGTGGTCTTCAGGCAAGAACCATTATGTGGGAGAAGAGGGTAGAGCTCTGGCTACCAGGAGCACACAGTTGGACTGGCTTGTGGAGGCTGTGGCCCCTGGAGAGAGGGCTGTGGCCCTTTGAGAGGAGCTGTTGTATCCTTTGCCAGGGCAGAATGGAAACTGAGGAACTGGGAGGGGGCAGACTGCATTTCATGGGAGACAGCATGGGGAGCAGTAGCCAGTTGCTGGCACTCAGGGTCTCTACTCCTGACCAAGGAAGGTTGAGGATTTCCAGAACAACTTTCACAGAGGCATCAGAAAGGCAACGATAACACTAATAATAACAATAATACATTTTTCAGAGGAAGAACTAAGCAAGCTCATGCAAGACAAACCAACATGGCGCCTGGCAAGCATATTCAGCAACAGCCCCCATTTCCCACCTGTGCTGAAGGCACCACTTCCGATGACCAAAACTGAAACGCTGTTCTCTCTGAAAGCCAGCATTCATGTCCACTCCTGCGGCAGCCGCCCTCCTCCTAGGCGCCGCTCTTCCCACCGGAGGGGCGGGCTTGCTTGGCCAGGACCCCGCGAGGCTCCTCCATGAACTAGGTTGAGGCTGCTGGGTTTGTGCCTCGAATCCTGCAGGAGATGATTGAGAAACATGGTCAAAGAACTTTCTTGGTCAACTTTTTTAGACACAGAACAATCCCTGCCTGGTCCCTGGAGGACCCACCCCCCAACTGCTCCCAAGTGGCTTTACTTGGTACAGGGCCTGATCCCCATACCCCCCTACTTTGTATTCAACACAACTTCTCTGAGCCTCTATTTCTTCACTAGTGTGGTAGGCAGAATTCTAAGATGGCCCTCAAGATTTCCGGTTCCCCTGGTGCACAGACCCTGCATAGCCCCCAGGACTGTGAATAGGATGGATGGTTGGGTTATGTTACAGGGCACAACTGACCTTAAAAGAGGGAGATTATCCAGACCTGGCCTGGTATGAAAGCCCTTTAAAAACAATTTGCAGGAAATGCCATTCTGGTCACCAGCCTTGGGAAAGTATTTATGGCTAAGTCCTCAAAAGCAATTGCAACAAAAACAAAAATTGGCAAGTGGGCCTAATTAAACTAAAGAGTGTCTGCACAGCAAAAGAAACTATCAACAGAGTAAACAGACAACCTACAGAACGGGAGAAAATGTCTATAAACTGTGCATCCAATGAAGATCTAATATTCAGAATCTATAAGGAACTTAAACAATTCAACAAGCAAACACCAAATAATCCCATTAAAAAGTAGGCAAAGGACACGACTAGACACTTCTCAAAAGAAGACACACAAGTGGCCACCAAACATGAAAAAAATGTTCAACATCACTAATCATCAGAGAAATGCAAATCAAAACCACAGTGAGATACCATCTCACACCAGTCAGAATGTCTATTACTAAAAAGGCAAAAAAACAACAGATGCTGGCGAGACTGTGGAGAAAAGGGAATGCTTATACGCGGTTGGCAGGAATGTAAGGTAGCTCAGCCACTGTGGAAAGCAGTTTGGAAATTTCTCAAAGAACTTCAAACAGAACGACCATTCGACCCAGAAATTCCATTACTGAGTATATACCCAAAGGAAAATAAGTTATTCTGCCAAAAAGACACACGCACTTGTATGTTCACTCCAGCACTGTTCACAATAGCAAAGACATGGAATCAACCTACATGCCCATGAGTGGTGGATGAGGTAAAGAAAATGTGATGCATATACACCATGGAATATTACGTAGTCATAAAAAAGAACAAAATCATGTCCTTGACAGCATCATGGATGCACCTGGAGGCCCTTATCCTAAGAGAATTAACACAGGCACAGAAAATCAAATGCCATGTGTTTTCACCTATAAGGCAGGAGCTAAACATTGGGTACACATGGACATAAAGATGTGAACGACAGACACTAGTAACTACTGGGTGGGGGAGAGAGAGGGAGGGACAAGGGCTGAAAAACTACCTAGTGGGTACTATGCTCACCACCTGGATGACAGGATCATTCTACTCCAAACCTCAGCATCACACAATGTACCCAAACCTGCACATGTACCCCCAAATGTAATAGAAAAGTTGAAATTATTTTTAAAAAGCAGAGTTTTCTCTGGCTAATCACAGGAGAGGAAGTCAGGGAGATTTGGGTCTGGAGAACGCTTCACCATACCCTCACCGCCTTGAAGATGGAGGATTGTATGGAAAGGATTGGCCCGCAGCTTCCAGGAGCTGATGGCAACCCCGGCTGATGACCAGCAAAAAACAGGACCTCAGTCTTACCATTGTAGGGAACTCAGTCTTGTCAATACCTTGAATGAGCTTGGAAAGCAGAATGTTCCTCAGAGCTTCCAGATGAGAACCTGACCCACCACCCTGATTCAGCCCTGAGCAGAGAATCCAGCCACTCTGTACCAGACTTCTGCCCTACAGATCCGTGAGCTAACAAACGGGTGTTATTCTAAGTCACTAAATTGGAGGTGATTTGTTATGCAGCAAGAGAAAACTAATACAGCCTGGAAAAGTGACTCATATTCAGGCATGGGTGGCAATGAAATACAATAAAAGACATAAAAGCATATTGTATTCCCCAAATCACAAAATAAAACAGGCCAAGGGAGGCCTGTTTCAGGGCAGGAGCCCAACAGTGATTCCTGAATGAATACGCAAATGAGTATCGGTTTTTAATAATCGACTTGCCAGGCTGTTGTAAGGATCAAATAAGGAAATACAGAGGAAGATGCTTTGTAAACTAGAAAGCCAAAGTTGTTTCAGTCAGCGATGGCATGGTGTGTCATATCCATGCCGTGCTCTTTGGAGGATGCTCTGGTTTGCCTGCTGCAGGCAGTGTGGTGGGATGGATGAGAATGTAGCTTCCAGGGCCAGGCATACCTGGTTCAAATCCAGCTCTTCCACTTCTGACATCTGCAGCTTGAGAAAGTTGCATTGCCTTGCTGTGCCTGGCAAGTGGGGCCAAGAATGGTGAGTACCTTCCAGGGCCCGTACTTTAATGAGTCCGTATGTGAAAAAAGGTTGGAACAATGCCTGGCACGGCCCACGTAACTGCTCTGAATATTATCTCAGAATGGAACCCAATAATCTGGGTCTGGAGTAACCTGCACACAGGCCTGGGGCACTGTTACCTTTCTCCTCTTGGGCACGCTGCTTTTTATTCACACAGCCTCAGAATCATGTTTGGCAACCATATCACACTGCCGATTCCTACAGAGCATACAGGTCACCGATGCCCCCCTGCTGTCCCCTTCCCAATGTACTTGCTGCTATGAAACCCAGCCAGCCCTGTCCTACCCCCAGGGCAGCATCGCAGCACCACACAGTGGAGAGGCTTGCTCTGTGGCTCTATCAATTAGTTCCTGATTCTGCCATCGGAACCCGCCCAACTTCTCACTACTCTGTGGGTTTCTATCCTCCCTGATCCGACCTCATGCCCTCCAATAGATTGCAGTTATTAATCAAAATGGCCGTGCTCTCTTCCTCCCAGTGTAGAAACACTCACTTCTCAGAACACGCTATTCTACAAACACAATCTACAGTTTCCTACCTCCGAGCCTTGGCTCAGGCAGCCTCTTCTGCATGGAATGCTACTCCCCTCCCTCTGCAATCGTGCCCACCTGGCTGAATCCTGCCCATCTTCCCTCAGGAGGCTCAGCCAGCTCCCACAAAATTGGACCTAAGTTCTGCCTCCCCAGAATACCCAAAGCACATTTGCTGTCCCCCTCCTAATGTAAATAACAGCATCCACTGTGCTCAGCCACTGCTTAAAGCCCTTCTAGATTACATACAGCTCAGGCAGGGTCATTCGGACTCACTCCCTCATCCCGAGTATGGCCCGTCACACACAGTCAGTGTGGAACAATTCTCTTTAGCGCCCAATTTGGTTGTTCATTCTTTTAACAGATGTCCACTCAGTGCCTATTTTGGGTAGAGCCGGGTTGTAGGTGCCAGCATTAATAGATGGCAAAGATTTAGTCTCTATCTTCAAGGGGAGCACGGAGTAGGGGTAGTCAATCTTGTTGGTGTCTGAATGTGTGAGAGAGAGAAAAAAGAAAGAGGATATTCAAAACAAAGGGAGTCGTGTAAGAAAAGACATATCTCTTGACCTTGTAATCCACCTGTCCCGGCCTCCGAAAGTGCTGGGATTACAGGCATGAGCCACCACGCCTGGCGGATCATGAGGTCAAGAGATCAAGACCATCCCAGCCAACATGGTGAAACCCAGTCTCTACTAAAAGTATAAAAATTAGCCAGGCGTAGTGGCGCATGCCTGCAGTCTTAGGTACTTGGGAGGGTGAGGCAGGAGAATCGCTTGAACCCGGGAGACGGAGGTTGCAGTGAGCCGAGATTGTGCCACTGTACTCCAGCCTGGGTGACAGAGCAAGACTCCAACTCAAAGAAAAAAAAAAAAGAAAGAAAAAAAGATAAAAAGAAGGGACAGAGGACCCCCAAATGGCCAGAATGTTCAAGAAAATTGCATGGTGTCCACATGGCTGGAGGTGAGGGGCGGTGACAGTGGGAGGTGCTGTGCAGGGGCCGGGACATGAGGGTTTGGCAGATGAAGTGGCCTGGACGTGGTGGTGTTGTGGAGTGAGGTCATTTTCATCAGTGAGGTCCTGCAGCCAGGATGAGGGGTGTGGCTTGAGGAGAAAGGATCAGGTGGAAGGAGAGAGACCTCTTCGGGCTGCAGGCGTGAGGCTGGTGTCACTGACTCTCCCCAGTCTCCTCCTTCGTGGCAGGTCAGAGGGCTGTCCACCACACCCACGTCCAGGTCGCCAGAAAATGTCACACACACCTGAGGGCCTAGATGGCAAACTGAGCCCATTTATCTCCCTCTTCTCCCCACACAATGCCCCTGAAATAAAAGAAGAAATGTACAAATAAGAACAGATCCGCAGTAGCACCAGCTGGCCAGAAAGTCCGAGGGAAAACAGATGAGTGGGAGTGACAGGAAATCTAATCAGAGTGAAGCTGGCCTCACCCAGCCTGGCAGGGAGGGCCCACCTGCCAGGCACCCCAGGACTTGTGCAGAGCTCCTCCATGGCA
The DNA here is from genome assembly GCF_009828535.3 of Hylobates moloch. Classification (NCBI taxonomy): domain Eukaryota; kingdom Metazoa; phylum Chordata; class Mammalia; order Primates; family Hylobatidae; genus Hylobates; species Hylobates moloch. The sequence continues at coordinate 43,407,525 of NW_026652283.1, forward strand.
GGGCGGGCTGGAGCGGGGTCCTGAAATCCCCCCCCCTCAAAAGAGTGGATCCTCTCAGTTTCCAAAAAGACCAAAGTGGGAGTTGGGCAGGGAGGTACTGGGAGCAGAAAGTACCTCCCCAGACACCCTTCTGCCTTCAACTGCATGACTTTATTATCCCAGGAGCCTCTCTCCCTGGCAAATGCTTGACTGTTCATCACAGAAACCTCCTGAAGGACCCATCTACTCTTCAATCAACAGCTGGTGCCCTAGGATTCTCTGAATCCCTTGCCTGGCCTCAAAATCCCTCACCTCATGGCTTCCACCAGTCCTGGACTACTGTATTCCTTACACAACCCTAACCAAGCCCCCACATTAACACACCCACCCCACCTTAAAGAGAACTGCCAGGCTTCAGAAAACCCAACCTTGCCTCCCTCCTCCCAGACAGGCCAAACCCTCTAGAATCAGTGCCCTTCCTTTGGCAAGTGAGTAATAAACTCAGCTTTGCCTTACCAACAAGTTTGTAGATGATATCTGGGGAGCCGGCATTTGACAGTCTCTACAAAAATGCTTGGAATCAAATTGATATTCAACTTGATATCTGCATCATTTACAATAGGGCAAAGACCTCCGAGCTTGGAGGAAAAAGGGTTAAAACCCTTAGATCCTTTACTCAGCCAAGTCTCAAAGCCAAAGAGAAGTGTAAAATAGTATGCCACCCACCACCCACGCATCTTTTCTTAAAAAAAAAAAATTACTCGAGGAATTACTCCAAGGAAATAAGAATTGTACTAGAATAAGTAATTCAAAAAAGGACAAGATAGGATATACAAGAAACAGGGAGAAATAATAAAAGCAGAAAAAGGTTAAGTGAAGTCTAAACAAATGTGGATAATCATGATCCTATCTTGTTGGGAATTGGATACCATTTAATTCTTGACATCAATAGAGAAATCTGTGTAAAAACTAATCATTTCTAGAAGAAAAGCAAGATGCAAACCTTTTAAACCACTGTGTGGGGAGAGGGGAAGGGAGAAAAAAAGAAAACTCTATTAATTTAGCCAAAAGTGGGAAAAGAAAAATTAAACAGGAAAGAAAAAGTATAACAAACAAAAGACATAAAATAAGATGACAAAAGACACAATAATATGAATAAATTAAATTACTTTAAGATACCAGGCTGGATAAAAGGAAAAAAGCATTCAACTATATGCTGTTTGGAAATAACACACTTAAACTGGCAAAAACGATGGAAATCAAATAAATGGAAAAAAGGCAAATGGTAATGAAAATAATGCGAGAAAGCCAATATTAATATCAGACAAAATGCAAAAATGTTAATTAAATACACTAAACTGGGGCCTTTTGTATTGCTGAAGAGTTTATTTCTCCAAGGAGATACAAAAATCATGAACTTTTACTCTCATCATAAACACAGAACCACAAAATGTATAAAATAAGACATTCTTGGACCACAAGGAGGAGGTAAAGAAAGAACAGGAAATGTCTTGAGCATTATTATTTAAAATTTGATGGTATAAGTAACCTCCAAAGAAGAATAGAAAGGGTTTGAAGATGTAGTTAGTAAGTTTAACTTCATATACATTCAAGAAATAGAGAAAACACCTTTTTCTCAAATGTCCCTGTACTAGACTGCAAGAAAATCTCAAATTCCAAAATGCACAAATTGTACAGACCACAGCCTCAGTTCTTGATGAAATAAAATTAGACATTAACAAATAGCAAAAAATAAAAATACATAAACAAATGATGCACATGACAATTTAAAAATGCTTTTCTAAAAAAACTCTTGAATCAAAGAGGACAGCAACACTATCGTAGGATAATTATAAATGTACAACATTGAGAACCCTACTTTTCAAAATCTGTGTAGTGCAATCAAAGCTGCATTTAGAAGAAATACAAAGCTTAGATGTTTTCATGATAAATTAACAAAGGTTGAAACTAAATGAGTTAAGCACATAACCCAAGAAACTAAAAAAGAATGAAATAAACCAAAGTAATCTAGAAGAAATGAATAAAGTTGAAAATAAAACGAGTAAATGAGAAAATGACAGCAACCACAACTATATATATACACACATATATACATATACAGCTGCATATATACGTATATGCATGTATATGTATGTATATATACATATATACACATATATATATATATATATATATATATATATATATATATAGCTGCAAGCTAAGCTTTCTGAGAAGACCAACAAAATGGACAAATCGGTGGCAAATCTGACTAGCAGTAATAGGCAAAGTCGCAAATGAGCATTAAGAAAGCTGATGCAAACATATACATGAACATTTTGAAAAACTAGAGAGAATTTGATACGTAACTGTGTCAATGAATTTCCAAGTTGGTGATTTTCTAGAAAATTATAAATTGTAAAACTGAAGAAGAGGGAGAAAACCTAGGTAGACTCTAATAACTATAGAAGAGAAGCCTGTTGAAGATGGAATTCCAGATTAGCAGAGAAAGAATGGACTGTTTAAATAAAAGCACTAGGACAACTGGCTACCTGTTTATTCATTCAACAAATATTTATTAAGAACCTACTATGTGTTGGGCATTGTTCTGGGCACTGGGAATTCAGCAGTGAACAAAACAGAAAAGTTCCATGTCCTTATGGAGCTGAGAGTCTGGTGAGGGGAGATGAGTAACAAACAAATCCGCAGGTAAAACAAACGGCATGGCAAATAGTGGCAGGTGTTATAATGAAAATTAAGCAGCAAAATGGGTACAGAATGAGGAAGGGTGGAGAATGCCATTTTAAATAGAATACATGCACCATAGACACACAGAAATGTATATGGATTAGAGATATAAACATCCTATAAGAGCAAGTTCATGAAAATACCAGAACTATTAAAATATTTCTATAATTTAGTGTTGGAAAATAACTCTTAAAGCCCGAATTGGACCTCAGTGCTCTTAATGGAAAAGATTAATAAATCTAATTACATAAAAATATTAAGCATTACATAAAACAAAAAAACCCAGTTAATCAACAGTTAAAAAGCAAATGACAGATTGGATAAAAATATTTGCAACATACATGAAAAAGTGTCAATATCCATAATATGTAATAAGCATCCACAAAACAGTAAGACATATAGCCAATAAAATGGAGAAAGAAAATGAACAGATCATTGCTTAAGAAATAAAAATGTCTAATAAAGATATGCAAAATGCTGGCCTCGTTAATAAAGAATATATTTTAAAACGTGGATCACTTGAGGTCGGGAGTTCAAGACTAGCCTGTCTGACATGGTGAAACCCTGTCTCTACTAAAAATACAAAAATTAGCCGAGCATGGTGGCACACGCCTGTAATCCCAGCTACTTGGGAGGCTGAGGCAGGAGAATCACTTGAAACTGGAGGCAGAGGTTGCAGTGAGCCGAGATTGTGACATTGCACTCCAGCCTGGGCAACAAGGGTGAAACCCCATCTCAAAAAAAAAAAAAAAAAAATCAGTATCACCTTTTCCTATTTGGTTAGCAAAGAGGAAAGTGATTGCTACCATCAAGTGGTGGAGGGAGGAGTGGTCGTCAAATACTTCTCAAACACTACTAGTAGGGTATAGATGAGGAGAATCTTTTAACCATGTCTACCAAAATGTATGTTGACTTGGCAGCTTTGCAAGTGTGCACACACATCATCATACACAAACATACACACACATGCACACATAGGGATGATCACTGTAGCATTATTTTAACAGTGAGGATGGATGCAGCCTTAATGACCATCAGCAGGAAATTGGTTTAATAAGTAAATGATGATAAATACACACAATGCAATAGTCATGGGAACATAACTTTTCTTAAAGATAAACATATACTCCTACCAATAATAGAGATTCATTGTGACTTTTTCTATGTGTCAAGCTTTGTCTATGTGACATACAAGCTTCAGCGCTTCTCACGGGTAGTCTCCCTGCCCCTCTCCCTCAACAGTCGGCCGGGTGGAAGGTGCCACTTCTGCCCCCATTTTCCATCTGAGGCCTAAAGAGGCTAAAGCCTGACCAAGTAGTGAACCTTGGTCTGTTAGACTCTGGAGCCTGCACTCTCAGCTGTGACACACACTTCCTCTGAATGGGATGGTGAAAAGCAAAATCACAGACACACACCTATCTGTGTAGCTGTGATTGATGGAAAGGACCTGGGGGATGCAATCTTGTCCTGGGGGGGACTGCAGAATGGGTGGGGCTTGAAACATGCATTCTTGTTTCTACATTTCCATACTGTTCTTTTTTTAAGCAATAAGCTTGTATCACTTTTGTAATTTGAAAATGATATAAAAGTATAGAGACAGAAAGTAGAATAGGGGTTGTCTGGAGCTGGGGCAGAGCAGAATGGGGGGGGTCAGTGTTTAATAAGCACAGAACTTCAGTTTTACAAGATGAAAACAGTTAAGAGGCCAATATCTTAAGTGAAACAACTAAGAAACAGAAAATCAAATACTGCATATTCTCATTTATAAGTGGAATCTAAATAATGTGTACACACGGACACAAAGTGTGGAATAATAGATGCTGGAAGCTCTGAAGTTCAGAGAGTGTGAGGGGCAAGGAATGAGAAATCACTTACTGGGTACAATGTACATTATTTGGGTGACAGTTGTACTAAAAGCCCACACTTCACCACTATGTAATATATCCACGTAACAAAACTGCATTTGTACCCCTTAAATTTGTACAAAGAAAGAACAGAAAGAAAGAAAGAAAGAAAGAAAGAGAGAGAGAGAAAGAAAGAAAGATGAAAGAAAGAAAGAAAGATGAAAGAAAGAAAGGAAGGAAGAAAGGAAGGAAGAGAAATAAAGAGGAAGGAAGGAAGGAGAGAGAAAGAAAAAGGAAAAAGAAAGAAAGAAAAGAAAGAGAAAGAAAGAGAGAGAAAGAAAGAAAAGAAAGAAAGGAAGTAAGGAAGAAAAGGAAGAAAGAAAGAGAAAAGAAGAGATGGATGGTGGTGATGAGTGCACAACTTTATGAATGTATTTAACAACACTAAACTGTACATTTAAAAATGATTAAGATGGTAAATTATGTTATGTGTATTTTACCATAATAAAAATTGAGAAACTGATATAAAAGTGTCTTCTTTTTAGAAAACAGTTGAACAGGGAGGGGGCTACTAGGGGTAGAGGGGCCCATCTGCAAGGTGGCACCCACCCAGGGCAGGAAGGACCAGGGCCAGCTCCTCTGCTAGCCCCACCCAAAATCACAAGGTGGGAGGGCCCTTGCTCTCCACTCTCCACCAACGCATCAAAGCAAGGCCTTTGCCGGCAGCTGGTAGGAGCCGCATCCGGTCTGGGCACTGGGGGTTGGCATCACTGCAGCTGACAAAGGGTTAAAGAAAAATCCTGGATGCCTGGCAGGGGCCAGCCTCATTGGGTCATGACAGCTGTTTTCCAAGGGCTGGCAGGGAGACAGGGGGGCTTTGGACTCTGGCACTGGGCCTCACACCCTGGTCCTAAAGAAAGTGGAGAAGAAGGCTGGCCCTGAGGCCCCTGCCACCCTCCTGACACGTGGCCCTTCCCTCCACTCTGAATGGAACATCCGAAGAAGGCGCCGGCACATGGACGGCCGAATTTGATCTGCGTGGGGCAGCGAATTGTGGGATGAATCTTTCTATTTTCAGTTTTATTTGTTATTGTGGTCTGTGATCAATAAGAAAACATGAAAATCTAAGACATGGGTCACACATGGCAGAATCATATGGAATAATCCTGGTGGCTCATGCTGGGATACTGGCAAAGGGGTGGGTGGGAGGGGAACAGAGAGAATTATTGGCATGCCTCATTTACCCAGCACCACAGAAGTAGCATGGCATAGCACAGAGAGTTGGCCTTAACATCATCAGAAACACAGGGGTTCAGACCCTGGTTTCATCCATTACCAGCTCACTTTCCTCCTGAGTCAGAAGTGAAGACTCTCACCCCCTCACTGGGTTTGTCATGTGGATCAGATGCGACAAAGTGTGTGTGAAATGAGTATGAACCCAGTATACCAAAGGCACTCAATAAATGCCTGTGCCCTTCTTCAGTTATGGTGGGACACCTCCAAGTCTCCCTCCCTCTGTCAATCTCTCCTCCTTCTGGCTTCTGTTTTGGGGTTTGGGGTTGGCTCTGTGACCCACCTCCCTCTCTGTGGTCAGCCTTCCGGCTCTCACTTCCCTGGGGGGCTCACCTTTGTTTCAGCTGAGTGCGCTCTAGTCTGAGAATGCTGTGGCATGCAGCTGATGGCCTGGAGGCTGCCTTGGGAACCTTCCTGGTCCCCAGCTGTGTTCTCCAGACAAGAGGCTTCTCCCTCACATGGTAGCTGACTCACGGATGAGTGAGGCGTCCCCAACAAGGAGAGTGGGCAGAGAGACAGGCAATGGAGCCCAGTCATTGATAGCGACAAGACCTGCTTTGAGGATACCTAAAAATGTTTTCCAGGAAAGACAGGGCCTTTAAAAATAGAGAATGGTGATACTTTCCATTGTATGAAGGAGCAAAAAAGAAGAACTTCAAGTGCAAGATAACATATTCCATTTAGTGGCAGGCAGGAATATACTGTCCCATAAACTCTACACTGGGATTCGGCAGAAGAAAAGTTCACGGTTTTCAGGCACTGCAGGGACAGGGAAGGGAGATATTGCGGGTGTATGGGGGGCACCCAGCCCAGGAGTCGAGGAGAACACTGGAGTGGCGGGAGGAGGAACAGACGAGACCGGAGGAGCTGCACTTGGAGATGAAGGTTCTGAGAGCTGCTGGGGCGGGTGTGGGGGGGCGGGGGAAGGTAGGGGTGGGAGGAGCAGTGAGGTCGCTTCCTGCTATATCAGGCCACACCTCGCAGCCCTCTCTCACAGAAAGCCCCCTGGAACTAGGCACTCACCACAGGGGAGCTGAGAAGGCACCGTTTTCCCTCTCTGGGTACCACAGAAAGCCCATGAGACAGCCCCACATTTGAGGTTCAGCTGCACCCAGCTAAGTGACCTTGGACAAGACACTCCCCATCAATGGGCTAGACCTCAGGGTGAAAAGGTGAAGAAGACCCTGTCCATATCTCAGGCTGTGATGGATCTAGCAGGGAAGATAGATAAGAAAATCAGTGGTTCTGGCCCTTTCTCCCAGGGATCCCAAAACCTGAGCTGCTTCCCTGCAAGAAGGCCTTCTTAATCTTCCCGGCTTGTAGACACAGAAGCCAGAAGTAGAGGAAGAACCCAACATTTGTTGAGTGTCTTCCACGTGCAAAGGCTGTCCCTGCATTTTTTCACGGTCATACTAATGCTACGGTCAGGCTCCATCATCACCATCTGACAACTGAGGAAACTGAGGCTTTGAAAACAGAGAGATGTGGACAGCTTGTATTGCAGGAGGGCCCAAGGCTCTGGCATTAAACAAAACTGGACACTACTGGTCTTAGACACTGTGTGGCCTTCTTCAAGTCCTTGAGCACCTGTGAGTCTGTTTCCTCACCTCTGAAACAAGAGCAAGAGTGCACGCCCTGGGCCGGGGTAAGAACAAAATGATAGAGTTGGCTTCCCAGAAAAATCCACCTTCTCTCTCTTCCTCTTCTGGTTACTTCTGATCTTTTAACTTTACTTATGTTTACGATTATTTCATCTTCTAAAATAAGAAGATACCAGATCCCATAACAAGATTGCTGCAATTTATTCACAGCAAAGCAGGTGGAGGCCTCGGGAGACCCCGGGGACTAGAGAACCTCCACTACTGGCCCACAGTAGGGCAGGGGCAGGGAGTAATTCATGCCTACTAGGAAGACTGCGATAACAGGTGTGTGTTTTTGGAGGCAGAATTGCTTTCTGCCCACACGACAGCTGCCCCCTTACCTAAGAGGGGAAGCCTGGTGACCCAGGGTCCTCCAGGGACCCAGCCAGGCTTCTGGTCTAGAGCTCAACCTGCCCCACTCCTGCCCAGTGCTACCCCGTCTCCCACCCCATCCCCACCTCCACCAATTCAGATTCAGCCAGACAGAAAGGCCGTGCCAAAGGAAATTGTGTGCCACAGGGCCCTCTTGGTCTGCTGTGGTGTTCTACCTTTTTTTGGACTTTGTGGCTGTTTGAGTGGGTACCTTTTTCCATAGAAAGTTTCCATTGCATCAGTTATTTACATTGTCGCCACCTATATGTGGGCTCTGGTTTCGAGTCGGTGAACCAGAGCAGGCCCTGTGGGGCCCAACACTGCTTACAGGGGGTGAGGGGAGCCAGTCGCTACGGCGAGAGGATGTGGAGCTCTGGGTCAACCCTCAGAGCCACCCCCAACCCTGGCAGGGCCACTCTTAGTGTGCTCAGTCCCTTTGGGATGCCATTTTTACGGTGAGATTTAAGAGAATTTAAGAGCACAGGCTACTAGGTTTGAATCCCGCCTCCTCCACCTCCTAGCTATGCTCTGAGTTATTGACCTGACATCTCCGGGCCTCCGTGAACTATCATTTGTAAAGTGGGAATGACAGTGGCACCTACCTGGCTAGACTTTGGGAAGGACTCAATCAGGTAATGCAAATAAAGTGCTTAGAACAGGGCCTGGCCCAAAGCCTCAATCCATGTTAATGAATGGACAAGGATTTCCCGCCCCCACCCTGGCTCAGACCCTACTGCCCATCCTCTCTTGTGTGAACCAACATGCAACAGCGTCTGCAGTGTCCTGCCCAGCTCACCGATCCATAGACCCAGACAGACTGTCCTGATAGCCAGCTCTCACCAAGTCACTCCCCGCCCCAAATCCCAAATCCTTCAGTGGTTCTCCTTAGAGAGTAATGTCTACACTTTACAAATATGCCAGGCTGCCTCGGCATCAACACTCCCCTGCAAAGCCCCGCTCTTGCCAACTGCCATGCTTCACATTCATGCCTCTTTGCAGTTGTCTCTGTCTGGAATATTTCTCTCCATTTTAACGTGGCCAAATCCAACCCACACCAGCTTGGGCGAGCCCACCTCGTACGCCTCCACCTCCACAAAGCCCTCCATGACCCTACTCTCTCTCTGGCCAGGAATGATCTTTCATTTAAGGATTTGATCTCTTTGTTGTGGTGTTTACCTTCTCTACCCTGTATGGGTGCAATATAATACATCCAAATGCATGTGGGCATCACAGACAAACCACCTGATCTCTGAGGACAGGATTGGGATGTGTGTGATGCATCTGTGTCACTCACAGAGCCTTGAACATAATTGGTGACTGTGAGTGAATAAATACTGAATTCTCTCAATTTACTACCCCCATCAACAGGGAAAGCTATTTGGGTGTGTGTTGGTGAAGATCAATCTGCAGCCCATCAGTGTCCACGTGATCCTCTCCGTTCTTCTTGAGGGACCCTGCAGACTTGGGTGTCAGTCAGGGGCCAGGACCCCTAGGGGCTCACAGCTACTCAGACTCTGAGTCTCAGCATGGGGCCTTGCATCTGAGGCACGTGTGGAAGTCCAGGAACCATCACTGACTTCTTCTCCCTCTTCCTCAACCTCCACCTTCCATATGTCACCAGGTTCTCAGTGAATCAGCTCCCTAAGTCCCTACGCCCATGAGCCCCTCTCCACCCTACCGCCACCATCTTGGCCGAGGCTTCAGCATCCTTGCCTCCTCCTTTGTTTCCCCATGTGACTCCCGTCCTTTTCTGGGTCTTCCCTCCATGCTGCCCCAAGCGGTACTTCTGCATCACAGCTCTGATTAGGCCACAATGCTCCTTGCAACTTCTGATGCCTGCTGACTGCCATCAGAAACCCAGATTCCCTAGGAAGGGGCTGGGGTTTCTCTTCTTCTCTAACGCTTCTAATCCTCATCCAGAGCTTTGGTGTAACATCAATCACACTGTCCAGTGACATTTATTCCCCTGCACATGGGTCTTCCTCACAGACAGGGAGTGCCTTCAGGGCAAGAACATGTACTGTCTGTACCCCCAGTGCTTGGCATGCAGTCAGCCTGCCGTGAAAGCATGCTGAACAGACGAGTACATGAATAACAATGAATTAAACACACCACCACTGCTCTGCCTTCCAGTTTTGCCCTGACACCACCATACTCAGGACCTCATTTTTGGGACCAAGCAACAGGTGAAGTTACTAAAGTGACAGATACACAGTCTGCCTGGACCAAAGGTTGTCCCAGGGCACTTGACATCCCTCTGTCTGTGCTGCAGCTCCCAGAACCCCTGATGGCCTAACGTCAGCAGGGCAGATGCTTGCCCTGGTGTTAGCTACATGGCCTAGGAACGTGGAGACGGACAGAGGTTTTGGGGTGCTTCCAGAAGGAGGGGAATAAACCTGAAGGGCGTTGCACCTCTGGTCGCTCTATACCAAGACCTTCCATGTTGTTACCTTCCCCTCTGCCCACCCCACTCACCCCCTCCCCAGATTGTGCCTGCCTTCCTATCCTCTTTTTTTTTTTTTTTGACAGGGTCTGGCTCTGTTTTGCCTAGGCTGGAGTGCAATAGCACAATCTTGGCTCACTGCAACCTCCGCCTCCTGGGCTCAAGCCATTCTCCCATCTCAGTCTCCAGAGTAGCTTGGACTACAGGTGCCTGCCACCACACCCGGCTAATTTTTTTATTTTTGTATGGATGACGTCTCACTGTATTGCCCAGGCTGGTCTCAAACTCCTGAGCTCAAGTGATCCACCCGCCTTGGCCTCTTAAAGTGCTGGGATTACAGGTGTGAGCCACTGTGCCTGGCAAACCTTCCTATCCCCTTATTCCTCACCAGGATCACCTCCCTGTTTCCCTGCCAGGCTGTGGCCACCTATTGTGCCTGAAGTAGCTAAACTCATGGACCTACGGGACAGTACGTGTGGTGAGGAGGTGGGTGGACAGGACCTGGGATCTGACCACAGCCCTACCATTAACTGGCCGTGTGACCAAGAACAAATCACATTCTCCTCTAGGCCTCAGTTTCCCCTGCTCTCAAACCAAAAACCTGAACAAGTCTGTCTCTAAGGACGCCTTCTGTTTAATTCCCTGTCAGGAGGCTGATTTCTTTACCGGCCAGAATAATTCTTTCTAATTAAAGGAAACAAACAGAGAGAATGATGTGTCTTTCTCTGCTGCTCCTGAAGGCCAGGATGGCCTCGAACTCTCAGAATATAAGTCAGATCCCCTTTTGATTACTGAAGGGATGTCTCCATTTGGTGGCAATCTTCATTCCCATATAACCCAGGGATTTAAAGCACACTTGCATAGGCGTTCTTTTTTTTTTTTTGGATGTTAATAATTGGGTAAGCTAGGCCTTTATCATTCTCATTTTGCAGAGTGAGGCTCAGGGAGGTAAGGATTACCCAAAGTTCCCCAGCAAGCAACAGGGAGAAGGGGAACTGGCTCCCAGGCTATTATACCACAGCTGGCCCAGGTGGTTGGCCTAGGAGCTGGCCTCACCCAACAGGCAGGCAAGTACTAAAACAATAGCACACATCTCCCTATATTTTTACACAAGCTTTCTTCATGCATGCAGAAACACTCTGAGGCATGGGTACCCAAAGCTTCACAGTGAGCTGGTGGGATGCCTAATTCCTGGAAGCCAGGCTCCACCCAGACCCAACATTCCAGAGAACAGGCAATACTGAGAACCATGCTTTGTCCAGGCAGAGAATCCTTGGTTTTGAAGACTCCAGCCCCTGCTGCTATCCCAGGCCTCCAAGCCCTTGAATCGAATCCAGGGCAGCAGAAGCTCTGCCACACAAGACAGGGCAATGCCTCGTTCCTCTTGGCACCCCAGGCCCTGCTGGCTGCAGGGCTCCTTCTCTGAGACTCCCAAGGGAGGGCTGACTGCGTGTGATCTGACTGCCAAACAGGGAGGGAGAGAAGATGAGGGCCCAGGGCCCCAGAAGAGAAGGAAGTAGGGTTGCAATTTTAGGCCCTTCTTCCAACCTGGCTCTCCCTCTTATTGCTCATGGTCTTGTACTGTTACTTTAAGAACATACTGATCCTGCCTTCCATATTTTACTGGAAACTCCTTAACAGAGTCTCCACAGTAGGTCCTCCACATGCACCTGTGTAGTGCACAGCCTGCACAACCATTCACAACCTATGGCTTCTGGCCATCTCCTGCATAGCATGTATCACCACTGTAATTAAAAAACTAATTGCATAATTACTTATTCTGTCTTCACAGAATATAAATCCTCAAGGGAGCACCAGGCCCTGTTTGTCTTGTTCCCAAACTGTAGCCCAGCCTCCAGCATAGTGTTAAGAGAGAATAGGTGCTCAGTAAATACATGCTGGGCTAATGAACCCACCCAACCATTCATTCATGCATTCAGTTTGAAGGGGAGTGAACCTGCCCTGCAACTAAAGGTGACAGGCCTCTGTTGTGGCCCCAGCTCTACCAATGTGTGCCCTTAAGCAAGGCATTTCTTTTTCTAAGTCTGTTTCCTCATCTATAAAATAGTGTGGGGTTTACTCTCCATGCCACATTTGCACGACCCCGAGGAAAAGTATCTCCTTAAATTTTGCACCCCGGGCACCTTGCTCCCCTCACCCATCATCACCTGACCCTGGTTTTCCACATTTTCCTGGTTTTGTCCAGGCCTGGGCTTATGGGAGATGCTCAGTGAAGTAAGAAGAGGGGGGCTTCCAGGCAGCATGCAGGGGATGCCAAGGTTGGGAGAGGAGTTTTTACTCCTGGGCTGTATCTCTGGGAGAGAAAAATAACAGACAGCAGTCCTTCCCCGGGAGAGCAGTGTCTTCAAAGGGCTTCTTCATCAGCCGTGTTTAACCTCCAGCCTATGGAGAAGGAAGGAGGGAAGGATTGGCTCAAGATCCAAGTTACCAAGTGTCAGAGCCAGGGGCGAACCCCAGGCACCCTGTGTTCAGATCCAGACCCTTCAGCATGCGGGCACAGCCTGGCTCCCATGAGTGCAGGGCACGACCAGTTTCAGCTGGCAGAGGCACACACAGTAGCAGAGGAAGGAGATGTTCCTTGGGGGAGATGGGACGGGAGCCTTGAGAAACAGGAGGGCTTATGGAGGTGGATGGGGTGGCATTCCTGGCAGAAGAGACGATGTCTGCACAGTGTGCCTGCAGGAGACCATGTTCAAGGGTCTACGACCACTTTCTTACTTGCAGAGTGGTCTGGCCAATGGGGACCCACGAGGGTGAGGCACAAGGCAAAGCTCAGATGGAGATAAAGCAGAAGAGCATGACTACAGAATCCTCTGCCTCCAGGGCACTCCAAGGACCTCTTCCCCATCATGGCCTCAGCCTCCCTGTTGTACTGCATGCATTAGTTTTGTAAGGCTGCCGTAACAAATTATCACCAATTTAAGCCAAACTTAATGGCTTAAAACAACACAAACTTATTATCTGAGAGGTCTGGAGGTCAGACATCCAAAATGGGTCTCACTGGGCTAAAATCCAGGTGTTGACAGGGTCGCATTGCTTTCCGGAGGCTCCAGGGAAGAATCTGTTTCCTCCTTTTCCAGCTTCTAGAAGCTGCCCTCCTTCTTTGGCTCATGGCCTCCTCAAAGACATCAATGGCCAGGTCAAGTCTTTCTCACACTGCATTCCCCTGGCACTGACTCTTCCGCCTCTGTTTACCACACTTAAAGGCCCTTGGGATTCCACTGGGACCTTGTGGGTAATCCAGGACAATCACCCTATTCTAAAGCCAGCTGATTGGCAATCTTAATTCCATCTGCTACCTTCCCTCCCCTTTGCCCTGGAACCCACCATACTCATAGACTTCAAGAATTAGGATGCACACACCTTTGAGTGGGGTATTACTCTGCCTTTCACACTGTGTGAGACACATCTCCTCCAAATGAGGTTTTGGAAGGAAGGTGGCCCAGGATGAGAGAGATGGGGTGGATGGTGTGGGCAGGAGAGGGAGGCAGGCAGACACACACTCAGCCTCCTGGCTGCCTGCTTAGCACACATCACCCTTGAAAACTTTGTCATGTTTCCACACTGAACCGGGCACAGGCTGTTCCACAGTGACTGCAAGAGCACGAGCAGAGCCAGAAATAACCCCACCGACAAGGAAAACCTCCCCTTCCCTTGGTACTTTGCTCTCTCCTTCTCCACTCTCCCCATCATAGTATGGGAGGTTCCAGTGGGTTCTAAGTTGGAGGCCCTTCCAGGGCACGCTGAGGCCTTGGGGAATACTCCTCCTGCAGCCTGGCTCCAGCGGGGGGAACATACGGATCTGACTGTGGGGCCAGGCCTGGTCACCTCATTTCCACACCACTGTGGTGAGCTTGGAGTCTCCTTCTCTCCTCCGCTTCACTGCCTCTGAGCCACAAGTCCCTACAAAGTCCCAATCGCCCCTTCTTGGATCTCTCGCCACCAAACACTGGGATCTGCAGAACACTCTTGGTCTCTTGGGCCAGAAGCCCATGGGATGTTCTGATCTGGTCCCCTCCTTAGGCCTCTGGGAGGCCCCTGCCTGGTGGGGCCCTGCCTGGTGGGCCTGAGACCCACTCTCAGAAGCCTTGCCAGCCCCCAGCCCAGTTCTTGCTCCTGGTGAGCCCTGCCAGCCTGCTCTGCCTCCCTGCACCAGGAGCCCTATCTGGGAGGCTGGGCTCAAACCCTACCTTCTCCAAAAGCCCCTCTTTCTGCAGGTTTTTTCCCATAGAACAAGATCTCACCCACTGCAGGGGCTGAAACATTTGCTGAAATATATAGACCAATGAATACCCAGGCCTCACCATCCTACACCACTCATTCATATGGCATTGTGTCTCTATGGCCCTGGGAAATGTCCTCCATGACTGTTTAATTTCTCATGTCTTTCATCCTAGTCCAACAAAGGAAAATGGAGTTAATGCACCTCCTACATGCTGGGCACTGGGCAAAGTATTAAACAAGCATGCATTGACGCATTTCATCCCTCACCTCCACTCAACCATCATCACTGCCGTCTTAGAGAAGCAACTGACTTGCCCAAGGTCACACAGCCAGAAGGTGGCAGGGCCCAGACTGGACCTCTGTGTGCCAGACTCCAAAGCCTGAGGCTGCAGCCACCATGTCCCACTTGGGGGGCCACGGGAGGAGACACAGAGATGATCAATGGCAAATGCTAAATGAAATGTGTCCAATTTGCCTCCTAGAAAGCCCAGAGCAGCTCAAGGTGTCTCCAATTTTTGTCTCTTTGTATGTGTTGGGATTTGGCCTAAGATTTTATTTGGGTTTTCAAAAAGTTGGGAGGATATGGAGGGGGTTACACAAATTTAAAAGTTCAGAGGTCATGGACTGTAGGCCAACCCCATCCTTGTACCAATGACAAGACGAAGGCATGGAAGTTGAAGTGACTTGCCCAAAGTCATGGCCTCTGCCACTGAAGCCAGTGAACGCCGCTTGTTTCTCCCACCCATTCCTTGATGGAGAGGACATCGTATGCTCCATTTAGCCCTTGGCACTGCTTGGCACAGAATTTAGAATCCAATGTGGTATGGGTCCTGGACCCTGCTTTAACAGTGCTGCATACTTGATGGCTTGGTAGCTCAAATGCTCAGAGCCTCTGCGTCCTTGTCTGCACAGCAGAGCCTGTGTGGATTTATTCGAGAAGGATCATGGGTAACAGAGCTGGGCCCTGAGCCGCTTCCACGGGAAGATGGAAAGAGCTCTATATTTAGACTCAAAAGCCTCAAGTAGAGTCCCAGTTCTGATGCTCATCACTTTGTGGCCTGAGCCTCCCACTTGACTTCATTGAGTCTTACTCTGGGAGATAAAAACGTCTCCCATAAGGGGTTGGTATGAATTGAAATGAGGGTAACACATGTGGAAACGCTGGAGGCGTAAGAATCCTCTGGGTTGCAGAATCCCAGGCTCCACCTTCTCCCACTGTCTGATTCTACAGCTGCGGGGCAGGGCCCGGGAATCTGTATTTCCCCAATCCCCTCATTCCCCATCATGATTCTGTTGCAGTTAGTCAACAGGCCACACTGCAAGAAATCCCTCTGAAAAGGGCTCAATATGTGTTTGTTAAATACACGAATCCTTGAACATCTGTTGAGCTGCATATGGCTGCTGGGAGACATGGGCCGAAGGAAATAAGTAATTTTCCCCAAATACATTTCCTATGAAATCTAAATGATGGGAATTGGGTTGGGGCTTCTAAGACTAGGAGATGATGCAATAATAGCTTCCTTCTCCAAAGAGCTCCTCCCGTTAGATGGGGAGAGACCTGGCTGGAGGGCCATGCCCAGTGGCTCAGGATCAAATGCGGGGAGGGATGCTCTGGAGACGGAGTCCCCTGGGGATGAGTTCCAGACCCTGTTCTCTTCAGCATCTTCACGAAGACAGGAAAGAAATAACTGAAAATATGCTCATTAAATCTGCATCTGGCACCCAATTTGGCAGGGTTGCCAAAATTCTGTAAGACTAGAATTAAATTAGCAAATTGCAAGTAAAATGATTTCAAGCAGGCATGATGGAATTCATCAGGGCCAGGTGGAAGCTCGTGGGGGAAGGGAGTCAGGAAAGCCCACATCCCCGGGGGTGGGAAAGCCTGGCCGGGAACGGAAACGGAAAAGAAACAAACCGGCAAGCAGAAATGACCCAAATCCTTAAGATTCACCCTTGGAATGTGGTGGTGACAGAGGCAGCCCCACACTGCAAGGTGACTAGAGGCTCCTTCTGGGAGCCAGGAGGTGTGGCTGGGCAGCAGCCGGTTAAGGATGGCAGCTCTTCAAAAGAGGGTCAAGAAGAAAGGACCCGAGAGACTGCTAGGGGATGGGAGGGGTGGGTCCTTTAGACTGGCGGCCCCACAAGGGCAGACACATGGGCGGTGACAGAGCAGTGGCATGTGTTGACACTGCTGAAGCACCATTTCGTGCTTACTGATCTCACAGTCAGGGAAAAACACTGGAATGGGCATGGCGGGGGCAGGGAGGTACAGACTCTGAGGAAGGAAGAAGAGGCTAGAAGCATTTCCTGGGCACTTGCTAAGTGTCAGGCACTGTGTTAAATATTTGTCAAGTATTATGATCTCATGTAATCATCACAATAACCCTGTAATGTAAAGAGTTTTCTTTTCTCTTTATTTTCTTGGGTTTTCTTTTTTGTTTTCTGAGTTGTTTTTGTTTTTTTTTAAATAAAGAGATATTTAAAGTAAGAAGTAGACAAGTCCCACTTCATCCTCTCAAAGCCTATTTCCCAGATGAAACCACCAAGCATAGTTCACTGGGCTTGTTCCCAGGCTGTTTCTCTGAGCGCAGAAACATTTCTACATGTGCACACACAGACTTAACTGTTTAACTTTTCCTGTATAAAAATGAGATCGTCCTAAACATATTACACAGAAACCTTTTTCCAGTTAAGAATACGTTCTGAATATCCTCCCACGTTAAGACCTGAAGGATCATTTCTTTCTTTTGAAATGGCCACAAAGTATTCTCTGGCACAAATGCACCATAAATTTTTTAAGCATTGTCTCTGCTGGACACTGAGGTCATTTCCAATTTCTCTCTATTTCAAACAATGCTACAAGGGAGTACTTTTGTACACATATATTTTTGAGTACATATTTTTCTACAGCCAGGGAATTACTGGACCAAAGTGCGTACAGTCAGCTCTATCTGTGCGCTCCACATCCAGGGATTCAACCAATCGAGGATCAAAAATAGTTGGAACAAAAATTCCAGCCGGGCGCAGTAGCTCATACCTGTAATCCCAGCACTTTGGGAGGCCAAGGCAGGCAGATCTCTTGAGTTTAGGAGTTCGAGACCAGCCTGGCCAACATGGTGAAGCCCCGTCTCTACTAAAAATACAAGAATTTAGCTGGGCATGGTGGCGCACGCTTGTAATCCCAGCTACTTGGGAGGCTGAGGCAGGAGAATCACTTGAACTTGGGAGGCGGAAGTTGCAGTGACCCGAGATAGCACCATTGCACTCCGGCCTGGGCAACAAGAGCGAAACTCCATCTCAAAAAAAAAAAAAAATCCACAAAGTTCCAAAAAGCCAAACTTGCATTTGTTGTGTGCCAAGGACTATGTGATCCACATAAATGAAGTGATATGTAGGCAATGTATTAGGTATCATAAATAATCTAGAGATGACTTATGTATACAGGAGGATGTGTATAGGTTATGTGCAAACACTACACCATTTTATATAAAGGACTCGAGTAGCTGTGGATTTTGGCACCCTCAGGGGGTCCTGGAACCAATTCCCCATGGATACCAAGGGATGACTGAATATGCATTTATAATTTTCATTGATACCAATTTAGATTCTCAAGACCCTTTGGCCCTTGCGAGTACTAGATCTTCCCTATTTATTTTTATTTTTTTACATTTTGCCACCTCTAGGCAGTAACAATCTCATTTTTCATTTGCAATCTTTGGTTTTTTTAGTGGCTAGAGCATTAGTCATATATTTATGGGCCATTTTTATATCTGTGTACTATCTGTTTATCTTTTGCACATTTTTTAAAACTTGGCTACGGTTTTAGTTAGTTGATAGAACAATAATTTTCTAACTAATAATTCTTTAAATAATAACTAATACATAGCTTTCTATGCACCTGGCACTGTTCTGGGTTCCTGACAAACTTCACAGCATTGACTCAAAGCCCTGAGAAGTGGTCACAGCAGTCCATGTTTATAGCCAAGGAAAGGGAGGCTCAGAGATGTCAAGTAACTTGTTTGAGGTCACACAGGTCAGATAATAACACACCAGAGTCTGAAGGACTAGCTAAGCCAACCACTTCATCACCAATTAGTTGTTTCTGAAGCCTTCTCACATATCCCTTGCCATCTAATCCACAGAGAAAGAAAATTCTCCCTTAAAATTTCCCTCTCTGTTATTTATCCTTTGCTTTATTTGCAGAGCCTTTAAAAGAGTATTATTCTCATATGCCAGGTAAGGGAACTGAAGTCCAGTTTCCAACGAGAGGCAATCACAGCATGGAATTGGCCCCTAACCCTGACATGCTTGGGGACTTGCCTGGAGGAGTGAGGAGCAGGATTTGGCATGGGGCAGGATTTACACATGGGGCCGAGGATCAGGGAAAGTGGAGACTGAGGCAAGGCCCAGGATGGGAAGAGTTTTAAAGAGCAGGCCAGGCAGTCTACAGGACTCACCCTACGAGCAACGTGGAGGGGTGAAAGGCTGGGACAAGGAGTCAGGTGAAGATCGGCCTAGTGAGAAATCATCATCAATTCAGAGGGTGTCCCCACCTCACCGAGCATTTTCACTGACCAGGCACAGTGACCAGTAAAGAAGCCTGCCTTGCGGGGTAACAAACACACCTGTGTATATGCAGGTGGTGGCAACTCTGCGTGTGAAAGCTATGCATGACAAAAGGGTTTTCGGTCTTTAGTGGCATTTTAAAATAAGGTTCTTTTTTAGCTCCTAAACACCAATGTCACATGTGGGTTTCTGGGTTACAAACCCACCATTGATTTGTCACATGAGCTTGGTTACCCTCGTCTCAATGAGCACACACAATACTTCTGCCTCCCATGAGCACCGCACGTAGGGAAGGGAGAAGGATCATTTGCATGCCATTTTTCTTCTGAGGAAAAAAGAAATTAAGCTAACAAAGTGGGAAAAAATGTGAGAAAGTGACATGCTGAAACTAACATGCAGAAATAAGTTTTGAGTCACTGTTTATTCACTTTAATTTTTTTAGCTTTGACCTCAGATAACCTTAGCATTTCCCAAAATGTTTTTCTGTGGAACTCTTCTCCAGCTATTCTGTATGTGTCTAAATGTGTGTGTGTGTGTATATTACATATATATTTGTTCTCTGATCAATTAATCTTAAAAAGCTGCACACAGTACCCACCTCTACACACACAGTCACATTCACAACCCTCACACACACATACTATTTTGCAGATACCCAATGCACTTTTGCATATTAAAGACTGAGAACTCCTGCAGGATAAGGGTCTTTAAACTTTCCCAAATGTACTTGGCCATTGGACTTTCATTTTCTCCCTGTAACACATCTTTACACCCCATGGCACTTGTGATCTACAAACACACCATGGGAAAAGCTGGACTTCTTTATTTCATAAGATCAGAGCTTCCTTAAAATAAAGAGCCCAGATATCCTACCCTTTTAAAAAACAGACGCGTTCTAATCAACCCATGATGATGATGGTTTCCTGCCCACCTGGGCATCTGGTGCCTCTCCTAGATTTCAGGGCGACACCAAATGTTCGCATGCCAAGGCAAGAAACCGTTAGGAGGCCAGGTGTCCTACACAGGCTCAGCTGTGTGGCTCAGCAGTTGAAGGGTGGGCCTGGATCAATCCCTTGCTGAGTGGCTTTCAGCCCAAGGGTCCCCAGAGACTCACCTAAGCCAACTCACTTGTTCTGTGAATGGAGAATGAGGCACTAAGCCTCAAAATCCCCTGGCCCCTGTTCTCTTTCATCCACTCCATGAGACACCTCTCCCTGGGCCTGCATGTTTTCTACTGCAAAAGAAAACCAGATTAGCTTTAAAGGCCTCTCCAGCCCTCTGACTCTTCTGACTCTGTTCTCCTTGCACCTACTCCTTCCCAGCTATTGTCACTGCAGTTCATTATATAGATATATAGTCACTTGATATAGCTCTACAAGTAAAACTATGTTTCTCTCTGTTATAGCATCAAGTGAAATTGAGCTGGTGAACTTTCACCAAATACAAAGGGCATACTTGGCATAGGTTAAAATGTAAGTCATACAGTATACATGAGATTCACTTGGGGGCAGTCCCTGGGGAAGGAATCTCCAATAGGAAATTCCTCTGCCAGCGTTGTTACAGGCACTGGTTTATAATTTTGCTCCTTCTCACACAGGCAACTCGGGATAGTATGCTTAGGATGACCAGTAGCAGAGATTTAATTACTTAATGACTCTTTATGGCTTCCCTAAGCAACCCTGAGGAGGACAGCTAGTGGAAGTGTATATGGATTCATTCATTTATTTTTAAATAAAATGTTCATTTTTGGAATAGTTTTAGATTGACAGAAAAGTTGCAAAGATAGAACAGAGACCCCATATAGCTTCTACCCAGTTTCCTTTCACGTGAACATCTTACATAACAAGGTATATTTGTCAAAACTAAGACATTAACATTGGTACATTACTAGTAACTATTTCACCAGTTTTTCCACTAATGTCCTTTTTCTGTTCCAGAATCCATTCCAGTATACAACATGGTATTTAGTTGTCATGCCTCCTTCATCTGTGGATTTATTATTGTTTTCAAGAAATAGATACCATTCTCTACTGCCCACAAGGGGGTATGCTGGATACTACGGTGGATCCCAGCTGCCCTGCAGGGAGAAACACAGTATCCAGTGGGCAGCAAGTTTGGGTTTGAGTGTCCACTCTGCCCCTCATTTCTGATACAGTCCTGGGCTGGTCACCCCACATCTATAGTTCTCAGGTTCCTCAACTGCAGTCTGGAGATAATACCTTCTAGCTTGTGAGAGAGCTGAATGAGACAGTCTACGTGGAAAGACATTTTGAAGGCTTAAAGCCCTGTCCCATGCGGCTCACTATTATTATTATTAAAGTTGCTGTAACGATTATCATTAAGCAGACTTGATACACTGTTTCCAAAGCAGGACAGCGCAGAGTCTGAGCTGTCTGACCGAGCTGACCCTTCCAGCTTCAAATGAGCTGTTTCCATAGACCTCCATGTGCCCCATAGAGAAAGGAAATTTTCCTTAGTCTGTTCAGTTCTATACTTCCTTTATGGCTCCACTCATGGATCACCATATCAGTGATACCTTCTCTGACCATCCTACAGCAAAGAGCCTCTGGGGCCAGGCGCGGTGGTTTACGCCCGTAATCCCAGCACTTTGGGAGGCCGAGGTGGGCAGATTGCTTGAGGTCAGGAGTTCAAGATCAGCCTGGTCAACATGGGGAAACCCCGTCTCTACTAAACATACAAAAATTAGCCAGGTGTGGTGGCAGGCACCTGTAATCCCAGCAACTTGGGACACTGAGGTGACAGAATTGCTTGAACCCAGGAGGCGAAGGTTGTAGTGAGAAGAGATTGTGCCATTGCACTCCAGCCTGAGTGACAGAGTGAGACTCCATCTCAAAAAAAAAAAAAAGAGAGAGAGAAAAGAGCCCCCGAATCCCTCCCCATGGCATTCTCTAACTTCCCGCCCTGCTTCATGCTTCTCCGTGGCACTGACCCCATCTGACACATTCCCTATTGCCGTGTTCCTTTGTTCACGATTGGCCTCCCTCCACTAGTTTATGAGCTCCCTGAGAGCCCCAATTGTGGTCTGTTTTGGTCAGTGCTGTACCCCAGTGCCTAGAGGAGCCCTGACATATAGTGAGGGCTCAACAGATGTCTGCTAAATGAATGACTATATGCTTGGTTTTACTCTGTAATCTCTTGCTTCCACCCTGGTAACTTGAAAACAACTCTTTACACCCAAACATACTGTTGAATTCAAATAAGAGCAAAGCTATTTGGGAAGCAGGTGGCTCAGAGCCCTTTGGGTCTTCTTTAAGAAAAAAAACAGGGTAATGCCTTTCTTTTAATTTAATTTAATGTCATTAACATTTCTTTGCCTCCCTCCTCTCCATGAGTGGCTCTGCCAATTAGAAACCACAGTCTCTTCCTTGTCCAGAGCCTGTCTGCTGGCCTCCTCACACAATCAATTCCAACAGAGTCCAGGCTAGAAAAAGCTGGTAAAATCCCCACACCCCCACATGCAGCCAGTTCACTTCCTTACTGTATTCACTCAGCACTTGCACATCAAAGGCCCATGGACTTCTCAGAGCAGGAAGAAACCCAGGGGATCCCTCAGGCCAGCCTGCAGCTGAGGACATTGTGGTTCAGACAGGGGAGGGAACTGGCAAATGACACACAGTACTTAGTGGCAGTTCCAGGAACAGAACCCAGGACTCCCAGCTCCATACCGTGGCCCCGATTCCTTTGTGGGCTGCAACCATCTCCCCATGCCTGCCTTTCACCAAGGGACACATACGTGCTTATTACCTGGAGCTCTAATCTGATTGTCTGCCTACCCTGACCATTCCTGGGTATTTGAACTTGGGCACTGATGGGCTGAGATGACTCTCCAAAGCAGCAATGCACCAGGCAGCAGAGTTAAGAGCCAGACAGAAAGGAAACTGGGGTTGCATTTGTTCAGAGCCAGGTACTTTATATGATCATCTCAGCTAACACTCACAGTGCCCTGCAATGAAGGCGTTATAACTACATTTTATAAATGAAGAAAATGGGACACAGAGAACTTAAAAATGCAGCAAATTACACAGTGAGAAAAGGGCAGGACCAGCATCAGAGTCAAGTTCCTCCTGGTAAGGAAGCCCTTGTTCTCTCTGCCCGACCACTCCATCAGAGACCCTAAGGCCTAGACAGCACTCCAGAGCCTGTTGGGCTGGGTCCCTAAAAACAACAAAATATTCCTCTGGGGATGTAACCAGAATGATCCCATTCTAGAGATGAGGAAACTGAGACCTGGAGAGGAAATGCAACTTGCACATGGCCATGTGGCTTATGGGTGGTGGATCTGCTCAACTCTGAGCTTCTTGGGGACGCAGGTTCTCTCCTAGTGCTTAGCCCAGAGCTAAGCCCCCAGAAGGCCCCAATCCACTGTTGAATAAATGAATAAATGACAGAGTAAGGTGAGAAGCACAACCTCCCGAAACTCCCACAAGCCGGGTGTTTACACCCCCATTGCCCCACACGGTGGCCTCAGGAGCAAGAGACCAGGCTGATGAGCACAAGCCTAAACTCACACTGATATCCAAAGCTCACATCCTCGTCTCTGAGCCCATCGATCTGTCAGAGGCATGGGAAGTGATGCTAGCCCTGGTCCCCATTCAGCCCTCAGCTCTCCATGGAGCAATGGTTATACAATGAAGAGGTTTAGGAAGATGGCGGAGCTGGTAATTCTTTCACCCAAAGACTGATGCTTATGGCACGGAATGTACCTTCCTCCCAAAGGCTGGTGTTTGGGGCAAATTGGTCTATTTTATTGCCCCCTTTAGGAGCAGCTGGTTCATTCGCAAATACTGCAGTTTTTATTATTCTCAGTAATTACTCATCCTAACAACTGAAACTAGTTATTGTTTATGGTTCACCTACTAAGTGCCAGGCACAGGTATCTAATGAGATATCTGTCACCCTGTAGGTAAGTGTGAGCATTCCCACATCACAGATCAGGAAGCTGAGGTTTAGGAGAGGCAAAGCAAATAGGAAAGGCACAGGGCTAGAAAGCAGGAGATGTAAACTCCGGTCTGTGGGACGCCATCGCTCATGCTCCTACCATGTGGCCTTTGCAGGTCCGGGACAAGGGGGTTGGGGCCACAGCCAAGGACAGATGGAAATGGGAGGCAGATGGAAGGCCTGCCTGACTTCCTGGGCCCTCCTGCTGGCTGGGCTTCTCATCCCAGGCAGAACATCTAGCACCAGGGCACTTCTCCACATGCCCACATGCCGTCCCCAGACTCTCTGATCAGACAATCAGGGTGGAACTTGGAGCTCTTCTGTTCAAAGCCCTCAGGTGACAGCACCTGGCACCCCTGGTTAAGAACCACTGCTCTCAATTCTCAGACTGTTTTCTCACAACTACACCCTCTTCTGGAAGGTTCTAAAATGTTTAAGAAATCTGTTAATTGGTTTACAAAGAATATCACACCTCAAAACCACTGAGACCTTCCAATTCTAAGATTCTCAACCAAGCCACAATAACTCATCCACAAATGCATGTGAAGGTTTGTCTTTGTTAATGACAATTATTCCCAAACAGCGTGATGTTTATAAAAAGGACTCTGGAGCCCAAAGTCCTGGGTTTGAGTCCTAGCTCAAACCAGCTATTTGACCACAGGCAACTCAACTCAACCTAATAGTTATTAAAAGCCCAATATGGACCCAGAGCCCTGGGCTGGGAAGACTAGAGACACAGAAGCAGACAAAAAAAAGTCATGATCCCTCTTAGCTCTGAGTTCCTCATCTGTAAAACAGGAACCAGCAGTTACCAAGTGCCTGCTACACCCCCGGGCCTTGACGTGCGTGTTCTCACTTCACCCCACCAAGAGCCTCGAGAGGCAGGTTCTCCTGTGATCCTGCTCTGCAGCGGAGGAAGCAGGGGCTCAAGGGGGTGAAGTGGCCTGGGTGAGCCTGCGGCAGTGTGTGGCAGTGTCTGCGCTCTTTCCATCCCATCCCCCGCTTGGCAGATTAGTCCACAGAGTGAACAGGATAATAAGGGAGAGTGCTCTGCAGCCGATCAGGAACCGCACAGATGTATGACATCATGGTTATTAATAATGGAAGCAGCACAACTAATTCACAATCCTTCCAGATGGACCACCTGAATTGTCTCCTGCAAACCTCCTGTGAACAGAGCACCGAATTCTATAACGGTAGAGCTAAGAGGGGCCTTAGGAGTCTGACCTTTTCCTCATTTACAGGGGTTGGGGATGGACAGATCTAGAGGGCAGCCCCGCCCCACAAAGCCCAGGATGCACTGCTTGGCTTTAGTGATTGAACCAGGAAGATAAGTAGGTCTCAGATCAAACGCCAGCAGTTACTCCCTCCAAAGGGTGCTGGCAAGAATATCAGCAGCGAACTGCAAGTATGGCCTCTTCCTGGTCCCTAGCCCAGCTCCTTTCTGCTACAGGGCATTTGTACCTGCTGTTCTTCTATGGCAAATATTCTTTCCCCAAAGCTTTGAAAGGCTGTCACTTCTTCATTACTCAGATCTCAAGATAAATGTCAGCTCCTCAGAGAACTCTCTGGGCCCCCACGTGTAGCTTCTTCCATTCCTCCCTGGCATTCTCCATCACACAGCTTTGTTTGAGTTTCTTCAGAGTGTATATGACGACTTAGCTTTATCTGATCCATTAATATTCATTAGTTCTCTTCCCACTGGAATGCAAACTCCCTGAAAGAAGGGATTAAATAGTTTTCACTGCTGTAGTCCCTAGAACGGTGCCCAGGGCCCAGGAGGCACTCAGCAAACACGTTCGTCAAATCCCCCTGGATGTTGGCCTGGGTCATGGCCATCCTAGCATCTGACAGATACTCATTCAATAAATGCTATTGACCTTCTCCTCTATGCCAGGCTCTCTGCTAAATGCTGCGGTCCTTGCCCTCACAGTGCTTTGACACTGATTAAAGCAAACAGCACAGGAGAAGCCAGAGCTGTGGCTGTCCCATCACATGCAACCAAGCAATAGTTGGCCAATATCCGCAAATATGGCAGAAAATGGAAGAAACTGGGAGACATGGAGGAAATGCAGCATTGGATTGGCCCTGCAAAGCACTCCCACATGCTCAGTAGTCATCTTGGGGAGCTAGTGCTAGGCCCCCCCCCACCAGCTATAGGGACATGGGGACAAGGGGATATCCCCATTGCCACAACTACCTCATAGCTGCAGCCTAGAACACAATGGGATGAATGTGTGTGTGTGAGAGTGTGCGTAGGAGCAGATGTGTGAGTAGGAACAAGTATACAGGATCACATAAGTGAGAGTGCATGGGAGCAGGTGTGTGTAGAGGAGCAGCGTTGTGTGTGCGAATGAGTGTACAGGATGGCGTGTGTGAGTGAGTTGGAGTGGGCTGTGGGTGTGTGCATGTGTAGGAACAAACTTGTGTGTAGAAGTGGGTGCTTGAGTGTGTAAGAGTGCACACATGTGTGTACGTGCGCATGTGTGAGAGATGACTGTGGTACCATTACCAAGCTCTTCACCACAGGCTCCACATCTGGTTGAACTTTACATGCTAAAGTCTCCAAAATGAATGGCACAGAGTAGGTAACTGGTCATCACTTAATTCATTCAACAATAAATCATTTGAATCTTTATGTTTTTTAAACACACTCTGTGAAGTGTCCATACAAAGCAGCAAGACTGGTTCTAGAGGAAAATTCTCAACTTCTGGATGTCATTCAATGAGGTGAGAGCACTGGATGGGGAGTCATGTTATGGTCCGTGCTTTACCACTAACCACTGGGTGATCTTGGGCCACTGCTTAGCTGTGTGACCTCAGATGAGCCTCTTAACTGTTCTGGGCTTCTGCTTACTCTCCATTAAAACAGACCAATTAGAATTTAGCTCTCAAAGTTTGGTTGCAACTGTACAACACTGCATCATCTCTATGGGTAGCCCCTGAAGCACTGTTTCCTTGGAGAGCAAGCCTACTAACTTGAAAAGGGCCCGCAACTAGAAAAAAAAATGCTGGGTTGGACAAAGTTAAAGAGTCTTTTATTGCAGGACTTCTCAGAGCCTTTCATTTGCCAGTATGGATTGTAATTGGCCAAAAGGGTAATAGAGATCTTGCACAATTTGCCATTCTTACTCTAGCAGGGAAACCTTTACTGGTGGAACAGCTTTCAGAACTAACAATCCAGTGAACACACTGGGAAAATCTGCTACTAGGCACACAGGACACTT
Source organism: Hylobates moloch (assembly GCF_009828535.3). Taxonomy (NCBI): domain Eukaryota; kingdom Metazoa; phylum Chordata; class Mammalia; order Primates; family Hylobatidae; genus Hylobates; species Hylobates moloch. Next base: position 43,434,841 of record NW_026652283.1, read on the forward strand.
ATTAATGACCCCTTTTTTGCAGATGATGGAACAGAAACGGTGTTCTAAGTCACAGAGTAGAGCCATGACAACTACCAGCCCAGAAATCATCCAAACCACAGTTACTGGCACGTGCACAAGGCTTTACATCTACAAAACATTTTTTACTTACGTGATCTCAATCTTTCTTAAAAACATACCTCTGGGGACACTCATTCCATTTTTGATAAAACACAGCCTGAAAGAGACGAAGGAGTCTGCCCAGAGTCACTAAGGGATAGACCCATAATTTGGCTCTATCAGTTTCCCCTATGTCCTTGATGAAACATCAATCAATACATTATATTTTTATAGATAAACAACTGTGGCCACTATGCAGAGATCCCTGCAAGATGCCAAGGCTGATGCCATCTGCACCTGTTTTGCAGCCACCACCACTTCTGTCTGAAGCCCAAGCACCCTGCTCTGATTAAGGGGGGTTGGGGAGGGTGCTCTCAGTAATGCCCCTGGAGTAGAAGCCGCTCTGGAAACATCCAGGCTGTGAAGTAGGAGTAGCTCTTTCCCAGTCACCACACCCTCCTGACCATGCCAGGTACAACCCGCTAGGATGTACCCCCAGTGCCAGGTGTCATTATGCCGGGAGGAGGGGCTCCTCGGGAAGATGCAGAGCAATGCTAGTTTAACTCACTCCCAGTGAGCCCCGAGGAGCCCCAGGCTGGTGGGCTCTGACAGACTGAAACTGCATGGCCTTGGGGGAAGCTAGGGCTGCCAAACCCATTGAGCAGCTCCCGCGGGGTGTGCCGTGTCCCATGGTATGCGTGGGTGCGAGGGGTGAGCGCCGCGCCGGGGCGAGAGTCTGCGCTGGACACAGGAGGCTGTGCACGCCAATGGCCGTGCCAGGCGCGAGTGTGCCAGAGAAGTGTGTGAACGCGGGAACGCTTGTGTCGCCCTAGGGTGGTAACAGAAGTAGTGTCTGGGAAACGCTGGCTGAGAGCGCGTGCATCAGGCCACCGCAGGCTGCGAAGAAGCCGGGGCCCTTCACTCCAAGGGTCCCGGGAGTTGGCACCGACGCACTACTGCACGCGCGCCCGCGCCCAGCCCTCTCCCACCGACGCGCCTCCCTCCGGTCCCTCTGCCGCCCGCTCGGCGGTGCCCGGCCCCCGGGCTGCCAGGCCGCGGGGGGGGCGCGGCGCGCGGGGCGCTAGTTGCTTACCTGCGGGCGGCCGAGGCTCCGCTGCTCTGGGCTGGGCTGCGCCGCGCTGGACTGGGCTGCGCTGGGCTGCGCGCCCGGCCTCCGCGCGGCTCGGCAGCGCCCGCGCGCTCGGCTCCGCCCGGCTCGGCTCCGCCCGGCGGTGCCCCGGGCGCTCGCTGGCGGCCCACGCGGCGCGGGGTGGGCGCCGCCAGCGGCGGGCGCGGCTCCGGGCCGCCCCGCGGCCGCTTGGAAGCTCCTTATTTGGGCAGTGATGTCAGGGGAAGTCGCAGGGGCCGGACCACCCACTTCTTTCCATTCACTCCCCAGAGTTTCCTGTCGCCGAGCACGGGGACCCCGCCGCCGGCCCGGGGCGCCTCTCCCGCCCGCTCGGCCTCACTGCTGGCCACCCCGGGATGCCTTCGCGGCCGGGGTCGCAGATGGTCCCGGGCGCGGCTGGCGGCTGCCAGGGGAGGGTCTCCTCGCCCGGGGAATCCCTGGCTGCCGGCGGCCGCGGGGAGGGTCTGCGCGCCGGCCTCCTCCGTGACAGGCCGTGTCACTCCGGGCGCCGCCCCTCCCTCCGCGCCCGCCCCGGCTCCCGCGCTGTCTTTTCCTCCTGGGCCCTCTAGGGAGGGCAGACAGGGAAGCCCCGGTCGCCGCCGCCGGGGCCCTGCCGCTCGGCGCCACGCCTTGGTCGCACCCGGGCCCAGCGGGCGTCCATCGCCGTCCCCAAAGTGTGCGCTCCCCGCCTTCCCCCTGGGTGCCAGCCGGGCTCCGGGAAGCCCGCGCCTCCCCAGGCGGGAATCCGCTTTAATGAGCTCTGGGCGGGGCGGGCCTGCCAGGGCCTCCCTGGGCTCAGGCCTGGGGTGGGGGCGGGGGACACCCCGGGGCTTCCCAATGGCTTGACTTTACCAGAAGCTGCTGGATCTCGGGATTTGGGCCTGAGTCACTCTAGTCCTTGCTCTGGCCAGGATCAAGCACACTTGAGCCAGTTCCCAGCCAGGCCCCCACAGGTCTGCGGGAAGGCCAGGACCCTGAGATCTCTCTCAGTGATCTGTTACTTCACTGATGCCCACCAGAGGTTATTTGGCAGAGGTTAACCGTCTGCCACAGTGGAACCAGGGCTGGCCCTGGGTTTGGCTGACTCCAGGAACAGCCTCAGGAGGAGATAATGGAGCTGGGGGTGGGGGGTGTAGAGTAGGGTTGAGCCAGGACTAGAGTGAGGTAAGTTAAGTGCCTAGGATGCAGAATTTAACCAAGCACTCCCTTTCAGGGTCATGAAAGTTTGAGGCCCCACAGGGGAACTAAGCACTATGCTGACTCAGGGTTCCAGGGGGATCCTTGGAGGCTCCAGGTTTCCTCTGGCTCCAAAGTCATGCCCTCAACTTCTCTAGGCCCAAAGGGCGGATTAGTGGCCTTGGGCATTTGTGTGCCTTTATACAACAGCCTCTGATAGAGCCGCCACCCTTCCTCCAAAGCCAGATCAGAGCAAATAGACTCCTCCCAGACCCCCCAGCTTTAATGGAGGGAACCCCCACTTTCTAAGAGGCACTATACTCCTAGGGGCAGAGAGGAGGAAGCTATGGCTCTAGGGCTTGCAGAGAGTCAAGGCAGGTGTGATTGCAGCTGGACATGGGTCTGCACACTCACGTACACGATTGCAAACCCACTGACCAGCTGCCAAGCTGCCCAGCTGTTCTGTGGATCACCACCACCCCAGTCTCTCTCAAATTCCATCAGCTCCCAGGGCCCAATCCCAGCTCTAATTGGGTCATCCTCCTTCTGACAAAGCCCCAAAGGGAAGGACCACACTTCCTGATCTGGCATGCAAGGCCCCACGGACCAGCTGCATCTCCCAGAGCTCAGCCCACCCTGCCATTTGCCCAGCCACCACCCCCAGCATGCACCACTTGGCACCAGTTTCCACTTCTTGAGGTCTTCACACAGGCTTTCCCTTTGAAATGTCTTCTCTACCCCTCGGGCTGTCCTTCACACCCTGAATCCAAGCCTGCCCTTGATACAGGTCCTTCTCTTGAGCAGGGTAACTGGGGTGGGGTGCCCCCTGGGACAGATTCCTGCTCCTCACTGCACTTCTGCCCTGCCCCCACTGTCCTGCTTCCCGTTTTCTGGCTGAAGGCAAGAGGAGGTGGGTGCCTTGTTATAACTCATATGCCCTGAGGGGTGACTTTTTATCATTCACACACACAGGCTCAGATGACAGCCTTGCTCCTGCCCCAAGTTGAATGACATCCTCCTCCCCTTTGAGAGGTGGCCTGGCCTCAAGGGACCCTCCCAGTGGATTTGGTCACCTTCCATGATGCCACAGGCAACTCAATAGTTCCTGCCTCTACAGACTTGCCCATCACCTCACATTGAAGTTAGTTATTGGGGGCCTCCTTTTCCTCAGACTGGGAGCTTCAGGGAACTTTCCATCTTGATCCCTCTCCCCTCCCAGGACTGATACGTTTACAAATGTTTGTTAAGTGAATGAATGGTCCCGAGGGACAAATCCTAAGACAAACTAACCAGAGGATGGGGGAGAATTTACGCAACCCAGAACTGTGGCTGATGTCCTAGAGTCCCTGGCTGGGGGCTGGGATGAAAGGTGGGGTTCTCAGCTAGACTGGCTTGAATGCTCAGGAGACTGGGGTGGCTTGGGATTTGTCTCCTCCTTTCTCTTGACAAACTCCTCTGCAGCCATCAGGGAGCCTGGGATATCCCCATGCTAACCCTCCAAAACACGGAGTCCTGAGCTGGCCCTAACGAGGTGGAGGGGAAGGATGAAGGAAAATGCAATTTGTCAAGCCCTTTCATTGTACCAGACACAGTCAGACTTGATTCCCCTGAGCCTTCCAAGCCACACAGGCCTTTCCAGTGGTAGTCATTCTCCAGGCCAGGAGTGTCAGCTGGGGAGCCCTCACCTAGCTCCTCCCACAACCATCTGTCCCCACTTCAAGACTCAGCCCCCACCTCAGTTCTGGTGCCAATTCTCACTGGAAGCCAGAAGGTCTTCAGGACTCCAGCATCAGAGCTCAGAGAAAGAAGGTGGGGGCAGGCAGCCCTGCTTCGAGGCTACCAGCCTGACCTCGACTCTGCTCTGTGAGCCCCCAACTGCAGACCAGGCCTCCACCAGTCTGCAGAAAGGCAGAGGTGGGGTGCAGGGCACCTTTCCCACCATGTATCTGAAAGGCAGGTGGTACCAGGTGCCAGTTCCTTCCTATCAGCCCCATCCCCTGCAAGTAACTGGGCCAGGTCTTGAGAAAGTCCCAGTACTTGGCCCCGGGGACCTTCCCACATTCCTCCATTCCTCAAACATGAATCCGGCACCATTTCTGTGTTGAGAACATGTAATACACAAGCCTGTGTTCATGGATGGAGACTGACAGGTAAACAGATATCGAGTGTAACTTGCTAAATGTTACACTGCTGTTTGACAACGTTGGAGAGGGGTGGAGTAGGGGCATATAAGATGGAAAGATAAGATTCATTCTACTTCTGGAGCTACAATTCAAGAAAACTGTGATCCAGGTGTCCCAGGCTAGAATGCTGAATGCTTGTTTCCACGGAAATGTCACACACACACACACACACACACACACACACACACACGGCCTGGATCTGCTGTAAAGCCAACATCACACTGTAAAGACTTTACAAGCTAAAACAGACTAGAGCAGAGGGCAGGTTTGGCATCTGATCTGCCATCTAGAAGGCTATCTCTATGGAATTTTGTTTCCAGCTTATAACAGCAAAATTAGACACACTTTTGGAACCCACTGTTGCTCCCAAGGAGCTAGGGACCACCACAGTGTGTTGGGAGCACTTTTAAAGTGGGATGGGGCTGAGCAACCAGGCCTTGTGGGCCTTCTGGGTTATTTATGTTTAGGTCTTATACTGACTTAGCAACCATCCTCTCTCCATCCTCCATCCCCATTGCTGTGCTTTCCTGGACTTAGATGCTTTGGTCATTTTCCTGTTTGGGGTGTGTGTGTGTGTGTGTGTGTGTGTGTGTGTGTGCATGCGCAAGTGTATGGTAGGTGCTCTCTTCATAGACCTGTTGCACACATGCAGCTTCTGTCCTGGGACAGAGACTAGAGTTTACATTTTATGGATATCACCTTCCTGAGGTCCAACCCTCCAGCCTCAGTTCCCATCCTTTCTCTCCAGCCTGAGAACCGTGTTTCCAGCTTCCTGACTTAACCCGATGCTGTGGGTAACAGCATGGGCCTTGGAGCCACATAGACCTGGGTTCTGACTCCAGCCCCACACTTACTGTGTCACCTTGGGCATGTTACTTGATGTCACTGATCTTGACGTTCTCATCTCCAAGGGCTGCTGGGAAGTTTTGACAAGATACTGCAATAGAACTCTTCAGAGTACAAAATAGTAGGTGCTCAATAAACAGTAGCATCGATTACTGTCCTCCCATATGGTGACTCAGAATCCTCCTCCTCTCATACTGCTCATCTTCATGGATGTGGGCATCAATCTTCTCAAGCCCAGGGCCAGAAGCCCTTCTCCATGCCTGGTGCCTCAATTCGGGCCACCATCACCAACAAGTTCCAACAGCCTCCTCCGTGGCGCTGTGCCCAGCTTACCCCTGCAGTCCATTCTCCACACGGGTAGAACTCTCTAGGACACCTTCGAGTGGGTCCCTGTTCAGCGAAACCACCTGGTCTACTAGGGCCTTTAACAACAGAGCCTCAGTTTACCAGTCCAAACCTCCCTCTCTCTGCACTATCCCCATCTACCCTATGCTCCCACCACACAGAATCTCTCACTGTTTCTGAGCCTGCCAAGTGCATTTTGCACATGAAGTTCCCTATACTTTTCCCCTCACCCATCTGCTTGGCCAGCTCCCACTCAGCCTTCCAGGCCAGCTTAGAGGCCACTTCCCTTGTGAAGGCTTCCCTGGCCCCCAGGGAGTGTTGGCCGCTTCCTTCGCCATGAGCCTCCAGCTCTTGATACAGACTGTCCTGGCTTGTGCCCCACTGTGAGAGTCATTTCTTCATGTGTCTGTTGCCCCCTTAGGTTCTGCATCTCTGTGCATGACCAAATCTTAGCTCTAGGAATGTCACAGATATTCAGAGCATGCTGAACTGTTAACACACGGCTGCTCTGACCATCCTGCCTGGTAACCAGCAACTACAGGAGGCCAGTTGGCCTCAAGCTCGTGGAATAGTTTTCCCCAAATGACAAAAGCATCCTCTTTTCCTATACTTCAGACTGAGACTTGGGTCTGGCCTGGGCTCTGAGACTGCCTCATTCTGGCTTTTCACCAGCATTTTGGGGGACTCCCACAGGGCTCAGCAGGCCCCAGGTGGGAAGGCGGGGCCTTCAGTTCCAGGAAATCAGAAGACTAGTCAAGCCACACTCCCCTGGCAGCTGTGAGAACAGGTTTTCCCCAGGCCAAGGGACTTGCAAGATCATCAATAACAACAAATATTTACCCTGCCCATGGCTTTGTGCCCACCAAGGGGGGTACATAAGGACAGCATCAACTTCCATGGCTTGGATTAAGATGGATCTGGGTGCATGTCCTGGTCCTGACACTTACTGGCTGCTTAACTCCCCTATACCTCAGTTTTCACAGTTGCTAAATGGGGAGAATAACACATCCCAGGAAAAAATTAGAGGAATAAATTAGAGCGGATAAAATTAAAAGAGAAAATGCATTTAAAGTATCAATAACAGAAGCAATATGTATTAGTCACTCAATAAAGAAGCCCCCCCCAAGCTCCAAGCCCCCCAACTCAAGCTCTTTGGGGGATACTATGATGAACAAGACCTAGTCCTTGCCAATAGCTGATGAAGTGAGGGAAGGGGGACATGAGAATTAAATCAGACCCTATAAACATGAACACAAGGTAAACAGCAACAGGAACGACAAAAAAGAGTTCCGAGAGTAGCAGAGGGAGAGAAGAATTCTGAGATTCCCTTATATTCTTCTTCTCTTCTGAGACTTTCATCCAACTGATTGATATAATTCATGTGGCCAGCCCAGGGCGAAGGGCTGGGTAGGGCAGGGGGTGGGCAGGAAGGAATCCCAAGGCGAGACAAATGAGGCATGAAGGATCCTGTGCTCAGGCAGCTCACAGTCTGGTTCCGGAGAGGCCTTGCACACTACAGAAAATAGCTATGACAACCGTGGATAAAAGCAGTGAATGCTGCCGAAGACATAGGCGAGAGAGATGAATACGGGAGGGGTGGGGCCTGGTGCAAAGGCTACTTTTAAAAGCCTGCATCCACAGCAAAGGACTGTGGAAGTGGCCTCACCCCATCCCTGCTCAGGCTCTGCTCCCACTGCAGCCCTTTTGACCTCTCAAGGCCGGAGGTGAGAACCCCAATCCTTCAGCTTTCAGCCTTGCAATCTTCCCACTTGCAGTCATGCCCAGGAAGGGCGTGGCCTGGGCCAGACAGCTCACTAGTCCGTAAACACAATGTGAATTTGTATACCCCACTTTTCCCCATGCTGTTCCTTCTACCTGGCATGCCCTTCCTTCTCCTATCCCCAATCCACCCTGCCCTCCAGCTCCCCTGTAAATTCTCTTTGCCTATTTAGTGAACTCATCCTATAAGCTCTCCTTCAAATGTCCTGTTTTTCTTATTTTTTCCTGACTTCCACTCACAGCAGAATTGAAAGCCCCCTTCTCAATGATGTTCTGGTAATTAGCTTTGTATATACCATCAAAATATTTCTCACATTATAGTAAAGTATTTGTATCTGGTGCCCCTACTAGGTTAGGAGAGCTCTGGGGTCTATGCTTGGTACCTACTAGGTGCTCAATAAACGGGGTACCTGGAAGACTTTCTCCTGAGGCTTCCCATAGCTGGGGTGGAATATTGCAGCCTCTGCCACTCTGCCTGGGAGTGCAGAGGAAGCTTCCATGATCCCTCAGGAACTCCAGGCTCTTAGTCCAGTCAGCCATGTACCTTCCGGCCTAAAAACAAGCCCTCTGAGAGCTGTCTTCCCCAGGCTTTTCTGCTGATCTCTTGCAACTTGCTCCTCAAATCCACCCTGAACTCTGACTGGATAAGAATCCCAGCAAGCGTCCTGGGCACCTGGCTGTGTCCTATTCAGAAAGGGCTGAGTCAGGCGAACTTGTAAGCAGAGGCAACGTCCCAGAGGGTGGCAGGGTGGAAGCGTTGAGGGGAGACCTGGGGAGGGGAAGGCAGGCCTGTGAATTTGGTGGCTGGGTCTTGGTTTGAAGGTGAAAGATCAATAGCAGTCTGGGGGTGGGAGGAGGGTGTGATGGTTAATTTTGTGTGCCATCTCGACTGGGCCATGGGGTGCCCAGACATTTGGCCAAACATTATTCCAGGTGTGTCTGTGGGGGTGTTTCTGGGTGAGATGAACATTTGGATCAGTAGACTTAAAGCAGATTACCCTCCCTAACATGGGAGAGCTTCATCCAATCTACTGAAGACCTGAAGAGAATGAAAAGACTGAGTAGGAGGAAACTCCTCCTGCCTGACTGCTTGAGCTGGGACATTGGTCTTTTCCTGCCTTTGCACCAGAATGAAACATCTGCTCTTCTTGGGTCTCAAGCCTACCCACTTGCAGAATGGAACTTATACCATTGGCTCTTCTGGGTCTCAAGCCTTCAGACTCAGACTGGAAATACACATGGGGCCTCCTGGATCTCCAGCTTGCTGACAGCAGATCATGGGACTTCTCAGCCCCCATAAGCACACGAGCTACCTATTTACAATAAGTCTCTTCCTATGTCTATATCTACATTTATCTCTATGTCTATCGTATCGATTTTGGTTCTCTAGAGAACCCTTATAGATGGCTAAGTCAGGACTTCCCCCAGATGCCACGAGGACTCCATATTCCTTTTTTGGGGTCTCACGTCTCCAACAACTCTGAAGTAAGTGAGCATTTCCTTCTTCCTCATAGCTGGCAGAGGCCTCGCTCCCTGGGAGGGCCTCTTTGCAGACGGGCACAAGCCGTCACTCCTCTGTGGACTCCTAGTACTCAATATGGGTCCTAGCACCCAGTAGGTGAACAGTGATATTGACTGAACAAATGCATACCTCATACTTATTGGGGTAGCCCTTTATGGTTTGAGGCATAATCACACACCATGTCCTCATGGGTGTGATCCCAAGGCTCTGTGAGGGGCAGGGCAGGGACCATCAGCCCCAGTTAATAGATGAGCAAACAGAGGCCCAGAGCGGACCTAGAAGCAGTTCCAGCAGAGGGACCCTATCTCCAGGGCATTGGCTTTCTCTGGAGCAGCCGTGGCCCACGTTTAGCAAAAACAGGATGCTGCCCTGAGCCCAGGTGCCTCCATCCCCCCTGAATTCATGAATTCTGTAACACATGTTCAGCCACTATTGGCTGGACCCTGTTCTAGGGACTTAGAGTGCATCAGTGAACAAAATGAACAAAAATCTCTGTCCCGTGGAGCTTATGTTCTAGGGGAAAGAGACAGACAGTAAACAAGAAACAGAATAAGTAAGTAAACTATAGAGCATATTAGCAGGAGGTATGGACTATGGCAACAAGGCAGAACAGAGTAAGAGAACCAGGAATGCAGGGGTGGGAGATGAGTCACAAGTTTAAATAGGGTGGTTAGAGTCAGCCTCATTGAGAAGGTGGCATTTGAGCAGCAACTTGAAGCAGGGGAAGTATTAAGCCACACAGTTACGAGGAAAGGCCTTTATAGGCAAAGGGGCAACCAGTGCAAAGGCCCTGCGTCGGGCATATTACATGGGGCCTGGTAGGCCACCATGAGAGCTGTGGCTTTCGGAAAGATAAAAGAAGGCCCACACAGAGGCCTCCAACAGATTCTACCCTTCCTGGAGTGCGGGGCCTGCTCAGGCAGACAATAGGAGAGCCAGAGGATGCCTGAATGGAGGTGGGAACAGTAGATAAAGAAGAGGTGGGAAGAAATTTTCCCTGATTATCATCCCTTTCTGCTTCAACCAGACACCCCCAAGCAGAGGCAGCTCCTGCGGGTGGGGGACAGGCCCCTCCCCACTCTGCACCTCCTAAGCCTCCCTCTCAGGGGACTTGTGAGGAGTTAATGAAGTTGAGCCCAGGAAAGCACTACAGGTAGACTCCAGAATGCTGGGCCCCCAGCTGGCTATCACCATCACTGCCCAGCCTCGACAGGGAGGCAGGGGCTTCGCCTTTCCTCTGCTACACACTGGCAGATGCAAGAAGCAGATCCGCTCCGAAGCCTAGATGAAGTCGCAGTTAGCAGACTAATTTTAGGCTGAGCATCTGCTCTTCCGTCCCGGAGATGCAGCTCTGTCTGGGATTTGCTCCTTCTGGAGTTGCCGGAGAAACGAGTCCTGCTCTCCGGGTACAGGCACTGGTGGTGTCCAGATCAGAGCTGACCAATAGGCCCTGCCATGGGGAAGCCCTCAGGAGCTGTGCCACCCTGCCATCCTGTGTCCTCCTAGCTGAGCTCCCATCTCACACTGACATCCACAGCGTCCTATAGCTGCCATCTTGGAGTCCCACTCTGCCACAGGTCGAATGAGGCTCCGCCTCACGCAGAACAGGGGACCTCCTGGACAGGAGTGACTTTTATCCATCCCCACACCCACAGCTCCCAGCACAGACCCCGAAGAGTTCATTCCAGGTGAGTACGGCCCAGTTAGACCAAGACTAGGAGAGCACAGAGGAAGGGCCAGTTGTTTGCAAATCTTCCCAGGAAGGCTTGTCAGAGGAGATGAGTTTTGAGTTGGATTTTGAAGAGTGGGTAGGTATTTATCAGTGGAAAAGCCAAGAAAAGCCATGGAGACAGGGGAAACAGCTGAAAAGAGTATGAAAGTTGGAGAATGGCCTGAAGGGAGGGAGAAGACAGTGGAGAGACCCTGGTGGGGGTTGGGCAGGGGCTGGGTGCAGTTGAGTTGGGCCACAACTCCAGGCTAAGCAGTTGGGGTTGTATCTGCAGGTGGGAGAGTCTATGGGGGCCCTTAGGGCATGAGTGTGCTCTGACAGACGGGTGTGGAAGACTTCCAGGTGGGAAACCCATGCCCCTGTCGTCTGGGAGAGCCACTTTCCCTGTTGACTTCCTCCATGGTTTGCCAGGTCCTTTGGGCCCTCTCCACCTCCCTGGCACATGTGGGGCAGGCCCCATGTGCAGTGCACACTGTGGATGCTCACTTCCCTCCCAGATCCCCACCCGAGCTCTGCCCACGCATCTCCTGGCGTCAGGCCCATCACCTCCCACCCTTCTGACCGCTGCAGCCCTGCTTGGTCCTTGTCTGAATCCCCAGTTCCCATGGGCACTGTTCTTTTGCTTCTCTGGCCTCAGCTTCTCTGCCCTGGGGCTGTTATCTCAAGATTCCTCAAGAATGACTCTGCAGTCCCACGTGCCTCTCCCTACCTTTCTGTTTGTGGGCAGCAAGCCCTGTTCTCTGAGCTAAGGACTTTCTACACATCACCTTGCTTTATCCCCCACCAATCCTGGAAGATGTTTATTATTTATCCCTTTTTACAGGTGAAGAAAAGGGTTTGATGAGCTTAATTTGTGATTGATCACACAGCCAGGAACTGGTAGAGTGGAGGCCATCTGCCTCTCGGTCCTCTCCCACCAGGTTCCCCCAGCCTTGAGGGCAGGGCTCGAGCAGTGATACCCAGGGCAGAGGCACTCAAGACATCTGGCCAATTCGAGTGAGGAGTGGGGAGTGAGGAGGGTGAACAAGGAGGAAGACTCAGCCAGGGACCACGCCTGGATTCCCTTGAGAAAGAATGAGTTAAACACTTATGTAAAGAGATTTGCAAATAGATTCTACAAAACAACATTTGGATGATTTAAGTGTTAAGGAATCAGAACCATATGGATTAAATGTCCCTGACGTTACGTATGGTTTTAAAAATTAGAAGGAAATGTACCGGGAATATACACATATATAAAATATGTAAAGCCAGACCACATTTTTAGCTTTGTGGACATGAAGTTATTTGAAAAATACGGCACAGCTTCTCCCAGGCTGGCGGTCCCCCTGCCCCCTCCGCAGGCCTTGTCTTCTCCCCCACCAAACGGGGCTCAGCTCCCTCCCTAAGGGCCCAGCCTGAGAAAGAGACTTCCTGGAACAGCCGGCTAGCTGCTCTAACCACAGGACAGTTGGAGCCAAACAGCTGGGTCAGGAATGGCTGGGGTCTCCCAGAGGCCAGATGGGTGGTCTCAGGTGCAAGGAGGCAGTGAGAGAATGCGAGTTTCCCAGGAGGACCTTTAAGTACTTTATAGAGAAGATGTTGAGTAGCTCAGGAGAGGCAGACAGCATTTTCAGTTCATTATTGCTTTTGAACCTCACTCAGTTTCCTCAGCAGCCACAGGAGGAAAAGGTTATTACCCCCATTTCATAAGAGGGGAGGCTGAGGCTGAAGAGGGCTGGGTGCTGGGCTCAGCTTACAGGCAGTGCACCAGACCACGACCTGGATTTCCTGGTTACACACCCAGAGCTTCTCCTCACTGTATCTCAGTGCTTGAAACAAACCAAAACCACGAGCCTGAGTCCAATTTCTTGAACTCTAAGCATTTTTTTCTTTCAAGATTGGGTTAGCTTCTCAAACTTGAAGGTTTACCTGGCAAGGTATTTTTGAGGACTCCCTAAATATGCATAAATCAAGTTTGGTTGTGAGTCTAAATTGCACATGCTGTTGAGCTAGGGAAGAAGGGATAAAATGTTCAGTTTGGGAAAAACCAAACCATCAGAAATTTCCTGGCCAAGTCCTGGTGGCGAAGAGAGAGGATGAGAACAAAAAGCCAGTTCGTGAAAAGCATCACGTTGGGTGCCAGGAGTGTGAGACCCTCCTGAACCCCCACCCCAGCCTGCGCAGAAGGTGGGGTTGTCTTTCTTCTGCAGAAAAGGAAACAGGCACAGAGAGCTTTGATGCACAGCTGCATTTCTAACCCCTGCCTCTCTGACACCAGGGCGGGGCATTTCCCTAAACCCAGCTGGCTGGGGCCAACCTCCCCAGAGGGGCCTGTGACAAAGCCAGAAGCAGGTATGTCAGGAGAATTGAATGTTACCCAGACATAATCCCAGTGCCAGGAAAGCTGGCCCTGAGTCTGTCTCATGCCCCGCCAGGTCTTCAATGTCCAGTCCAGTGCCTGATGTTTGTTAAATGATCATTCAACAAATCAATGGGTCAAGAGGAAGGAGGCATCAAGGAGCCACTACATCCTCCCCTTCTCTTTCCTCCATTCCCCACCCATGCCACAGTTTTGTGGACACAAGGGATGGCCTTCACACGAATTTATTTATTCTGACGATGCTTCATCCTGTTCAGTGGCATTCATGCTTACAGCCTGTCCAGAGCTCTCAGGGTGCTGACTGGAGCCTGGAATATTTCAAGGACACGGGATTCTCAGGGCAGGAACCAGGGGAAAAGGAGAAAGGGCAGAGGAATGAGGACAGAGAAGGCGAGAGACTCCCAGCTCTGGAACTTCCTCCCTGTCCTGTACCCAGGACCCCTCCATAGAGTTTGCAGTAGAGCTGCCCGTTGATGGGTTTCCTATAATGGCCTATTAACAGATATCCTTTGTCCAGCGTTATCCCAGTCCCACCCAGCTGCCGGCCACCAGGATGGAATCCTCACGCTGAGATCACATCCAGCCGCCTTTCCACTCAAGCACCTCTGAGGAGTCCCTTTGTCTGCAGCCTTTCCCATGGTCAATTACGTTGGGAAAACACTGCCTATCCCAGTCATCTTGGAGTCCCCAATGTACACAGCAATGCACAAAGCCCTGAGAGGGGTGGGTAAAGAGAACAGCTCATCTTTAGTCCACACTTATTGGATCAGAACAGGGACTCCCCTTTTCCCCCACACAGGTCCCATCCTCTGCACACCATTTTCACAGCCGTGAAATTCTTAAAATGCTGGCACAAGTAGGCTAGAAAGCCCCTCTGCTGGCTTCTCATTTATAGAACCATCCTCCCATGGGTGTCCCTGTCCCCCCACAGATACCCCAAATGTCCTTGACTCCAGGCTTTAATCTGTACCCCTATGTGCCCCAGGCCTGTCCTGCTTAAATCCTCTCAATGGCTTCCTTCTGCTATTGAGACAAAGGCCAAATTCTTCCACATGGTGTCCCAGGCCTGCTTCAGTGACCACACCTGCCCCTCCTGCCGCATCTCCCCCTCGATCCACCTGGGGCGTAGGGTCTTCTTTCAGTGCCCCCTGCCTCAGAGTCTTTGCACATGCTATGTCTGTGCCTGGGACACTCGGCTCGTACATCCCTTCCACATCCAGCTGACTCCTCTTCAACCTTTCCATTTCCCCTTGCATGTCACCTCCTCAGGGAAGCCCTCCCCTGCCCCCAACTAAACCAGGCCCTGTGCACATTCCCCAGCAGCAGGTATCTCCTCTCCAGAGCCTCTCAAGTAGCAGCATTTGTAACTTTTATTTATGTGTGCAGTCTTGTCAGATGAGAGTGACATGTATGTTTTGCTCACCATGGAATCTCCAGAAACTGTCACAGTAGCTGTGGCCCACATGGATTGTTTCTCAATGCTCAGCCCTGGGATCAGAGAATGGATCACCCTGTGATGTTAGTACTGAGGTGCTGTCTCCACTCAGAGCCTGCTAAGCCCTAGGAAGACCGGGAGAGTTTACCACTCATCGTGAATTCCCTGCACCTGGCATAGAATGTGATTCAAACTCAGCCCTCAATATGGGCCTAGAGGAAAGTGTGCAGGGGTGGTGGGTGAGCCCATGGGGAGGAGAACCAGGCCACAGGCTCTGCTGATGATTGCGGTTCCAGGGTGTGTCCACACAGCCCAGCTCAGACACATAATGTTATGGAGCTGAGGTGACACAGGATCTTGGGGACCGGGGACAGCTGGGGAACTGCTAATGGCCGGGCAACATCTAATGCCACATTACCCCGCTTCCCCTCGACCAGCTCTGCCAACCAGGTGTTTCTTTTCTTTTCTTTCTTTCTTTCTTTTCTTTCTTTCTTTCTTTTCTTTCTTTCTTTCTTTCTTTCTTTCTTTCTTTCTTTCTTTCTTTCTTTCTTTCTTTTTTCCTTCCTTCCTTCCTTCTTTCCTTCCTTCCTTTCTTTCTTTCCTTCCTTCCTTTCTTTCTTTCTTTTTTCTCTCTTTCTTTCTTTCTTTCTTTCTTTCTTTCTTTCTTTCTTTCTTCTCTCTTTCTTTCTTTTTCTCTCTTTCTCTTTCTCTTTCTTTCTTTCTTTTCTTTCTTTCTTTCTTTCTCTCTCTCTTTTTCTTTCTCTTTCTTTCTTTCTTTTCTTTTCTTTCTTTCTTTTTGACAGAGTCTTGCTCTGTCCCTCAGGCTGGAGTGCAGTGGCACCATCTCAGCTCACTGCAACCTCCGCCTCCCAGGTTCAAATGATTCTCCTGCCTCAACCTCCCCAGTAGCTGGGAGTACAGGAATGTGCCACCATGCCCCACTAATTTTTGTATTTTTAGTAGAGATGGGGTTTCACCATGGTGGCCAGGCTGGTCTTGAACTCCTGACCTCGTGATCCATCTGCCTTGGCCTCCGAAAGTGCTGGGATTACAGGTGTGAGCTACCGTGCCTGGCAACTAGGTGTTTCTCAGCACTCCCTGAGGCCTGGGTGAGGCTGGGGATGGCGGGGACAGTTTCCTCTCCATGCAGGAGAAGGCGGAAGAACAGGGGACTCAGACTCCGGCCCAGTGTCTCAGAAATTCACTGTGGGAGCATGGCAGGGTCACACAATGCTTCCGAGCCTCAGTTTCCCTATCTGTAAGATTTAAGGGATAAGCCAATATAGAATGACTTACATAGTTTGCCTCACATTATTACTGACTCAGCGCTTTCATCCATCCCAGGGTAATGCATGACCATTCCTTTTCTTTCTCTGTTCAGTATCCTCTCTCCCCTTTCTTCTGGCAAGAATTCCACAGGAAACTGCCCCCCAACTCTACTCTCGATTCAGGCAGGGTTTCCCTTCACAGGAGGCCACCATCCTGGCCAGGGCAGGGAGGGGCAACCTGTTTGGTCAAACACAATCGCGCACTGACCCAGGAGTAGTCATGTGGCCCAAGGCGGGCCAATCACAGCACCTCCCTGGGATTTTTCACCCTGCAACATCTGGGAGGAAAGTCCACTTTTCATTCTGGAGTCACCAGCTGGGATGGTGCAGGCTAGGAGCCAGCAGGGGCCATGGCCCTTCTCCACCCTGCAGAGTCACTGTGTTATGCCATGTGGAGGATGACGCCCAAAAGCAGCAGATGAGACTAAGATCAACACGAAAAGGAGTAAAGATGAAAAGAATGGGGAAAATAAGAGTCTGGTGATCTGATGACATTATATCAGCTCCTGGATCTAGCCATGCCTGAGTTCCACCACCTACTCATCCCTATAAAATGAGACGATGAGACAAAACTCAGTTTCTGTCTTCCCACCCCAACTCTCACTTTTAAACAATCTCTGAAAAGGCAGGAGGAATGAAAATGAGCATGCACCGAGAGCCATGCACTGCTCTAACACGCTGCACACGTATCATCCGGTCTAATCCTCATGACAAGCCTATGTCGGAATAGAGAAATACAATAGTGTGACAGAAGACAATGGAAGCTAGAAAAGGGAGTTAAAGACCTGAGCTCTCACCTTAGCTCTGCCGTGCACCAGCGGTGTGACATTGAGTCAGTTCCTTAACTTCTCTGGGCTTGTCTTTGCTTCACTATAAAATGGGGTAGTGATGCCCACCTCAAAGGCCATCAGGAGATTGACGAGACAAAACAAATGAAAGAGCCTAGAATGTTCTTGGCTAGGAGAACTTTAATACGTGTTAGTTGAGCCTGTGAAGTCCAGAAGTCCTATAGCTAGTCTTGTTTCTAAGAATTAGTGTTGGCCATGGGGAAAAGTAGAGAGGAATGTGTGACAAGCTCCCAGCTAAAGTCCAATATCTGGTTAATATCCAGCATTGGCCTGTAACTATCAGATCTCCAATGACGTGAGGTTGGCTGATGCGTCTGCTTCCCCGCACATCGGGTGGTCAGGTGAGTCCGCAGGAACAACAGTTCTGGTGAGTGGTGATGGGTCACCAAGGAAAGGGGCCTGTTAATAGTTTCCAGATGGGCCTAAGTTGCTTCCAGTCTCCCCTGCACAGTGTTGAAAAGATGGGCTAGGACTCTGAATAAGGCTGAACTTGACCTGGAGGTCCTAGCTAATGGGTCATTGGCTTTATTGGGTTGGGGACAGGGCATGCCTCTCTGTGCTGGGCTGTCTGAGAGGTTGGCCCATTTGTGTCACCTTCTGGAGAGCAATTCTAAAAAAATGCTGCTCTGAATAAATATTTTGGTTCCATTTTGCGACGTGGCTGTTGGGGAGATTTCCATCGAGTGTGGTTTGCAAGGCGATTCTCCTCTGTTGTTTACTCTCGGCGATCCCCACAGCCTGTTCCTGGCAGCATCGGCGTCTGCTGCACTCCTGGGCCGCTGGGACCTGGATGCGCCGCTCCAGAGAGAGGCTGAGTTGGCTGGCCCCTCCACTGGGAGCCTGATTGCGACAATGCATCAGGCAGCTGGCCACCAGACCCACAGGGCCTCCCCACTCCCCAGCTTAACCTTGCCCTCCTTAGCCAGCTCTGGCTAAGGCTGGTGCTCTTTTAGAAGTCGCATTCCCACCAACAAGGAGGAGGCTGTAATTAGCCCAGCTGCTCTAGGCCAGGGGCTTGGAATTCCTGTGGGCCTAGAGAAGCAGCCTTGTCCATTTCCTCTTCCCAGGGGTGGCCTCGGGCTTGCGCTCCTCTCCACCCACACACCTCTTCCCCAGAACCACAACCACACAGCAGCAGGCATTATCCAGTCTGAGCAGGACCACTGTCTCCCACCCATCCCCCACACATCAAAGCAACATGGAGAGAAACCCCAGCCCCCTTGGGCCTGAGCACACCACACCTCTTGGTTACAGTGACTGTGACGACTGCCCTACCCGCTTGAGGCCAGGTCCCCAGGGCTGCCAAGGCTCAGCATGCCCAGCCCTGCTCAGATGATGACAGCTCTCCAGCCAGGAGGCCACACCTCATCTCAAAGAGGAAGTAGTTAGAGGTGGGAGCCTTAAGCACACTTTCAAGCCAGCTCATCTTAGACTCTGCTCCCTATCACCATGGCCAGATGTCCAGGGAGAAGAAGGATTCATGGGGTCAGGGTCTGGCAATCAAGACAGAGAAATGGCACAAAGTAGGGAGGGTGCTTTCCAGGCATAGACTTAGGTGTCACAGTACAGGACCCATGGCCCAGGGAGAAGGTGCTCCACAAGGGATACATCTCAAGGATCCTGGGTGGGAGGACTCATATCACGACTGGGCATTTGGAATGTTCAAGACCCTTGCCATGGAGGCAGAGGCTGGCACACACTGTTCTTTCTCCCTCCTTTTTCTTCTCACCTCCCCAAAGCCACTCCCCTACTCGTTTTGACATGCATCCAATACTGGTGGCTCAAGTTTTCATGATGCAGGCCTTCTGGGACCCTATTTTGTGAGTGAGGAAGCTGAAACTCCCAGAGGCCAAGGTCCATGCCCAGGGTCACAGAGCAAGCAAGGCAGAGCCTTGATTTGGGCCCATTTGTCAGAATCCAAATCCAGCACTCACTCCATGGCACCATGGCTGCCTCTGAACATAGAAAGGACAGATCCTATCTCCCCACTTGGGTGCATGGGACTCATTTGCCTGAACCTGCAATGGAAGCTGCTAGTCCCTCCCTAGCCTCTCTCGGTGGTCCAGAGACCAGTTGCATGCATTTGGGGAGGGGGCTGGCGGCAGGGATGGAGGACTGCTTTGGTATGGAGGGGAGCTGACCAGCCTACAAGGTGCTGCTGCCCAGCTGTGGCTCTGCTGGCACCGTGTAGACCAGGAGTGTCCCTCCTTCCCCCAAGCTCTGCTTGGCTCCAGACTCTCAGCTCAGTGCCTGAAGGCTCAGCCCTGCCCATCACTGAGTTCAGCCTGCCCAGACCTGGGAGGATGTGGGAAACCCAGTTCCATCTAGGGCTAGAATTAATTTTCTCACCAGAAGCCACATGCCTTGTGGATGCTCTGGGCTTGCCTCTACTCGCTTGCCACAGTCTTCTCCTAGTGCCCTTGGGAGGCAGGGCATCTATCTGGAGGTCTGACTCGAGCTCAATCCTGCTGCTCTAATGAGAACTTCAGGTCCACTTTGCTAAGGATCTTTGCAGGACACCTGTCTGACTCCACAGCACCCGTTCCATGACTATACGCTGTGCCTCATCCTTTTAGCAACCGAGTTTTGGATCCTACCCTGAAGGAGAGATGGGCCAGGATGGTTAACCTCCTTCTAAGAGACACTGGCTCTCACACCCCAGGCACACACTGGTCCCTGTGATGACCATGTGGGCCAGACAGCTAAGGATGTGACATAGTCATTCCTCTACAGGTCAGGTTGGCAACCAGGCCTGACATTGGGCCACTCCTCTCAGGCCAAGCAGCTGAGACCCCTGGGCTCCATCAGTACCAAGCATGTCTAAGGTATCCAAGAGGATACCTTAGATTCTGGCCTTGTCCTCAAATGCCAATTATCTTCTTCCTGTCCAAACTCTTACTCTGGCAGGGAGTCACTCAGAGTGCTAAAACAGTGGGAAGGATTGGGGGCAGTAAGCTTCACCCAGAAAGATCACTTACAGGTTCTTAGCCTTATCACAGTGTCCAGCTAGGCAGGGCTCAGCCTATAGTTCCAAGGCCATAGTCCCACTTGCTTCTTCTTGAACCAGCTGATAGCTGTCTCAGTCCCACCCAGGGAGGAACACTGGCTTTTATGCCGGTGCTGGAAACACAAACCACACCTCTGCATGGAAACTGCCCTGTGCTCTGCTCTGTGACTCTCATGCTGGCATCCCAAATCTTTTAAAGCAGAATGTGGAGTTCCTAATCAACAAGCATCAAGTTTCAGTTAAGCCAGATGAAGAAGCTCTGGAGATCTGCCACACAATATTGTATTAATACCTGTCGTCTACAACAACGTATTGTACACTTGAAATTTGGTTAAGAGAGTAGACTTCAAGTGTTCTTACTACAATAAAATAAAACAGTATATGGCATATAAATCAAACAGGACAACCCCCTCTCCGTGGAAGCTTTTATGAAAATAATCACAGCTGTCAATTACTGAGTACTTGCTAAGTGCCACGATCTGGGCTGACCATTTCACATTTATTTAAGCCTCACAATGATAATCCCTGGAGGGGGTATTAATATTATTCCCAATTTGCAGATGAGAAAACTGAGGCTCAAAGTCCATCCTATTCCAAAGCTCTTATCATTCCCCAGAAGCTGAGAACTGGTGTGTGTGTGTGTGTGTGTGTGTGTGTGTGTGTGTGTGTGTGTGTATAGACACAGACTGTCTGCTGGAGTGCAGTGGCACAATCACAGCTCCCTGAAACCTCAAACTCCTTGGTTCAAGGGGTTGTCCTGCTTCAGCCTCCCGAGTAGCTGGGACTACAGGTGTGCATCGCCACGCCCAGCTAATTTTTAAATTTTCTGTAGAGACAGCGTCTTGCTTTGTTACCCAGGCTAGTCTTGAACTCCTGAGCTCAAGTAATCCTCCTGTCTTAGCCTCACAAAGTGCTGGGATTGCATCCATGTACCACCGTGCTGAGCCTGATCTGTGTGTTTTATCAATGGACATTGGAGATGGTTCTTGAGGGCCAGGGGTGACACACAGTTGAACTAAAATGAGATGTGCCCTCTCCCCGGCAGAACATACTAAAGTGCTCAGCTGGTGCTCACGTGGCTGCAGGCCTCCTGCCTGTGTGATCCCAGGGTTAGTTTGTGAGCCACGGAGGACAAGGCACCCTTGCACCACATCCTTCCACAGGCACAGCTCTGGGGGCACACGTCCTCTGGGCCAGAATGGTGCAGCGCTGGCCTAGCCCCTCTCTCCTTGCTTCCCCAGAGACCATCCTAATGGGATGGGCAGGTGATCCAGTGGGTTGGTGGCACCTGAGGGAGGAGGGGCTGGGAGGGAAACCTTGTGTTCAGCTACATGAGTTCCACTGCCACAACCTTATGACTATGTCCCCTCCTCCTGATATGGACTGGCTGCCCCAACTTAGATGTTCTTTCTGACTATGTGCGAATTCCGATTCATTTACAAATCTGCTCCCAGCTCCCCTCTGGGAATGGTGAAGCCCTGCTCAGGCACATCCCTCCCTCCTCTAACGCTATCCCTGATGACATTTCCCCGGCTATTACATAATCAAGGGAGCTTAGCCAGGACTTTAATTGGAAAGCTCTTCCCCAAGGGTCTCCACGGATATCACTTGTGCCAGCCCAAGCCCTCTTACCTCTCAACTCCTCTCTGTGGTCTCTTTCTCTCTCTCTCTCTCATACGCACACAGGGACATGCAGCTGAGGCCACATCTTCTGTGCCTGTCCTTGGCCACACTCAGTGGCTTGCATGCTTGGTGCTCACTGTGAACTATGCTGCCCTAGGTCTTTCAGGCCCATCCCCGCCAGGAAGTCTTCTCTGAGCACCTCCACGGGTGGCTCAGGGCTGGCCTCCTCCTGGCTTCCGTGGCACTCTGTGCTTATGGCATTGCTGTGGATGTGTCTGTCTCCCAACCTAGGTCGTGAGCTCTCAAGGGTAGGCAAGGAAGCCTGATTCTTCCCTGTGCTCCCAGCCCCTGAATTGGCCCAGCCCCAAGCAGGCTCTGGGAGGGCTGATGGAACAGGTCAGTGAAGCAGAGGGAGGACCCCGCCGAATACCCTGTGGTTGGTGTCTTGCGGAGCTCTGCATTAGCTGCCTTACAGACTTTCCAGAAACACCACGAAATATCAGCTCTAGACAAACCAAAGAAATGAATCCAGTTTTCAGAGTGGAAACTGACGCCCAGCCAGGGACAGGTGGTGCCTAGGGATGCAGGACCTCTTGGTGGTAGAGAAGTCTTAAGGGGGCTCAATGCAAACTCCCTTAGGCCTCTCCACCCTCCTGCTGCCTCTGAGACCTCAGTAAGAGCCTGTGGAAGCTCACTCAGGGCTGTGCTCTGGGGAACTCATTTCTATTCCTTCCAATAGACACCTTCCAAGCCCTGGGCTTGGCCTGGGACTTAGTCCTGGTGCTCGCGGAGCTGTACAGACATGGACCCAAAGAGCTGCAAAGCGGGGTGAAAGTCTAATAACAGAAATGTGCAGAAAAGTGCCACCAGGGAAGATGGGGGAGGTCAGGGGAGACACTGTGGAAGGAATGACATCTAAACTGGGTCTCAAATGAGAGTTTACAAGAGGACTAAGTGGAGATGGGAGATGAGAGGAAGTGGGTGGTTCAGTGAAAGAGAAATGTGCAAAGACAGAGAAACATGAAACAACACAGCAAAATGGGGATCTGCCCAAGTCAAGTGGTGGGGCTGAAGCCCCAGAGACAGAAGGGAACCTGCACTTTAAGGCTGAAGCAGTGGGCAAGGCCACATCAAGAAGGGCTTGAAAGCTACACTAAGCCAACTGGACCCCAGGTGGTAGGAAAAGAGCCTTATATTTGCAGTCCGTGTGCCTCATGCAGAGCTCCCTTCCACCATCCTCAAAGTGGTAAAAGGCACTGGTATATGACATAATCCTATTCTATCCCTTACCCAGGCAACCCCCTAGGTCCTGGAACAAACACTTCACCACTCATGGGAACTCCTCTTAGCCACAGACATCCTTGCATCTCAGAGCTGGAGCTGTGAAGTGCTAACAATTAATCATTGCAGAGATGAGTTCACGGTGACTTCAGAATATGGGGTCCTTAGGGATAAGTTTTAGAAACAGGTTTGGAACTTTAGCAAAAACAGCTTCTCTTGAGTCTGAGTAAAGGGAAAGGGTTATCGCCTGGCTCAGGGCTGGTATGGGCACGGCTGGAGGCTGGGAGGAAGCCCACAGTGGCTGCGTGTTTTCCTGTGAGATTTTACCTACACTGAAAATCCTGGAGCATCTTCTTGGACTCTCACTAGGGCCCAGGACTCAGTAAAAATTCAAGAGCATGAGTCAAAGCAGCCCGGTAGAGGATAGAGCTAAGTCAGAAGAGGCTCAGGACCTGGAGGCAGCCCTCTGTGGCGCGGCCCCTCACTGCCATCTCTATACCAGCACTTAGAGGTTCTTCCCGTCACCGCCCTCCTGGTCCTATCACTGCTGGTGACCCTCATAACCCATGGAGGAACTCAGCAAGTCGTGTGGGGTGCAGGGGGTTGCTGCAGAGCTCGGATGACTATCAGTTCCTAATTGGTTAGCAGCTGTGTGGTCCTTTGTCCTGTCTTCCAAAAGCACTGCCTTTAAAAAAGACCTTTGCCTGACCTTGAGATCAAGTCTGCTCTTTTGACAAATGTGGAAACTGAGCCCCAGCAAGGGGAAGTGGTTAACCCAGGGTCATGAGGGGAGGTGGGGACAGGAGTGCGGGAGGACCCAGGTCTCCTCACTGTCTGTCTCACCACTCTGACTTCCTGGAGGTGACTCAGCGAGACAGGCAGCAGAGGAAGGAAGTGGGAAAGGGAAGCCCAGCCTGCTGGATTCCAGGTCACCACTTTGTTAGTCCAAAGCCACCAACCACCTTGGCCATGCAGCTCTGCCTGGTGCCAGTGACCTTCCAGCCCTTCCTTCCCAAGGCTGCAGCTGCTGACCATTTCCTCCAAGGTCAGGCTCACATGGCCTCTCCAGGGTCTCCAGCGACTCCCTGCCGTACAGTCCCATGGTGCTGCCCTCCTGCTGGGGTCAGGAGTCACCTCCATAGACCTGGCATGTGGCTGAACCTGTGCAGGCCGAAGGTTCATCAGTGAGATGAGAGGAGGTGTAATTACTGCCTCATGTTTAATAGCTGGGCTCTGGGGTCTGTTTTCAGTTTTCATCACTTGCTGGCTACGGGTGCTTTGATCAACCTTCCTGAACTCAGTTTCTTTAATCTGTAAAATGAGATTACAGGCAACAGTACCTACTTTGTAGTTTGCTTGCAGGATTAGATGAGATAATGGCCAGCCGCAGACCATGAACTTAAGACACATTGGCTCTTGACATCAGTGACTGTGCTAGGTGTGTTCACATGCATCCTCTCATTTAATCTTCACAACAATCTGCCAGGTGGATACCATTATTCTCTTTCACTGGTGAGGTGAAGGTACACAGCTCATGGCCAGATGTGAACCTGGTTCTGTCTGATTCCAGAGCCTGAATATTCTCCTACCAGCTACAGAACCTTCTCTTACTGTTATATGGTCAAGTGCCCGTTTTTGTCCTACCACCACGTGCTTGTGTGGACAGGGCCTCTTCTCCTTCTCCCTGGATTCCAGTCCTGGCTCTGACACTTCTCAGGAATGAGACTTGTCTCTGAGCCCCCATTGTCCCATCCATACACTGAAAATTTGGCACTCCCCCAGCCTCCTTCTTGGAGGAACACACAAGAGAACGGATGTGATGGTGTTTTGCAAACTGTACCTTGCTGTTTGAATGCAAGGTGTTACTCCCCCAAACAGAAATGCTTTTGGGACTGTTACGAGTGCAGCCTGAGGGCAGAGATCCAGGAGGACCAGGGCCTGTAGGAGCACCTGCCTTGGCCACCACAGGAACTGCTGCAGGTCCCTTCAGTCTGTGGCTTTCTAGATGTTGAGAGCAGGTCCTTGAGAGCAAGGCGGGGAGGCTGCAGACAGTACAAGTCTTTGTTTCCTTCCCTGTTTCCTCCACTGCACTGTAAGTTCCTCAAGGGGAAGGACTGGCTCACAGCACATCACTTGGATGGATGGCATTCACCTCCCTCTCCAGCCACATGGGCTCCTGGGAGCTCACCAAGGGGGCCATGCTGCTTCGCCCCCATGCCCAGCTCAACTCCCCACGGGAAGACATCATCCTTCTCTCATGAACCCAGGTCCCCACCTCAACTGTAGCACTTACTATATCACAAACCCAATTTCTACCTTGAATCCTTTTTGGAACAGGGTCAGGGTTTGAATAAATAAACATACTTGAACTTATTTGTTTTCTGCCTGTTTCTTTTGCTGGATTGTAAGTTCCCTAAGGCACCTTCTGTGTGATACTCATCTTTGTAACTCTCAATAACCAGCCCCAGGAACCTTTGGGGTATGTGTAGCATGGTTCTCTCTCCAACCCGCCTCCTCTCTGTCTTGCAAACTCCCCCTATCTCACGGGCTGGCATGTGTTAGAACTGTGTGTAACAGTAGAAACAACAGGCACCAGTGGATCTGACCACAGGCAAATGGACTGGCTTATCATTTGGGGGTTGCCTCATGTCTTGATGAATTCTGGGTTTACTTTTGGGTTCTAGACTGTGGTTTTTTCGTTTGTTTGTTTTGTTTTGTTTTTTGAGATGGAGTCTCACTCTGTCACCCAGGCTGGAGTGCAGTGGCGCAATCTCAGCCCACTAACCACCTCTACCTCCTGGGTTCAGGAAATTCTCGTGCCTCAGCCTCCCGAGTAGCTGGGACTACAGGTACCCACCACCACGCCAGGCTAATTCTTTTGTATTTTTAGTAGAGATGGGGTTTCACCATGTTGGCCAGGCTGGTCTCGAATTCCTGGGCTCAAGTGATCCTCCCAATTTGGCCTCCCAAAGTGCTGGGATTACAGGCATGAGCCACCACACCCAGCCATGGACTGTGTTTTCAAAGTCACCACTTAAGTAATCTCTTCCAGAACAATGGGCCGATGTTCAAGATACACAATGGGGAGAAAGCAAGGAGTAGGAATCCATCAAAAGCCTCATACAGGTGCCTTCTTTGCTCCTTGACTTTGCCGTTGATGAGTTTACATGCCTGACCACTTCCAGGACATATCAAGCCTGGACATAGCTGGATTGTGAGAGTGTGCTGTGTACTTCTAAGTACTGACTGGACCCATGCAAAAGCCCGGCCTCTTTTATGGCTCAAGGAGTCCTGGTGAAGACAGAATCAAGCCTTCTGGGGGTGGAGATGGAGTATAAACAGACAGCAGTTCTGAGACCCCAGAACCCAGGAAGCAGTTCTAGCTGCTATGAGTCTCTGGCTCTCATCTGTGAAAAGGGAGAATAAAATCCACCCTGCAGAGTTATCACAGGAGCAGCATGAGATTACAATATATAAACACAGGAGCATGGTAAGAATGGGTTCATCCACTCCACAAATAATCATTTAGCATCTACTATGGACCAGGCCCTGTTCCAGGCACTGGGCACAGTATACAGCCAGTGGCACGTGGGCTGGTCCTGAGTGCTATCAAGAAAGGTGAAGCAGAAAAAGGGAACACGGAATGGGGGTGGTGGCAGTAGGAGGTGTTGCCATGTTAAGTAGGGGACTAGAGAAGGCTTCACTGAGAAAGGGACATTTAAGTAAAGACCCAAAGGAAGTGAGGGATGGGCCATGTGCACGTGCTTCCTAACAGAGGAAACAGTAAGTGCAAAGGCCCTGAGGCCGGAGTTTGTAGAACAGTACACAGTCCAGAGGATATTGGGGCAAGACAATCACTGGGGCTGTGAAGGCATTTATGCAACTTCTGAATTTCACTCAGAGACACGAAGCTATGGGAGATTTTCCAGCCAAGATGACACAACCTGACTTTTAGAGCTAATCACTAAACTTTAGCTGCCCCTTCTCTTCAAAGCCTCATTTAATATCCAGACCTCTGCAACTCCAGCCTATGTGCCTCTCCTTTCTCAGATTTCTTCCAGCTTTCCACACCTCTCCAAACCAAGAGGGCCTCGTCATGCTCTGCCACATGCAGGCTGGAAAGGGACCTCGCAGAGAGGCTGTGGTTGGGAAGGGAGAGAAACAGAGCAGTCTTAGGTAATGGATCTTGCTCCCCTCTCTCTGTGCTCTGAGGGCCTCTGGGCCTGGCTCAGCTGCAGCAAACGCACACACTTAGGTGCACGGCGATGCTGGGAGCAATGACAGAGTCCCCGGTGCCCCTTCATCATCTGAGAAAGCTCAGCGCAGAACTGGGAATTTCACTCCATGCTCCCTCACCCTGCTTATCTACCAAAAGGTGAAATCATTTGTTTTAAAATAAAACAACTCCCATCTCTATCAGTGGTTTTTAACCTTTTTTGGGTCACTGGCTCCTTTGAGAATCTGCTGAAGGCTATGAGCTATCAGAAAATGAACATGAGATATGTACTCATTTTCTTATCATTTTAGGGGTTTCACAGATCCTTGAAAATTCGGTGAAGAAACGATTATCTAAGCCAACAATTTCCCAGCCACAGCTCCAGATGAATGAATGAATGAAAGAATGAATGAATGAATGAACAAATAAATAAAGAGGCTGAGTGCAGACGGAGGAACGATGGGGGATGAACAGAGCAGAAAGATGCATCTGCCTGTGGGCACCACGGTTCTTGTTGATGGTTCCTGATGCCTTCAAAGAAGCCAACCGGGAAGTGACATGGGGTCATGGTGTGCCTGACAGGTGACCTCCAGATAGCCAAGCCGATCTCCTTCAGTTCCTCTCGTCTGGCCCCTTCTGTTGCTCTCCTCTGACCCCTCTGGGTGACTATCTTCCTAAAAGGTATCAAAGCACCCGTCCCTGCCTTTCTCAGAGTGTCCTGAACAAAACAGGACTCTTTTCCTGGATGGCTATGGGGCAAGAGAACGAATATAAATTCAGATGTATCAAATGTAAGCAATCACTTTTTCTGGTCATATGGCTGACCTGGCTGAGGCCCAGAGCCCCCACATCGGTCCCTCCCTAACCCTCTTTCTGGGATCCAGGCTTCTGGCCTCCCAGTTCGTTTTAATTTTTGATACATCTCCAGGGAAGGTGGAATGAACACTTAACTCATCCTTAAAGTCACACTTCTCACTGTGAAACTTTTAACACAATCTCATTTTTTTCTAATCATTGTTCTACACTGTAACATAGGGAGACCTCAGGTGGACTGGGGTGGGTAGGAATCCGTCCAAACACACGATTGTCCCAGGGAACTCTTCTGACAGAGAAGCACCTCCAAGGCCCCAGTGATGTGTCTCCCCCACCTCGCCTCTGAGCATTCTGTCTCCTCCTCGGCACCGTGCTCCAGACATCCTGAGCCGGGAGTTCCCCAAACGGACCTGTTTTTTTTCCGCCTCTGTTGCTTCATGTGTGCTGTGCTGGCCACCTGGAACACAGGCCACCACCTGCTTGTCTCATAAGAAAGCTCTTACCTCTCTGCTCAAGCTCACCTCCCAACCTCCTCAGAGAGCCCGTTTCCTTCCCCTGGGAATCCCGCGACCTCACCTTAACCTCAGCACTTAGGACACTATATTTCCAACTTCTACAAAAATCTTTTTGAGAGAACAAAGTTACAGTTTAGAGAAAGACACAAGTGTTTACTTACCGATTCATTTCATGAACTGAGTCTTATTTATCTTTGTTTCCCCAGCAAACAGCACAAGGTACGTATTGATGTTTCCGTAGGTATTTGCAAATAAATGTTTCCCTGGTAGAGTGGTTCTTTCTCTATCCTTCCAGCTGGATTGTCTGTTGTGACCTCAACCCCCTGCTGGTAGGGACCCACCTTTCACCGGCCTCCCTCGGCCTCCACGGGGCACCTGTGAGAACTGTGTGCAAACCACGAGGGAATGGGCGCCGAGGGGCTCACTCGGGAGTGAACTCACCAACTTAGTGTTTGGAGGTTGTGCCTCAAGTTATGGCTGCCCTGGTGAGTCTGTGCTTTCTGGGATCCGGGTGGGTAGGGTCACTGGCGGGGAAACCTCCTCCAGCAAGTTGTCATAGTAACCAGGACTTTCCATTTCATGGGAGAGAGTCCCTGGGAGGAAAAACACACCAAGGGCTTAGGGGGAGTGGTAGGAAGCCATGAAAAGCCTCTGACGCTGTCCTCCCGTACCCTTTGCTTTGCTTCCTACTGGTTTACATGCTCAAGGTAGAGGCCATTATGTGTGGGCATCTGAGTAGAAGCTGCTGAAAATAGCCGCCCGACTATTTCAGGGAGCAACTGAATATGCATGAAGCTATTTTAGAAAAGATGTCCCTGGCCCAGCTAACCCAAACCCCATCCTTTCCCTTAGAAGTGCCAAGACAAGTTGAATGGGACCTTTCTTAGTCTTTCCCACCAGGGTGGGGGTGCTTCAGGAGCCACAGAAACAGCACCCTGGCTAACGTTGGCCTTGCAGCCTGCTGGCTCCGCCTCCCAGTCCCGTGGTCACAGAGGCTGCTAGCCAGACAGCTCAGCCTTCCACAGTCCTCCAGGGCCTTGGCAGCCTTCAGCAACTACTTTGCCACAATCCCGTGTGCCTAGGTCTTTGGGAGTCTCAGATCTTAGATATTTCCACATGTTTGTTCATTTATTCATTCAATACACTTGTATTGCTGGATAACATGTGCGAGGATTGTTTTGGGTGCTGGGAAAAAAAGGTTTCTGACACCAGCTTATGGCGGGGGAGTGTGGACAGGTGAGTAGAAAGACAATAACCATAAAGTTCCAAAACAGAGAGGAATCAGGTGTTGGGAGGTCTGGGGAAGGAGCCCTTGCTTCTTCCTGATGGCTACAGAAAGAAGATAGCATTTGAGCTGAGCCTTGTCTGAGAAACATGGCTGGCTCAAGGGGCAGGGGATGGCTGGGTGTGGCAGGGGCACCCTGGTGGGAGGGTGTGCCTGCCAGGAAGTGAGAAAGAAGGGCAGGAGACTGTGGGGACACTGAATGCTGGGCTAGCAATGCCTTCTCTGAGTCCTCAAGGTGGGATGGGGAGCACCCCGCTTCTATGAGCCTGAAGTGCCTGGTGCACCCTTGCCACTGCCTTCAACCTAGACCAGAAGTGCCTTGGGCCAGGAGCCTGGTCAGATCCTCCTGGGCATCTCCAGAGCCCTGTGCCAGGCTTGGGACTGAGCACACTTACATATTGTTGACTGAAAGCATGGATTCTGGCCCGGCACAGTGGCTTACACCTGTAATCCCAGCACTTTGGGAGGCCGAGGCGGATGGATCACCTGAGGTCAGGAGTTTGAGACCAGCCTGGCCAACATGGTGAAACCCCGTCTCTACTAAAAATACAAAAATTAGCCAGGCGTGGTGGCGGGCACCTCTAATCCCAGCTACTCGGGAGGCTGAGGCAGGAGAATCACTTGAACCCAGGAGGAGGAGGTTGCAATGAGCCAAGGTCGCTCCATTGCACTCCAGCCTGGGTGACAAGAGTGAAACTCCATCTCAAAAACAAAAACAAACAAACAAAAAAGAAAGCACGGATTTTGGAGCCAGACTTCCTGGGTTCACATCTGGTCTCTGCCCCTTACTCGCTGTGACCTTGGGCAAGTTATCTGACCTCTCTTTGCCTCGGCTATAAAATGGGAATAATAATACAGTCTATCTCATGGAGCTTCTTGGTGAAAAGACTCCATTACATGAATTAATACATGTCAAGGGCTTAGAAGTCTATGTGGCACATAGCAAGCAATACATAAAAGTGTTAACTATATTATTCTAAAGAATATAGATTTTTATCTTGACAATGGAGTGCCATCAATAACAAGTTTTCTTTCTAAATTGAAAATAGCTTTATTGCTTTGACTGATCGTATCATATGTACCCACTGTAAAAAGTTAAAGCATTATCAGTATAAAGAAGAATGGAAAAAAATCCCCTTAAATCCTGACTCAGATAACTACTGACATGACCATCTGCTATGGCCTGAATGTATGTATCCCTCCAAAATTCGTATGTTGAAATCCTGACCATCAAGGTGATAGTATTAGGAGGTGGGGCCGTTGGGAGATGATTAAGTTCTGGGGACCGAATCTTCATGAATGGGATTAGTGGCCTTATAAAAGAGGCCAAAGAAAGACTTCTCATCCCCTCTACCATTTGAGAACACAGCAAAAAGGTAACACCTATGAATCAGAGAGTAGAGCCTCATCAGATCATGAATCTGCCTTGATCTTGAATTTCCCAGCCTTGAGAACTATAAGAAATAGATTTCTGTTTTTCTAAGCCGCTCAGTTTATGGTATTTTGTTATAGCAGCCTGAATGAACGAAGACACTATCTTTTTAGATACAGTCAATCCTCATTATTCATAGATTCTGTGTTTGCAAATTTATCTACTTGATCGAATTTATTTGTAACCTCCAAATCAATACTTACATTCATAGTCACTTGTGGATGTGCAGAGTGGTGAATTTTTTTTTTTTTTTTTAGATGGAGTCTCACTGTATCTACAACCTCCACCTCCCGGGTTCAAGCGATTCTCTTGCCTCAGCCTTTCGAGTAGCTGGGATTACAGGCCTGCGCCACCATGCCCAGATAATTTTTGTATTTTAGTAGAGACAGGGTTTCACCATGCTGGCCAGGCTGGTCTTGAACTCCTGACCTCAAGTGATCCACCCACCTTAGCCTCCTAAAGTGCTGGGATTACAGGCGCGAGCCACCGCACCCAGTGTGGTGAAAATTTTGAGTTGCCTAATGTGCGTGTTCCCAGATGAGGCTAAATGAGGCGACCTTCTGCCTTCTAGTTTCAGATCCCATATGGTAAACAAGTGTCCACAAAAAGGACACTAGGGACAGTTTTCGCAGTTTTGCACTTTTTGTTTGGTGATTTTACTTTTTCAAATGGCCTCCAAGTACGGTGCCGAAGTGCTTTCTGGTGTTCCCAAGCACAGGGGAGCTACTGTGTGCCTTACAGAGAAAATACTGTGTTAGGTAAGCTTTGTTCAGAGAGGAGTTACAGTGCCGCTGGCCCTGAGTTCAATATTAATGAATCAACAATCTATGTTAAATAAGGTATCTTAAAACAGAAACACACATAAAACAAAGTTAATATATTGATCAGTTGAGAAAAACATTGTAACCAGAGGCTCGCAGGAATCTTATGCGGTAGTTCGCCTAGGAGCAACAGTTCAGTATTTGCTAATTCTGTGTTTGTGAGGACTTTATAGAACATAACTACTATGAATAACAAGAATCAATGACATCTTTCTAGATGCATGGATGTACACTTCTTTGCAATTTGGAATGGACATTCCATACCCTTTTGATGCTTTAAAGAATCATATGTTAATATGTCAAAGGCATCTTTCCATTTTCATAAATACAGGTCCTCAGATGGCTGCATCACTGTGCACGTTTCTGTAATGAATAACCAGTAGCTCCCTACTGATGGACAATTTGGTTGCTTTCCATTATTTGCTATTACAAACAATACTATGATGAACATCCTTAGTGGTAATAATAAAAGAGCTAGCATTTATTCAGCACTTAGTAGGGGCCCCACCCTCTGCTAAGAGTTTTACAAGTGTTATCTCACTTAAGCTTTGCCACAAGCCTATGAAAGTGGTATTATTATGCCCACTTTGTGGAAGAGGACTTTGATGCTTAGAGACGTTAAGGAACTCTTCCAGGGCCAGGTGGCTTGAAACAAGGTCTCTCTGATCTCAGACTCCACACTCTTAACTAATGCTCTGCTGCTTTCCTACACACATAAACCCTGGACACTTTAGGATACTTGTTTAGAAGTGAACTACTGAGTTGAAAGGTGGGGACATTTGAAAGTATGGATATATAATCTCCCCTCCAGAAAATGTGTATCAATTTGTGACCCACTAAACAGTGCTCCAGTGTTCCTGTTTCTCATTCTATGTTTCCCCAAGTATTTTCATTCTTTGAAACGGCCCCCGAAGGACACTTTGATTGTTTAATGTGTATCCTTTGCCCCTGGGTGACGACTCTTCACATGCTTTCTATCCTCTGTATTTTGTCATTTGTGAATTGCTTGTTCATAGCCTCTGCCCATTTTTCCGCTGGCAGTTTGTCTTTAATACTTCACTTACAAGGGCTCTTTGGGTATTAGTGCTGCTAACCTTTCACCCATCAAGCCTATGTTGAAATACTTTTCTTAGTTTGTGATCATCCTTTAACCTGATTATTGTGGGGTGTTTGCCCATAGGGTTTTTAATTGTTTTCCTTCACAGTTTCTGGATTTGATATTACATGTAAGGAGGCATTCTTCATTCCGGTATGACACAAATATTCCCTCGTTATCTTTCTTTTGGTATCACTATGGTTTCATGTTTTTTAATCTCCTTGGAATTTATTTTGGTGTAGGAACTGAGGTAGGGAGCCAGTTGTATTCCCTTCCCTCCCTACAAATAGCTTGCTGGTTGTCTTTAGAACACATCAGGAATCACCTGCATTTTCATCTCTAATTCTCAATGCCATGCATTCACAAACCAATCCTCACGTACACTGATATCTACTTCTGGGCTCTCTGTTCCTTGAGCCACAGGTCTATTTCTGTACCAACACTGATTTTTTTTCTAGGCCATTCATCCATGTTTATTTTTCCAGATGTACTTTGTAAACATTTTATGAAAAATCTTTTTGGGATTTCGAGATTCAATTTTATTTATAGAACAATTTATAATACCTTCTTCAGTTGACTCTTCATAATTTTATGCTTTTATTTCTTTGGAGAATGAAGTCTTTTTCCCTCTATGCTTTCTAACTGCCATATTTTGGTACCACCTTCTTGATGAAAGCTTTTCTACTCAGCCCTGCAAGAGTCTTTTCTAATCTCTCCCCACTCAGCACTCTGCCTTTTGCATGCCCCACCCAACTTTTTTACCCAGAATTATAATTACTGCTCAGACAGTGAGCTCCTTGAAGGCAGGGTCCTTGCATGGCCTATTTGTACATTTCCTACCACACCTGGCAGGTTGTCGGGGCTCTGGAGATATTTGCAGGGTGAATGAATGAATGAACAAGTGAATGAAAGACATCCTCCCGGAAAGCTGATTGTGAAATGAAACAAATTGATTACAAAAACCCTCTTTCATAGGCTTTCATTAGAAAACAAAATATTTGTCCTTGGCTAAATCCCCAAGAACATGTCAGAATGAGAGAAGTGGCTCACTACTAGACTGCGTGTCATGTGCCACACGCCCCAACACCTGTCCCCAAAGACTGCCACCCTCACCAAGCAGCAGGGCATTTCTCAGGCACGCTCTCAGGCAGGCTCTCAGGCTCTAAAAGGCCTCCAGGAGAAGGAACACAATTATTCACCATGTGCCTGCCACTGAGCTAGACTTTGACCAATAAGATACAACACCCTGAAAGTTGGGATCACTAGTCCCATTTTGCAAATGAGGAAACTGAGTCTCAGAGAGATGTAACCCTACCTAGTAAGCAGTAGGGCCAGCTGAAGCCAGGGCTGTGGGACTCTAAAAACCTTGCCTCTCCTATAGTAACCTCCAGACCACCAGAGTCTGGGAGGTTGAGGGACTGTGGCCCAGAGGGGAATGAGGTACAGAGTCAAAGAGCAAGGGTCCTGCTGTCACTAAACCAAGACAGTCCCTAGAAAACTTGTTTCCCCCAAAGCTGTATGATGCCGCTTCTATAAATCATTCCTAAAGAGCTTGGGTCAAAGAGCTACTGTCAGGCAGGGGGCACATCACACAGGCATTACTGTTGCTATGGGACTGGGGAGTGGAGGGATGGGGGAGGTGGTGGACTTGCCATGGAGGCGGGGTGTTGGTCTCCAGTACCTATCTGGAGATGGCCCTTCAGAGTCCTCCTCCTTGCTTGCCCAGGGGGTTGCGGCTTTTAGACAGCCCTGCAGTTCCCTCCTGGGAGTGCTGCCAAGCAGCCACTTCCTTATCAGGCTGGCAGTGGCTGGGCAGGCCTCAGCTTATTTCTAAGCCTGGATTAGAGCTCAGGTTTCTCATGAAGGACCATGGGTTGGGGGCCAATACATTTACTGGACTTGACTCTGTGCCTGGCCCAGTGTAGGCCCCAGGGACATGGGGATGAGCAGCCTACAAGCCTCCTGCTTCATGCAGCTCCATTCTGATCAGGAGGTGAATCACAAGGAAAACCCCCAACCCTGCCCAAGAGCCACAGTAGAGATCTCTAATGCTGAGGGTGCCCAGATTTGGGGGGTCAGCCGGCTGCAGGCTGTGGAGGTTGGATGTCAGGTGAGGGCATATGGGCTTCATCCTGTGGGCAGAGGGAAATGCCCTACATTTTGAAGCAAGAGCCTGCCACGGTTAGCTTTGTGCTTTAGAAACAGACCAACTAGGTATATTCGTTTTCAATAAACGTGAATTCTTTCTCAGGTGAAAATTAAAGTGTTTCCATTTTGGACAAATAATCACAACATAAGGAATTGCAGCAGATGGCTATGGCCCTGGATGAGCCACTTACCTATGGGGCTGATGAAGGGGAAGAGCCCTGGGCTTGGAGTGAGAGACCCACATCCACGATCAAGTCCCTGCCACCATCTTGCTGTGTGACCTCCAGCAAATGACTTCCCCATCTCAACCTCGGTTTCCTCATCTATCAAATGGGAATACTGCCACTTAATACACAGGGCTGTCTTCAGGACAAAATGGGGTATCAAATGACACTGTGCATTTGTACCTACTTGACAAATGTGAGGCATGAGGGTGAGATTCCTGAAGACCAGTCCACACCCCCAAGGGCATTTCAGATGCCCCACAGCCTGCAATGTCTTGGGAAGTCTCTCTCAGCTGTTCCAGCTCCAGTCAAAGACTGTCCTGTAAAAACATGACCGCATCCAGAGACGCAATCTCCCGTGTGTTTGGTGGGCCACCTGCCCACGGGGCACAGCCTGCTGGGCCATGAGCATCAACAGCAGCCCCTTCCTGGTGGGAGAAGGAACAGGGAGCCGGCTCGTTCTCTAAGAGCAGAGTGCTGGCAGGCGATGAGGAACATTTTAAGGTGGGATGCTTCTTCCTGCACCGTTGGCAGCTGTCTACATAAGGTGCCCATTATGTGCAGGCTCCAAGGCCAGCAGGCCTGAGAGGCCAAGCTGAAAATAGTGTCAGATGTGCACCCGCCAGACACAATGAACATCCGAAGGTCAGACGCCTCCAAGCAGCCACCCAGGCAGGAGCGCAGCAGATGGGCACCAAACAGCTGTGGCAGCTGCTGCCTCTTGTTCCTCCCAGGCACAGAGACAGACGGCCCTATGCAGCAGCCTGGTTCAGTAGCCCAGCTTGAGTTAAAAAATAGAATGTAGAGTATAATCCTGATTTTTTCTTTTAAAAAAATCTGTGTAAGTGCATAGAAAAAAAA
The DNA here is from genome assembly GCF_009828535.3 of Hylobates moloch. Lineage (NCBI taxonomy): Eukaryota > Metazoa > Chordata > Mammalia > Primates > Hylobatidae > Hylobates > Hylobates moloch. The sequence goes on from NW_026652283.1 coordinate 43,470,944, forward strand.
GTGGAAGAGGGATTCACTAAATAGCCCAGTCATGGATGTGGAATAGTAGGTGAATTTTTTTTTCCTCTACTTTCCAAAATTTTCTCAATACATATGTATTACTTTTGTAATCAGAAGAATACACAATAAGATGCTATGTTATATATTCCTATGAAATATATAAAACCATTAAATTGCATATGCTTATGACATGTGGTATATATGTGTGTGTGAATACATTTATACGGCTGGCTGGTGTTAAAGATTAACATTCTCCAACCCTGCATCGTACAGAAGAGACGGAGGCCCCAGGAGCAAAGCAGGAAGCAGAGAGGCAGATTTTCACTGAGGCTGGTGTTGCACTGGAGTTTCCCCAAGCCTTGCCCCACTTAATTCTGTAGTTGGTTTTATTCCCACTTGATGGAGATGGAAACTGAGGTACAGAGAAGTGAACTGATTCACTCAAAGATGACCAGCTCGGAAGCCATAGAGCCAAATTGCAACCCTAGCTTTCCACCCACAGCCCACTGAGCTTCAAGAAAGGAAGGCTTTTGAAAAAAGAACAGAACAAAACAACAACAAAAACGCCCTGCTCCTTGAAGCCTCAAACATTCAGAAAGCAACTCCTTAAGGGAGTGAGTTTTGAACTGTTTCCTGAGCGCCTCTAGGTGCACGCGTTTCTTAGTTCTGGGGGGCTCATGGTTGTCTTCCCAGAGCTGCCCACGGGAGCCTTTGAGAGGATGGGTAACAAATCATGACGTCGGGGCACAAAGGGCACAGCAAATCCCAAGGTGGGACTGGCTGGCAGGTGTCAGGCCTTTGGGACAGGGTGAGGGGGAGTGAGTTGGCTGGAGAGGCTGCTGTCTAAACTCTCAGTCTTCCAGTGCTTTGGGAGGGGCAGCACCCCGCAGCAACGCCAGATGCCCTGATCTGAGGCCTTTGCTCCAGCTCCTCCCGCTGCATGAGTGCCATCTCTATCCCCGTATGCTGCCCTCAGTCTTCCAGGGCCCAGTTCATCCAGGTATTTGTGCATTCTTATTGGTGAACACATTTTAATTGAAGGCCTGCTAGGTGCTAGAGCAAAAGACATAGTATCAACCCTGTAGGTGCCTCTAGTGCTCAGAGGAAGGCTACCCAGGGTCATTCAAGCATAGACTCTGGGGCCAGACAGTCTAGGCTCACCCTGGCTAAGCCACTTCATAGCCCTGTGTGTTTGGGCCAGTCACAGTCTGTGCATCAGTTGTCATCTGTAAAAGAGAATGAAAACAGCACCTGCCTCATAGACTAGTGCAGGTGGAGTGTACATCTGTGTAAAGCTCTTAGAGAACAGTGCCTGGCATGTAGTAAGTGCTCAATAAACCTCAGTTGCTATAAACATTCTCATCATTACCCTCTGGTGCAGATTCCCTCCTTATGGTGCCCACCCTGCTACCTCCTCTATGGTCCCATAGCACTTTGAACACCCCTCCACGAGAGCACTGATGGGCATGCAGTACAGGTGTCTGAGGCCCTGTTCCCTCCTTCTCTCTACCTGGGTAGAGACTGAGTTTATTTGTCTCCATCCCAGCACCCAGCACAGATGTTATAACATCACCAGGGTTATGTCAGCATTTGCAGGTAATGTGTGCCCTCAACTCCAATCAAGAAAAGTCTTAGAGGCATTAGAGTCTGTCTATCTGGACTTATCACGGAGCTCATCCATGCTGCCCTTGAACTGTGGGGTCTGACCCTGGGTGTGACCTTCCCAATGAGAACCAAGTTGATGAGGGAGCTGTGTGCTAAGCTTCCATGAATGCTTCTCTGTGACAGGGAGTTCTGCTGGGCAGGACGTTGAAAACACCAACCACTGACACCCCACCACATCCTGGTGTTTCCCGTGCCATGCCTTTCTCCATCGGGGCCCCATGTCCCCGCTGCTGATCTAAGAACTCCCATGGATCTTTTGGGTGCCAGTGCTCCTGGCCCCACCCCCACAATGCTTCTCCTAGCCACAGCCCCCACTGAATGTAGCTTCCTCTCTCCTGGGCTTCTCTTGTTTCTGCCCTGGGCCTGTGGGGCTGCTCCCGCTCTCAGTGTGTGGCTGTTCCTTTGTCTATGTGTCCCTTCTGGAGAAGGGGCAAACTTGCTCTTGTTTGGGCCCCCAGTGTCCACCAATGCCAGGATCAGAGGGGTGTCAGGAAAGCTCTGCTGAGCACACTTTTCAGAGGAAAGTCAAGCCCGCTGGCCTGACCTCCCGTTAAGGCATGCACGCTGAATGATCACACCACCTTCTGAACCCAAAACTCACAGGTGGCTCTAGGCCAGCCCTGCCCATCGATTGCCACTCACTCCATCGCAGGGCTGAGTCGGCAGGAAAGCCCCGAAAGTAAGTGCTGAGTGTGTGGTGTGCACCGTGCTGGCCTCTCGCTCAAGCTCTTATGTTTGACTCTGGCACCGCTGCGGGAGGTGGGTGTTCTATACAGAGAGGCCTTCCTGAGGCTCTGATGGTTCCACTGCTCCTCAAAGGAGGGGCAGGGCAGGGTTGGAGCAAGGCTCTCTTTGGCCCCAGAACCTACTCATTCTACACTCCTGTGAGACGACAGGTGTGAAAGTGTTCTGAGTTCTACCAACAGAGGAAACTGTAAAACCAGAGAATTGCCAGCTATTACCCACCACACAGAAACCACTCTAGGACAACCTTGCTATCAAGAAGAAGTCTTCAGGGGCCTTGGGAACAGCACTGAATCCTTACAGAATTGCTGCCCAGGAGGGGGTGGCCTATTGTCCTTCAGGGGCAGGAAAGGAGGAGAGTGAGTGGGAGCTGGACGAGCGGAAGAGAAGCAGCCCTGTGGCTGGAGTGGCAGCCCACCCAACACAGGACGGGGCCCTGGGGACCTGAAAGGATGCAGAGGGATGCTGGAGTCTGTGACAGCTGAGGCCACAGACACTTCTGCACGGGGTGTCCTGCCCTGGGCCCCTATTGAGGTTCTGCAGGTTCTGACATGTGCACCTCCTCTCATCTTGGCCTCCCCACCACCTTCGTCCCCACCCTCCCACACCCCGGTAGGGGCCTCTCTCAGAACCACAGGGCTGACTGTCTCCCTTCCCTGCTTGTGTAGGACCCAGCCCGAGCTCCTGGGTAACCTTCAGAGTCCTGCCGCTCTCTTGGTCTCACTCCCACCCTCCTCCTCTTGGGCCCTGCATCCCAGAGACTCCACTGCTCCACTTGCTGTCCCTTCGGCTCAGAATGCTCTTCTTCCATTTTTCACCTGGTGAACTTCTATTCATCCTTCAAAGCCCAGTTCAAGTGTCACCTTTAAATTATCTTCCTTGAACTACCCCCACAACCAAACCCCGACAGAATAGGGCCCTCCTGCCTTCACAGGTTTTGCTGTTCTGTGGCTATTTGCACATCGATCTCCTCCACTGGAGCAGAAGCTTTTTGAGGACAATGCCATGATTTGTTCATCTCTGTGCCTCAGTGCCCAGCACAGAGGATAGAGCACAACAGGCAATAAATGATGTCCTGATGACGAGGTCATGAGAGGGCAGGCATGGGGCTGGTGATTGCATCCGAGTTTGACTTCCAGCAGCGTTTACTAGGAGGAATACAGGTCCCTCACCAAAATGCACACATACACATATATGGTGAACACACAGCCCAGTCCAGGATCTCTGTGACTGTAAAGTCCATGGAGCAATCAAACAGGAGACTGAGTTCTAAGGATGTGGTACACAGCTGCAGTGTCAGCCCCACTGTCCTCCCCAGAGCCCAGGGCCTTGGCTTGAGCCCTGCTGGCTTCACCGAGTCCCACTCCCTCACTTTGCAGACAAGGAAACAGAGACCCAGAAAGGAGGTGCTTGCTTGAGATTTTCCTGAGCAATAAAGGCAGGCCTGGGGTCAGAAGCCTTTCCCTTGGCTCCTGGCCCAGGACTCTCCATCACCATATGCTGCCATTTGCAGAAATGCCAGCTGCAGGACTCGGGACATTTGGGTGGCTTTTTCCCTAAAGTGTCGGTAGCGTGTGGGGCTCCATTCTCCTGCCCGAGGCTAAGGTCATTCCTGTCTACCTCCTGGCCTCAAAACACAGCCTAATGGCCTTTGGGCTGTGCTGAAACTGCCCTGTGTCCTGTGGGGGATGGGGAGGGCTCACCTGCCAAAAACCAGCCGTGGTCTCATGGTCGAGATGTGTCAGAGATTTCTAGAGCTTGGAGAACTGTGTTGGAGGGAGGCCTGTGGGAAGTAGAGAAAGTGAGAATATTATGCCACTGCCATCTGTCAACTTCCATCTGAGTCTGAAAAATGTACCCTAAAATGGTGAGCACACAGCCTTGCTGAAAGCAAAGCCCCAACCACCACCCCTTCTCCAACATGGTTATGACGAGGTCAAGATCAGGTCCCTGCGGATGAAACCACAGCCTCAAAACCCCAGTACAGAGCTGAAAGTCACAAGTTGTCTGCCCCTGGGAACCCCACAGGTATGCTGGTCCTGTGCTCAGGCCTAAGGCTGGAGGAACTCCCACTTTCAAACACTCCTCTGGGAAAACACCCTTTGTGGGTTCCCTAAGCACTGTTCATTGTAATTCACTCTTTCTTGCTTTCATTATTCATTCATTCATGCAAGCATTCAACAGCCATTTGGGAAAGTTGTTAGGTGCTGGCATCAGGTCCTCATAGAGATGAAGTCTCTGAGTGGGACAGCCTAGATCCAGTAAGAAAGGCATGCATAGACCCAGGACAAATGCCACAGGCTAGTGGGTTGCCTCCCTTCTCCAAGTGACCTCTGTGCCAGGTGCTGGGCAAAGCACTTTGGTTAAGCCGTGCAGGATGGCAGAATGTTCCTACCATTTTGGGTACAAGGACCTCTCTTTGTATGAAATTATTTCTCCAAACTCCTCCTGATGGTAACTGTATACCTATTATCTTCTCGTTGAGAAAATAAACAATACAAAAGTTACAATGAACTAATGCTTTACAATTAACTTGTATCTTAGTAATTATAGCACCACTACATATATTTAAATTACGGTTGGACACGTACTCATTTGAGACATGTTATTTATGTCTTCTGGGCTTAAGGCTTTGAGCCCTTGGGGATCCATTCATTCAATATTCATTCATTCAACAAACATTTATAGAGCATCTCTGAGATGTCCAGCCCTCTGGTTCAAAGGTTAGGGATCCTGGTTCAAGAAGGAGCTGCAGCTCTGCAGTGAGGTACACTTAAGCTTAAGCCCAGGTAACACTGGATGTGTGCCCTTAGGGAGGCCATCTGGTCTTCCTCCAGCTCTGAGTTCTCAAGAGTAAGATGGAGATGTAATCCTGACATTGGAAAGTTGTTATGAGGCATAAATGAGATAGTAGAAAGCACCCAGGTAAGGGCCTGGCACAAAGCAGAAGCTCAACAAACGGGCACCCGAGGATTATCATCATCACCATCATCCCCATCAACATCAACATCATTACTATCAACAACAGCAGCAGCACCACCACCACCACCGTCTTGCTTCCCTTCTCTTACTGAACCTTGAGAAGCCTTTCCTTGTCCCTCTACTAGGGTATACAGTAGTTTCTACCTTATAATAGAGTTATTTGTATCCACACTTATAATACCTTATAATAGAGTTATTTGTATCCACATTTTCTTTCTTTGGTTCATGCCCAGCTCTGTAATTTCAGAGTTGCGTGAACTTAGGTAAGTTATTTAACCTCTCTGAATTTGTTTCCCCATATGTAAAATGGGAACTGTATTTTTAGTAATTCATTGAATTGTAATGACTAAATGAACTGATGTACATAAAACCTCAATACAGCCTCTGTCATGTGGTAAATGCTCAGATACTGCAGGTTATTATTGTTCATGTTATTGTTATTATTATTACCATTATTATTAATACAATTTCTCTTCCTGGCCTGTGAGCCCCTAGGGGCATAGTCCATTGAAAATTCATTTCTGTCTCCCCACAGAGTCTAGCACAAGGCCGGTCTCCCAGCAGACATTAATAAATGATTGCTAAAACAGTCTTGGAGGTTCACACAGATCAAGTGCAAAATAACTCAAGGGGCATGGTCAAGGGTAAAGAGCCTTGTTAGGACCCTGAAAAACTCTAACAGATGTCCTGAAGGGAGCTCTTTGTCACCCATGGAGCCAAGCTGCGGGACTGCTAGGACCATTCATTCATTCATTCATTCATTCATTTATTCATCGCACTGACACCCAATTTTCACTTTGGTTGACTAACAAACCCTTGCCCAGTGCTTTTTCCTATTGTGAAATCTTGTTTCCATCTGCCACCGCATTTAGTCTCCACGAAAATTTTGAGAAGAAGATAGAATAGGTACATTACTGACAATCCATTCTGTAAATAGATGAAGGCCCAGAGAGGTGACAAGGCTTGACAAAGGACATACAGCTGTCAAGGCCACAGTGGGAAATGGACCAAGGTTCTGCTCATGATCTTCACTCCTTCCTGCTGGCACGTTCCAAATCCAGGATCATTCATTCTTGATTCTCATTGTCCAGTTTGCTTCTCAGCAAATAAAACGGAATTAAATTATTTTTGGTGTTATTTTAACATGACTGTTAGAAAAGAAAGACTCTAAATTCCATAAGGGCAGAGACTATGAGAGCCCTAACAGTGTGGGGGCAGGTAAATGTACGAACTCTGATCCCAGACTGCATGCGTCCGAATCCTGATTCTGATACTTAATAGCTGTGGGACCTTGGGCAAATTACTTAACCTCTCTGTGCTTCAATTTCTTCATCTATAAGGAAAGGACAATAATAGCTATCTATAGGGTTGTTGTGAGGATTAAGTGATCTAATCCACGTACAATCCCTAGAACAGTACCTGGTGCACAGTAAGGGTTAGTTGTAATTATTATTTGTATCATTATTTGTGACGTATCTCCTGTACCTAGCATAAGACCCAACACATGAAAAATCCCTAATAAATATTTATTGGATTGTTGAATGGATAAAATACTTTCTGTAAAGAAGTAAGTATCTATGCTTTAAGTATTATTAAATATCTATGCTTAAGTATTATTGAGCAAGGCAAAAGAATAGCTGAAGCTCTGGCCCCAAAGAAGCTGGAGTCCCCCAATTCCTTGCTCACAGATCTAGGTGGGAGGAGATTCGTGATTCCAGGATTCAAAGGCCTGTCCACCAACTGGCAGGAAACGTGGCTCATGGTTAGGAACACAGGTTTTAGAGTCAGACACTTAAATTCAAGTCCTCACTCTTGTTCTGTCACTCACTAGTTGTATACTTACCTCCTGTACTTGCCTCAGTATCCTCATCTGTAAAATGGGAATACTCACACCTACCTTGAAGGAATGTTGGGTGGATTAAATGTCACATGCAGGAGGTGAAGCTTCCTGCACCTGGGCCCAGTCCACAGCCATAGTAACAATGAGCTTACAGGATCAACAGCAGCTCGTCCTATGGGCCAACTCATTCCGTGCTAAGCATCGCTTCCACCACTCTCTCCCTCACATGGGATTTGGGGGCCTTCACCAGGGATGGACTCATTTGCACAGCCCAGGCTCCACCTTCTAGGCCAAAAGGCTGCTATGAAAAGGCAAATTCTCTATTTGGCTTCAGCATGAACTGGGCTCTGTGGAGGCGAGACAGATGCTTAGGAAGTGGGCTCCTGGGAAAGGTGGTCTCCAGAGAATCAGCTTAGAGAGTTCCTTGCAAGCGCCAGTGCCAGCAACTAGCAGCCTGTATGTAGCTGCCTGAGTCAGTCCCAGTCCCTGTGGTGGCTACAGACCCTTCCTTTACTCTGTTTCTCCCGCTAAGACCCCAAGGCTGGCAGCCTGTCCTGCTTATGGGAAGGAGCTAACATCCATTGAGCCAGAAGCTTTAATTCTTTGCCTCGTTGACACTTCACAATGAGTTTGCGGTGGGCACTTGAATCTTGCCACATACCAGCCATGAGACCCTGGGCAAACCATTCAGCTGCCCATGTCTGTTTCCTTATCTGTGAGCACATGTCAATATCCTTGTTCATTAGACCCATTTTGCAGAAAAGGAAGCTGAACCATAGAGAGGGAAAGGCATTGTCAAGATCATAGACCTAATAAATGACAAAGCTGGAGCTGTTTGACTTCAAAGTTCCATGCGTTCATTCATCCATCAATTATTATTTCAGAGCCTACCATGTGGTGGGCACTGGATCCATAGACTCTTTTTAAAAATATTCATATTATCAATTTCCCACTGCTCCTAAGACACCAGTATGCAAGGCAATTCAATTTAACAAAGACATCAAGTCCTTCTACGTGCCCAGGCACTGTGCGAGGTTCTGGTATAAAGGATCACATTGAACCCTCATGACAATCCTGTGCAGTTGACCTTTTTATGCCCTTTACAAATGACAAAATGGGTAATTCAAAGAGGCAAGAGAACGTGTCCAGGCTCACTCACGGAGCCTGGATGGACGCCTATGCCCATGTGATGCCAAAACTCACTTCCTTCCCTTCCCACCATGTTTCTTTCTCTCCAAGATGCTCTCATCTCCCCATCCTGGCCTGGCCTGCAATGACGCAGCCTCTGGAAGTTCCATCAGTATCCCTGGCAGAAGGTGTTCTCCATTCAGCAGAGAAGGATAGCTGTCAGCCCTACCAGCCTGTGCCATCCACACTGGATCTTCAGGACTCTGCTTCTCCCTGGCTCCTTCCACTCCCTGAACTTGACCCCAGGATGACAGACCTGTAAAACCCAGAAATTTGTTTGCTTGTACCTTGCCTACTTCCAAAAAGGATGTGAGGAAGGTTAAGGAACAAAAGTGCAGACTGAGGCTCAAAACACTGGACAAAAGCAAAATCCAGATGTAAAAGAGCAGGGGGTGCTGGAAGCAAATGTTTTGAAGGACACTGCCCGGCGCTCACAGGGTGTGAGGAAATGGGTGCTCTCACATCGCTGCTGGTAGTGAAAATAGACAGACTGCAACTTCAGAGCGTGCATCAAGAACTTTGCCTCACAAATATCCACACTTCTGGGCGTAGTCATCCCAATTCCCAGGAAGACAGTCTAAGAAAAAAAATTCTAAGCAAGTTCCATGCAGTCTTACTTCTAATACTGAGGCATTGAATACCGACAACAAATCTAAGTGCTAACACAGGGAAAGGGCTAACACACCATTGAAAACTAGGGTACAGCTATATCAGGGGTTGATAGCCTGCAGTACAAATCTAACTGGTAGCCTGTTTTTGTAAATAAAGTTTTATTGGGACACAACCATGCAAACACATGGAAAGGGTTAACCTACCATTGAAAATTAGGGTACAGCTATATCAGAGGTTGACAGCCTGCGGGACAAATCAGGGTACATGTGCAAGTTTGTTACATGGGCATATTTTGTGATGCTGAGGTTTGGGCTTCAAATGATCTCATTGCCCAAGTGTGAACATAGTACACTATAGGTAGTTTTTCAACCCTTACCCTCTTTCCTCCCTGTCCCCTTTTAGGATCCCCCGCGTTTATTGTTCTCATCATTGTGTCTGAATACACGTGTTTTATTTTTATTTATTTACTTGGTTTTTTTGAGATGGAGTCTTGCTCTCTTGTCCAAGCTGAAGTGCGGTCTCAGTTCACTGCAACCTCCACCTCCCAGGTTCAAGACATTTTCCTGCCTCAGCCTCCCTAATAGCTGGGATTACAGGTGTGCACCACCACATCTGGCTAATTTTTGTATTTCTAGTAGAGGCAGGGTTTCAGCATGTTGGCCAGGCTGGCCTTGAACTCCTGACCTCAGGTGATCCACCCACCTCGGCCTTCCAAAGTGCTGGGATTACAGGCGTGAGCCACCACGCCAGGCTGGAATACACGTATTTTAAAAAGAGAGATGCCTAGCTGAATACACTCTGGGCGTATTAGTGGCCACAGTAAAGAGTAAAGATGGGTTTTAATTGTCTGGCAGTAGGAGGGGACCAGGAAACCAGGAAAGTCAAACTCTCCTGGCCCAGATTTTGGAGAGGAATTAGTCACCAGGGTCTTTGTTTCAAGGAGTTTCTGAGCAACACAATGGGCAACTTTCTCTATCGTTCTGCCGATGTGCTGAGGTGTTGCCCACATAGACGGCAAGTCCTGGTTATTGGTCCTCTAACAATGTCAAAGAAAGAATGTTAAGCTATCGTTCTATAAAGGCAATTCACTCAGTGGCCAGGGTGATATAGGAGTTCAGTTCAAAGAAAATATTGCAGAATCTTGTAGAAAAAAGCATCAATGTATCTAGCTGACCAGTGAGTTTTAGCCAGAGAATCTTTTCTTGGAAAATAACCCTTAAATTACAGATCAGCGTGTAAGACAGATAAAGGCAGGGTACTCTGGTAGAAGCTGAGCTGGGTATATTTCAATGCTGCTCCCCTCAGCTCCCCCGGGGCTGCCCCTTGAAGGGGTTCTGCAGGACCTCTGGGGCTTCTTAGAGTCCAGCTGGTGAACTGCTACATTAGACCATCCCCAGGGCACCTGCTGCATCCCTGGTCTTTTGCCAAGTCGAGGGCACTGGCAGGAGAAGCAGAGGATACTCTGCTACCCACAGAAGGCAGAACCATGTCCTCTAGAAACCAGAACTACCATGAGGGCAATGACAAGATTTCGCTGTGAAAATTAAAAAAGTGCAACTTATGATTATGCTTCCATGGAGGGCCTTGGGTGGGGCAAGAAAGGACTTACCCTCTCTCGGATGGCAGTTCTGGAGCAGCTTCAAGGCTCTTAAAGGGCCAAGGCTGAGGCTCAAGTCCCGGTACTGGGAAGGGTGAGGAGGGTCTCTGGCGGGTGGATACACCTAGAGGACAAATGTGTGAACCAAGGTCTTGGATCCATTTTCATTCCAAGAGGGAAGAACGAGAAGCCTATTGGGAGTGGGGTGTAGATGGTACAGTGAAGTCGCTAAGAGGGGGATCTGGGGTCAGATTTGAATTCTGCTCTGCTACTTATTAGCTGTGCCCATGAGAAAGTTACTGACTCTTTCTAAACCTCAGTTTCCTCATCTGTAGAAAAGGAAAATGAAAGCCATATACGATAGAGTTGTTGGAAGAATAAAATGATTTACTGCATGCCAAGTGCTTAGCACCTTACCTGGCCTAATGAATACATGCTCAATAATGGTTTGCTATCTGCAGCAATAGACCTGGCCAAGCCGAACCCTGGCCTGTCAGGGGTCAGTAAGCCTGGCTTTTGACCTTTAATTCATGCAGGCTTGAAGAAAGATTCAGGGATGTTCCGGGGCTGACACCAGTTTCCTGTAGCTGATGAACAGAAGACTCGTTAGAATTTCTAGAGTGACTGGGAGATGCCAGGAGGGGCCATTCCCCAGGTGAGTGCACAGGGAGCCTCTAGAAGGATTCGATGGAATTCTCTGCCCTATCAGGGTGACATTAGGGAGGGACTACCTTTGTGGGGACCTGAGAGAGTGCTCATGTGCCTCCTGCTCTGAGTGACCAGCCCCATGCACTTGAGATTGTGCGTCGTTTACCCCCACATGGGAAGGCATGCCAGGCAATCTGTGGTCTGTCACTGGGTCAAGCATCATGTGCTACCGTGGTGGGCATTTGTTGACTTTTGCCCACTCGGCACCCCTTCTCCCCACTTTGGCAATAGCATTCTGATTTCATTTGGGGAAATCAGCTCTCCTGGTCTTGGTGGACAGTAAATCAGGGCTTCCTGCTTCCTCACAACCAAGGGGAGGGCATGAGCCTGAGCCAGGCATCGCAGATGCTCTTTGCCAGGCCCTGACTCTGCGAGCTCATTCTTCCATCTCTGTGGCCATGACAAGACCACTTCTGAATAGTTCCTGTTTTCTGATCCAGGAGGGGCCCTGGATCCTTTTCTGAGTCTGTTTTTTCAGCCTTCCTGTCAATTCCATAAGATTCTCATTATCCTTCTGATATATTCCCTCTTTGCTTAAGTTATCTCAAGTCAGCTTCTGTTGCTTACACTGAAGAGCCCTAATGGATTCCGAGAGGAGTAAGTCAAATGGCTTGCTTTGGCACAAAAGGCTATGACCAGGAGCTCTGGCACCAAAACTGCAAACGAGAAAACTTCAAGTTAAGTACTAGAAGCAACCTAGTAGCCATGTCATCCCCCATGTCTTCTCTGCTGTTGGAGGCTGCTTTTATTGGGGTGAGCTCAGAACTGAATGAAACTCCATTCCATTTTCCTGTGATTGGCTCATATGACTCAGTTCTGGCCAGCCGGGTCAATTACTCCCATTTTAGAGTTAAGGGAAGTCTTTCTCAGGGGTTCTGGGAAAGAGTTTCTTTGCTAATAAAAAGAGAATCTGGGGAAGATGTTCCTCTTCTGCACCCCCTACCACCACATGGCATATGGCCCTGGACTGTGCCAGCTACCCATGGCCTTGGGCGATGACACTGCAGCTATGGAGGTGAGGCTGGCCAAGGGGGAAGCTGGAACACGCCTGGATCCTGGATGTCTGGGCTGTACATTTTTCAGCTTTTGAACCACCCCTACCTCCACTCTTTGGAGTCAAACCCCTATTGTGTAAGCCCCTTGTAGTTAGCTTTCTGTTACCTGCAGCCCAAAGCCTCCTAATACCCAAACAAGCTTTAAACCTGGGAATGGGCACCCCAGCAGCAGGCCAGGACAGCTGCATCTGGGTCATGTCAGGTGGAAGCCCGGAGAAAGGAGCATCCAGTGAGTGGGGCAGGCCTGTGGTGGATCCAAGCAGGGCCATTCACGGGTGGGACAGAGGTAGCCTCCAGGCAGTAGCAATCTCTGAGGTCAGAAGCAAGGCAGTGCCATTTCCTGACAATCTTCCTTGTTTAGGTCAGGAACCCAGCCTGTAGCTTGAGGACATGGAGAACAGAACCCAGCCCCAAGTGGGGTTTGGGTGGAACGGTGATCACCAGTCAGGGGCTCACTGAGGACTGGAGTTCACGTGCAGCTCTGGCTTTGTAGATAATTGGAGTCTTAGGCAGGGAAATTGAGGCAGAAAGAGGCAAATCCAGTTATGCTGAGTCACTGACATGGCAAAGTTTAGGCGAGGGTGCAGTTCAGTAACCCCCACCCTCCACCGCCATCCATAGGAATGCCAGATGCAGAGTTCAGGGCAATCGGGCCAATTGCAGCTTCTGCTGGCCCACTGGGAACTAAGATTCTGCCGGCTTTAGCCAGGTTCAGCTCAGGTGATGAATAGGCACTTTGGAGGGACGTGTCTGGAGTGGGGCAGGGGGAGGTAGGGACTTTTGGTTAAGAATCCACTTCCACCAGGAGCTGAGAAAGCCCTAGGGAAGTTTCTACCTGTGCCAATCTGAGTCAACATGCAAGCAACCCTAGTGCCCGAAGAGAGCTCTACTCAAGTTCAAGGTGATAACAGCTGGACCAACACTCTGCCCTCCATCCCATTCTTCGTGCATCAGCCAGGGGATTTGTCACTTCCTCCTGCCTCATTTCTCATCTGCACACTCTGCCTCTTCAGAGCTCCCACCTCCCCTCTCCTAGCACAGGGCAAAACCCCAAAATAGTCCCTGGGGGTCATTTTCAGGGCTGGAAAGATTCTAAAAGTGTACACTCTTCATGTGACCAAAAGGAAAACAGAAGCACAGACAAGAGCAAGGGTGTTCTGTCATCCTGCTGTGTGACCCAGGGCAGCCAACACCAGCTCTAAGGTCGTGCCAGCTCTGACATCCCATGGCTCTGCTTCAAAAGGACAAGCACATGTGAAGTGGTCAATGAATTCTTCAGAGCCTTATGGAATGGCTCTAACTCTAAGCCCTCAGTGAGGGTCTGACTCTCCTCTCCCCCATCTCTTCTCTTCCAATGGCTGGTCCCCTGCGCCAACTGGCCAGCACAGTCCTACCCCTTGCTCTCAGCCCGGTCCTCCCTCTCACAATGAGGGGCATCTAAAGAGCCCCCGCCCAGGCTTCCCTGCCCTAATATTGTGTCCTGTGTCTAGAAACTATGTGCCTGTCTTGTTCCCAAGGCCAAGCACCCACCTTATTCCTGGGCACTGGTGCTGTGTCCTGCCATGGCCTCACACCCGAAGCCTGACTCCCCAGTCCCTGTGGCTGTGCAGCAGTGGTCACCATAGGATGGTGGCTGATCATAGCTTCTTAAGGACCTGATTCCTGCCAGGTTCTCAGCTAAGAATTTGACATGGATTACTCCACTGACTCCCCAAAGAGGGCCTTATCGTGTAATCACCATCGCTACTCTCACTTTACAGATAAGGAAGCTGAAGACCAGAGAAATCAACCAGCTTGCTGAAGGTTGCTTGGCTTCCTTGGGAAGCGGTAGTGCCTCGAAGATGCCCCTGAGTCGGCCCTTTTCTCTGGACTCTGCACTCTGCTGTGGGCCTAGACTGCAGTCCCCACTGCCACCCACTGGGCTGGCCTTCTAGTGCCCTCCCTTCCCTTTGCACACGATTGGTCACAGGTTCCTGACTTCTCTCACTTGGTAGCCCCAGGCCTATGCCTGGCCATGATATCTCCTTCAGAGAGGGGTGAGATTTGACAGGACCCAGAAGAACAGGCAGAGGGTATGGGGAGGCCAGGAAGAGGCCAGAAATCAAGGCTGGTGATTTGCAAATGCAGAGCTCATGGCAGCATCCATGGGGTCTACTGGTTCCCTCTCTAGCTCGCTCACTGGCGGTTGCTGGGCTATAGCTTCATGGGCTGATGGTGGCCGACCATCACCACCACCCAGTGGACACTAAGGAGCACAGTGAAACGGCTTGGGCTTTGGGGCCAGACAGTCCTGTGTTCAGATCCCAGCTCTGTCCCTTAGAAGCTCTGCAAGCTTGAGGAAGTTCCATGGGAAGGTGATCTCTCTGAGTCTTAGACTTCCCAGCAATAAAATGGGGTTGATAACACCGATCCTGCATAGCCTTTGTGAGGACATATGAAAAGCAATTGTCAAATGCCTGGCTCTCGGTAAAAGCTGGTTCCCTTTTACGCCTTTTCCTCATCCCTCCTGCTGCCCCTTGGAGCTGGCTGCCTCCCGATGCCAGAGACAGACTCCCTGTGTTGAGCGGCCCGAGTGGTTCCAACGATGCCCACCACGTGGCTGGCAGGGGCCCGAGCACACTCGGCACACTGGAGATAAATACAGGGTCCAGGCACCTGACTCTAAACAATGGGCTATTCTGGGGTTTTAATTGCTCATCAAAGGGAAGGCAGGCTCTGGGCGGTGACCAACCTTGGAGGTCAGGACATGCATTGGGGTGGCAAACAGGGCAGCAAACGCACCAAGGTGCAGGTGCAGAAACGCCAGCCAGCAGGTCGCTAATCCCAGAATGTCACTGAGGGAGGGTGGTTAACAAGCCTCTAGGGTGATTACCCTCTCAGTGTACAAATGGGGAAACTGAGGTCCAGGGAGGAGAGCACTGTATTCTACTGCTTCAACAAGTACTCATCAAGCACCTGCTCCGGGCTGTGCTCCGTGCTCTGCCTCAGCATCTCATTGTGTGAGGCAGAGACACATCCAACACATGCAGTTACAGTGCCCTGCGACAAGTGGCAGGAGAAGCAGGAACAGGGCCATGGTGATATGAAGGAGGCATGCCGCCCTAGTCACATGCACCATTCATTCCGTAAAGATGCGCCCACTGCTTGTGCGCACCAGGCACTGCTCAGGTGCTGGAGACACAGCCCTCGATGAAGGCCAGGCCCTGCCTCTGTGGGGTTTCCAGTCTCCTGGCAGAGAAAGGCAGTAGCATAAATGAAGAGGCAGAGAATGTAACATCAGGGTGTGTAAGCGCCGAAAAGGAAAACAAAGCAGGGTAAGGGGACAGTGGGCACCTGTGTCTGGCCGATGGTTTAGGCAGATGGTCAGGGCCGATGCTAACAGTGACAAATTAACCACATGAGATGCGCAGGACAATGAAGGCTCTGCCCTTCTGAGTGAAGAGGGAAACCAGCGTCGTGAGCTGACCTGCCTCAGGGGTCTCAGAAAACCAGAAACAGAGCCACAATCTGTCCCAGGTCTCTTGTATCACAGGCCAGAGCTGGTCCCCTGCATGGCCCGGCAGCCCCTCCCTTCATAGCCACCTTTCCTTCCTCCATCCTCCCTGGGGGGAAGCAACAAGCTGGTGCCCTCCCAGGCTGGAGGCCAAAGCCACCAGGCCTTTTCAGCCATCACCTCCTTCCTGGCCAGTTGCCCATGCTGGCCTCAGGCAGTGGAGCCTGACAGGAGATCCTTGGCCTCCTGACACAGCGGGGCAGGCTTGTCCTTCCCTCTGCCACCTCCCACCGATGTGGAAGTCTTGGTGTCAGACACACGTGGTCCTTCCACTTCTGAGATGTGTGACCTTGAAAAGTTCAGCAGAGCATTTGTCAAAACTGGATGCTGGGCCATTCTCACAGAGCCCCTGGGAGGATTAAATAAAGTAAGAAATAAAAGGCGCCCAGGAGCCTATGGCCTGCAGCAGGCTTGGTAGGCATGGACACCTTCCCCTCTTGCAGTGTCCTCCCACCCCCCATCCGCACCCCAGCCCAGAGCATCACTCCCTCTTCTGAGCTCCCACTGCCCTGAGTGTGCTTGTTTTCTCTTTCTGGGTCTGCTCTTTGTCCCTGAATAGGACTGCCAACCTCAGAGAGCAGTCTCTGGCTTCTGCAAGTCCCTGAGCCTCCTGCCTGGGGCTCAGCACAGACAGTCACATGCAGTCGCTGCTCAATAAATGTTTTTCCCAGTAGCTTCCAGCCAGGAAAGTTTAACTTGGAGAATAATGGGGCATGTAGAGCTCTGGATTCACAGTCAGCCTCTTTATCAGCTAAATGACCCTGGGCAAGTTAACTTTTTATGTAAATGAGGATAATCACCCAATACCCCAAGGTTCTGCAAAATTATATGGTGATTTTAACATTATTGTTTCCATTATGGAATCATAGGTGGAGACAAGAGTCTATTAAATTTGTAACCTGGTACTACAGTTCTTCCCACAACATCCAGCCCCCTGGATGTTCCACCTCTACTTGAACTCTCCAGTGACAGGGAACTCACTACCTGCTGGGCAGCCCATGCCATGTTTTGACTGCTTCTGAGCATTAGAAACTTTGCTTTCTATTGTTTTAAGACCTGCCATGCTGACCTCTGGAATGCAGGGAAATGAGTGGGTGATGAGCAAGCCTGGGGGAGGGGCTGGAGAGAGCTGCAGGATGATGGTGGGAGGGTGGCAGGGAGCTGAGAGCCCCCTGAAACAATGCCGCTGGTCAGTGGGCCACGGGCTGTCAACTCCCCTTTCAAGAGAAGCTCCCGATAATGGTGCCTCCTCTGCTCATGGCTGCCTCCTGCCCAGGGCTGCTCAGCAGCTGGACTACAGGGGCCTGGGTTCTCAAGCCCTGATGTATGATTTATGACTCCGATGAGCTCACCAGCTCAGGGAGGGAGGGTGATCCGAGGGGAGGCTGGAAGAAGGCTGGTTATGGATTTTAACCCTCTGATGTTACTGGCTGGGAATTTAACATCAATAATTCAAGGCAGTGGGGAGCAAGGGATGGGAAAAAGGCAAAAGAGAGAGGGAGGTGGGGATGGAAAGGGAAAAAGGAGGAGAAGAAGTGGAGGATGGGAAGAAGAAAGGAAAAGAGGCAAAGATGCATTTATTGAGTGTTTCCCATGGGTACCATGCTACCTTCGCCTCCTTTAGCTCATTTAAGACTCATTGAAATCTATGAGGCAGGTACTGTCATCTCTAATGACTGGATAAAGAAATTAATGCTCCAAGAGGAAAAGCAAAGGTTTCAAGGACAGCAGGGGGGATGAGGGGATGGGATTTGGACCCACGTTTGCCGATTCCAGAACACGGGTTCTTTCTGCTACACCTTGACTTTAGAGGGTAGCCAGGTCAGGGGACACAGAGGGTCCCTGCTGGCCTCAGGACACCTGGCCCCAGCTCATACTCTGGGGCTGACATGGGGAGAGATGAGTCTGAAGGGCTTGGCCCCTGGGAGAGAAACCAGCCACTGGCCTTCTGGACAGCACCAGAACTTTGTTGCTGAAGCTGAAAAAATTAACTGCTATATTTAAAAGCATTGTTCGGTTGCTATGGTAACAGAGGGGCTAAGAATAATATAAAAAGAAGATGATATGCCAGGTTGTCACTGGCAACCCAATTTTAAGGGTGTGTGTGTGTATGTGTTTTAAAAGGAGTTTTCTGGGGGGAGGTGGTAAGGTTCAGACTGTCTTCCCCACTCCCTCCGGCACCATCTGCCCCAGCGACATGTCCAAGATGCAGCCACGCCTGGCATCTCACTGGTCTGCTGGCGTCGGGGGAGCTGGCACACCCTGGCCCTGAGCCTAAAGATAAAGAAGGCTCTCAGCTCCCTAACTGCTGTCCCCTCCTGGCAGCCCCTCACTGCCTGGGCTGCTTCCTTCAGCTGCGGAACCCCAGCCGGAGGCACCTCTCAAACAGATGGCCCCCAAATAGCTTCTTCTATCCGACCTGGGAGCTTTCAGCCAGCCTGGCAGACTCCCTGGGGACCACCAGGGAAAACAGATGGTCAGGAGAGAAGAGCAGGAGACAGATTTATTGATCTGCAGCCTAGATGTCAGGGATGGGAGGCGGCTTGGCAGATCTGGGCATGGGGCTGCCCTACTCTCTGATGCGTCCTGGAGAGACATGCTAGGTCCACCCTGGGTCTTCAGCCTGGGCCCAGGAGACCTGGAGGGGACCCACAGCAAGCCTGGGGAGGGTGGGAAGATGGATGGGGACTGTGCGTCCTCACACACCAGCCAGCTGTTTGTCAGGGCTGTGATGGCAGCTCCCATGGGAACCATGGGAAGAACTGGGTGGCAAAAAGACAAAATCCCCAAGGCAGTTTATTGACAGCCAAGGATTGGAAAGAGGCCTGGCATTTTTACTCTATCATGGTTATGCAATATGAAGGAGAGTTTTGAAATCAGACTGGGGTCCCCAGGCCAGCTTTGCTGCATGTTACCATGTGACCTCGAGCCAGGCCCTCAGCATCTTGGTGCTACCATAGGGAAAATGAGAGTGACCCTTAGGAATACGGTTGGGCCTCAATAAATTGAAATTTATCAAACACCAGGCTTGATGCCTAGAGTATCCTCAGCAGGCAGCCCCGTCTGCCAGGAGAAACCTTCACCTTAGCATTTCTCTATGTCAGGCCCAAAGCGAAAGCCATAGAGGAACTTGCACATATACGCGGGGAATGAGACACAGTGAGAGGTGCCATCACACGGAAGTGGACAGTGGGGCCCCGAGCAACCGATCATGCCTGGAGTGGGCAGGGAACTCTGAAGGAAGAGTTTGAGGTAGTCCTTGAAGCAGGAGAAGGGCAGGATGACAGAGGCACACTCTATGCGGAGGAAAGGAGCAAAGCCCGGGGGGCAGGGAGCACAAGGAGCGCTTGCTGAGGGCAGGCCTCTGAGGCCAGAACCTACCAGCAACGTGGGCAGGAAGAAGGGAAATGATCAGAGCTGGATGAGGCTCGATAGGGAGGCTGGCTGTGCTGGGTGAACCCGGAGGCAGGGAGGCCCATGGGGATGCTGGGCAAAAGTCCAAGCCACAGATAAGGAGGCTGGGCCAAGGTAGGACAGTGCTTTACAGTTTATAAGGCGTGGCCATGTCCATTACCTCGTTTCTCATCACAGGATGGATAGAGTTTGCTGTCCCACCCAAGCTCTCCCCCCATCACCACCTACCAGCACTTCCCACAGGCTGGGGGCACCCACCATGTACAGAAGGAGCTACATCTAGATTCCTGAGCATCCCCTAGAAGTGGAAGAGTCCAGGAGAGCTGGGGGCCCAGATGAGGGTGAGATCTCATGAGTGGGTGTGGTCACAAAGGGCTTCTGGTAGGAGGAGCAGTGGGAGGGCCCTCTGGACAGACAGCACGGTTCAAGCAAAGCTTGGGGATGGGACAGGTCATGGTGCATTGGGAAATAGTCCCTGGACCCTGCTGGGAGAAAGCAGGTTGGGGATCCAGGCGGGGCTGGGTCACGGAGGACCCTTAATTCCAGCTGAGAGGCTATGTCCTCCTGCAGGCAGTGACAAGCCGTGGGGGGCTCAGAGGGGCTGGGGCAGGAGAGGGAGATGTGAACGAAGCCGGTTAGAAGCCAGGCTGCATCAGACACCACTGTCTTCCTCCTCTCTGTCACTCTCAGGCATGACTCTCCTTCTCCCCTGGCTGTCTGAGTGCCAGCAACAGAAAGCAGGCCTCAAGCTGCACGCATGTCGTGGAAGATGAGTATGTTTACTCAGCAGCTGGTCTTGCTTCAGCGGCGGCACACAGCCAGCTCTGCCCAGGCCTCGGCCTGGCAGTCTCCTCTTTTGGGGAGAGCTAGTTGCCCTGTGTCCTGCTCTGAGGGCACACAGTTGTGACCTTGGTTTCCCACGGTGAAGGCATCCAGAGTGGTACCTGGGGGAAGGTTCTGGGTCTCGTGGGAGTTCAGGCTGAGCCAGGAGAGAGTTGCCCAAGTGGCTCAGCATCTGGGGACAAGAACTTGGGCAGGGGAGGATCCCATGGAGCTTGCATTTTCCCACGCTCTTTCCCTTCTTCCCTCCAACCAATACTTGTTAAATACCTACTTTGTGTCAGGCACTATTCTAGGCGGTGAATCAGACCAGAGAAACTCCTGTCCTCTTGGAACTTAAATTCTAATAGGGGAAACAGACAACATTCAAACAAAGAAATGTTGTCAGGTGGTAATGAGCCCTATGAAAGAAAATACAGACAACTTGAGAAAGGAAAGAGAAAGTGACCAGAGAAGGTGCTTGAGTTGAGGTGATCAGGGAAGGCTTCTCTAAGGAGGTGAGGTTCTAGGGGTGACATCTGAGCAAAGGCCTGGGTGAAGTGAGGGAGCAGGGGCACAAGGATTTCAGGCACGGGGGTGGTACATGCAAAGGCCCTGAAGCGGGAATAAGCCTGGTGTGTTTCTCTGACTCCTTGTCTAGTGCTCTTGGGAAAAGAGAGGCTCAGAGAGGTCAGGTGACTTGCCTGGAACCATGTTGCAGATCAGTGGCCAAGCAGGACCAGAGGGAAGTTTTCTGCCTGTTTATCCAGGGCTCACCCACCGTATATGGACTGGGCACATTTCAGGCATGGACCCTGGCCAGAGGATGGACATTGACTATAGGGGAGGGTGAGTCAGTCATTCACTCAACAAACGCTGACTGAGCGCCTAGCCCACGCCAGGCTCTGGCTGTGCTGGGCCCTAGCACACAGCAGGGCACCCATGGATGGAAGCTCATGTCCCCCTGGAGCCTGCATTCTAGTGGAGATCAGAGATTATGGGGATCATGGGATTCCAGGACCCTAGAATCTGTGGCCAGAATCTGGAAATCCCAGAATCAAAATGATGGTATCTTAGCATCCAAGGATTCGAAATCCCCCAAGCACGGCCTCTCCGTATGGGAAATTGGCAGGGCCCTCCAGCGGCATCCAGCCCATTTTAAAGAGGGGTAGAACCAAGGTCTGGTGCACTGAATGCCCCATATAGGGTGGCCAGTGGTGGAACCAGGGCCTTTGCCAAGGAGTCTGGGCTTCTGGGGCAGTGAGGTGATTGTGGGCAATGGGGATGAATACAGGCTTGGGCCAGACAGACTGGCTGTGGGTCTGTACCCCACGCTTGCTATGTCGTGGAATCTTTCTAAACCTCAGCTTCCTCATCTGTAAAACGGCACTAAGATGGCATCTACCTCAAATGGTTGTCGTGAGAATTAAGATAATCCACGTAAAGCGCTTAGAGTGGCAAATGCTTCCAACACTTGCTGTTGTGCTGGTAATTATTAGTGAGACTTCAATAACACTGGTATGAAGTGTTAGATGACAGAGATTGAACCCTGCTGGGATGGGAACAGCGGACCTGCCCCAGCCACTGGGCTTAGCATCCCACAGAGGGTCTGCCCAGGTGTGTCAGCTGATGGGAATAAGGGTTGTTTCACTCACCTCCAGACACAAACATGGTGTGTGTGGTCCGACACGAGTCCATTCCCCTCCTCTCTCCATCTCTCCTGTCTTCCCATTCCCACCTCTGTCTCTGTCTCTCTCTTTCTCTCTTTCACACACACACACACACACACACAAACACACACACACGTGCACGCACACACACACACACTCATGTGCTGTAATTATAGCCATAAGACCTTGACCCAGCCCAGAGCAGTGGAAGCTGAGACCAAAGGCATTAGAACGAAGGTGCTAGTGGATTTTAGCTGGGGGTCAAGGTACGTGTTTTAACCCTTCCTCTTTGCTGGACTGAAACTAGGCTTGATGGACTAGGACCCACCAGGAGGTTGGAAGGGCAACAGCCCATGGCCAAGAGGGAGTAACAAGAAGCACATTCTT
This sequence comes from Hylobates moloch, assembly GCF_009828535.3. Taxonomy (NCBI): domain Eukaryota; kingdom Metazoa; phylum Chordata; class Mammalia; order Primates; family Hylobatidae; genus Hylobates; species Hylobates moloch. Next base: position 43,493,178 of record NW_026652283.1, read on the forward strand.
AATATGGTGAGAGATAAAGGCCAGACAGCTAGAATTGAGGGCTCAGAGTGTGCTGCTGCAGCTAAAGACAAGAGCTGCACAAAGGACAACCAGGTACCCTGGAAGACTTCCTGGAGGAGGAGAGAGGAGCTTTGAAGGATGGGGAGGATTTGGCCATAGACTTTATTGCTCTACATGAAAATAGCATTCAAGCACAAAGTCAAACAAAATCAAGTACAAAGGCACAGAGGCTCAAACTGTTAGGGTGTAGGAGACAGTGAAGCTCCTCTTACAGGTTAGATGGAAGTGAAACAGACTGGGAGGTGGAGCAAGAACTTGTTTTGCCTTCAGTTCTCACCTTTACCTCGAACCAATGGTCATTCCTTCATTCATATGAATAACTCATCTATCTAAAACAATTTCAGGCAGCCCTAGTGAGCCCTAGTGAGTTTTCCTTCCCTTGGCTGAATTTCTCCATCTCCTAAATGGATTTGTCACTGACATGGAGAGGGAGACTGCCCAAGAGCTGATGTTCCTAACTAGTAGGCAGCCGTTGGCTGCTCCACATCACTCAGAGACGTCCCTGTCCCCACCATGAAGTCTTAGGCTCATTGGAAAGCCTTGGGGTTCCTGAGATGTCCATCTTTCTGGGGCAAGTTCACAATAATAGAGAGGGATGACGTGGTGACCAGGCTCCAGAAGGAGACACACAGAGCCCTTCCTCAGGGTCACCTCAACCTCACAGCAGCCCCAGTGGGACTCCCGACTCATGTTAGCACCAACACAGGGAACCACCAAGCCTTGGAGAAGTTCAGTGTCTTGCCTGAGTCCTGTATCTGGTAAACTGGCAGAGCCAGGATAGGAAGCCCAGACGCTTCCTGGCTCCCATGTCCTTTCCATCAGGCCAGGCTGTCTCTTGCCCTAAGTTGCACAGGCCAAGAATAGAAGCTAAGATGGAAGTGATTTATTCCCAGGTACACAAGGACTCCAACTGTGGAGCAGGGCTGGGGTCCAGCCACACACTGAGCTCCAGAGGCCCAGTTCTGGTTTCAGCTGAGTGGCCCTACCAAGCTACTTGGCCCTTCCTGCGTCTCCCCTCAAACATCCTCCCAACTCTCCCTCTACGTCTCAGATGCCAAAAACTCATCAGAGCAGGCAGGAAATTCCATAATCAGCATGCTAAACCTGATGAGCTCAGGACAACACCTCTGAGTGGGCCTCCAGGGCTGCTTCCAGGCCCCAGACTGCAACTCTTGAAGCGGCTAAAGAAGAAGGGAGATCCTATAATTTTCCCCATTTGAGACATTTAACAAATAGAATGGTTCATTCACAGATTTATTCCATTTGGACACATTGGGAATAGCCTTGGGTCTGTCTAGAAAGAAACATGCTCATCCAGCTCTGACTCACCCAGTTCCAGCACTGAATATCCTGCATTATTATCCTACCTTTTCAAAGCCTATTATGTGTGATTCCTATGTGAGGAGTTGAGGGAGCTACAGGTGAGACCAGAGTCAGGCTCTGATGTCAAGAGGCTCCTAAGAGAAGAAATTAGAATCCTTGTGCACTGCTGGTAGGAATGTAAAATGGTGCAGCCACTATGGGGAACAGTATGGAAGTTCCTCAACAAATTAAAAATAGAACTACCATACGATCTAGCAATCCCGCTGCTGGGTATTTATCCAAAAGGATTGAAAACAAGATCTCGAAGAGATATTTGCACTCCTATGTTCATTACAGCATTATCCACAATAGTCAAGATGTGGAAAAAACCCAAATGTCCATCGGCAGATGAATGGATAAAGAAAATGTGGTACATACATACAGTTGAATATTATTCAGCCTTAAAAAAGAAGGAAATCCTGCAATATGTGACAGCATGGATGAACCTGGAGGACATTATGCTAAGTGAAATAGGCACAGAAGGACAGATACTGCATAATTCCACTTAGACGTGGTGTCTAAAATAGTCAAACTCACAGAAGCAGACAGTAGAATAGTGGGTGCCAGGAGCTGGGGGAAGGGGAAATGGGAAGTTGCTGCTCAAGGAGTATAAATGTTCAGTTAAGCAAGTTGACTAAGTTCTAGAGACCTGCTGTGCAATATTTGCCTATAATGAATGATACTTTATCTACTTAAACATTGGTTGAAAGGTAGATCGCATGTGAAACATTCTTACTGCAATTTTGTTTTTTTTGAGACGGAGTTTCAGTTTCGCTCTTGTCGCCCAGGCTGGAGTGCAATGGCGCGATCTCGGCTCACTGCAACCTCCACCTCCCGGGTTCAAGCGATTCTCCTGTCTCAGTCCCCTGAGTAGGTGGGATTACAGGCGCATGCCAGTAGAGAGGGGGTTTCATCATATTGGTCAGGGTGGTCTCGAACTCCTGACCTCAGATGATCCACCCACCTTGGCCTCCCAAAGTGCTGGGATTACAGACATGAGCCACTGTGCCCGACCCTTACTGCAATTTTTAAAAAGCTCATAAGCTAGAACAAGAGATGTAGGTAGGTGCATAGGTTACTCAATAGTGCTAATAGCAAATATTTATATAATCTGCATCAGGCACAGTTCTGAGTTTTTACCTGTATTAACTCACTTAACACTTGCAATGATATTAATACTATGAAGAAAGTATCATTATCATCTCTACTGTACAGAGGAGGAAACTGAGGCATAGAGGGGTTGAGTCATGGACACACAATTGCTCTGCTGCTCACAGGAACAGAGCTGGGATGGGAGCCCAGGCAGGTGGCTCCAGAATCTGTGCTCCTAACCCCCCACGGTGCTGCCCATCGCTGCACAGAGCTGCCTTCCCTAACGGAGGTGTGCCCTGGGTAGCACAGAGGCTAGTGAGCCTGATCCACTCCATCAGAGGGAGGGGCACGGACATTTTCGTAGAGGAGTGATGCCTGCACAGACTCTCAAGGATGAAGCTCTCCATCATCTCTGAAGACTAATGAAGTCAGCCATAAACATGCCACGGGAGGAACTGAGAGGGCCTCTGGCCAAGCAGGCTGCCCCTACCCCTGCCCCTGGGATCTCTGCCTCCCCACCTGACCCTAGTAGGGTCCTCTTCCTCCCTCCTGCAAGCTCCTGGAACTCTTGGTGTGTATCTCCTTTGCAGTGTGGACCACAGTCAGCTTTGTCTCTGCTGCAGACTTGTCTTGCCTCCCTCCAGTGCAGTCCTTGTTCCACCTCCCTCCACCTCTCTGACATCTCTAGCTCCCAGCACAGGCCTGGGATATAGCTGGTGCTTGTGAAATATTTCTTGCATTGATACGAGTTTTCCACATATATCAAGGCTGGCCCTGACTGGACCTGGAGATCAGCAAAATAAATTTGGCTGGCCTGACTGCCTGCCTGCCTGCCTGCCTGCCTGCCTGCCTTCCTTCCTTCCTTCCTTCCTTCCTTCCTTCCTTCCTTCCTTCCTTCCTTCCTTCCTTCCTTCCTTCCCCTTCCCCCTCCCCTCCCTCTCCCCTCCCCTTCCTTTCCCTTCCCTTCCTTCCCTCCCTCCCTCTATCCCTCCCTTCCTCCCTCCCTCCTTCCCTCTCTCCCTTCCTTCTGCCTGCCTTTCTTCCCTCCACTTTTAGCAGGCATTTATTGAGTATCCATTGTATGTGGCAGGTGCAATGCAGCAGGACAGTCTCTATTCTGTGGGCACTCACAGTCTAGTCAAGGAGACAGACTAGCAAAAAGACAATTGTTGGTGAGATGCATTCTGGCATGAGTCCAGGGAGCATAGGAGCACATCAAATCCACAGGCTTCCACAGGTGTGGAGGAAGTAATCAAGGAAGACTTCTGGGAAATGGCATCTAAACTGAGACTTGAATATTCAGTGTGCATGCACGTGCATATGTATATGTGTGAGAGAAACAGGAAGAAAGAGAAAGACAGAGAGAGAGATGCATGTGTGTGTGTGTGAGCTAGGAAGCGAGAGGTTAAGGCCAGAGCTTTGAGGGAGAGAGGTTAGACCAGGTAGGCGATCGTGAGCGTCCTTGCAAGTTGCTCTAAAGGAATTTAGCATTTAACCCCAGAGGCCACGGGGAGCTATTAAAGGATTTTATTTGGGGAATGACGTGACCAGGTTTGTGTTCTAGAAAGATCCCCCTGGTGCACTATGGGGAACAAATTAGAGGGGGCATGGTGGTGGCAGATAGAAGCAGCTACAGAAATCCAGGTAAGACAAGGCTGTTAGCAGTAGGAGTGAGAGGAAGGGACACATCTGCCAGATCTTGAGTCACTTGATTTTCCCTGGGGGTTGGGGGCTCAGGAATGAGCCCTGAGTTTGGGTCATCTCATCCCTTCCATGGGGCCCCTCTCTTTCCTGCCACCATTCTCATCCTTATCGCATTGTTGTAACAGAAAGTCATGGAATTCTCGGGGGAACTCCATGAAATACTAAACTTCTGTCTCCATCACAAGAACTGGGAACAATTTTCACTAGCATAAAATGCACCCATACCCATAAAATCATACACACACACACACACACACACACACACTGCCACCATAAAAAATACGCTGCAAAACTCCGCAGAATTGGCTGGTTTTGATATTCCTCATTAATATTTGTTTGCTACTTGTACATTTCATTTCATTGCCTATGAGCACTCATTAGCAGTCAAGCAGTAGCAAGTGCCCAGAGCTTATGAAAAGCCAATGGGAGAAAACTAGAACAATGAGATAATGATAAGTAATAACTTTGTCCTTTACTGCAAATTGGGAAGAGCTAGATATCAGTTAGCGTAGCAGTGGAACGTCTCAGCACAGCCCTCAGAGCCCAGGGTCAGGGTTAGGATTAGGGTTAGCACTCTCATGGGTTTCTCCTGGTCAAGGCTGGAAAGCAATCTGATTAACCAGATCATGGTAAGGAATGAATGACCACCAGAGTAGCTTAATCCTGCCTGGAGGTACTAGCAGCTCGGCTTTAGAGATGGAGAGGAAGTAAGCTTTTCCAACTTCCTTCAAATGCTATAATCTGCCTGTAAACTCAGGATAATACAGATGTTAGTTTCTCTTGGGATAACAATGTCATGAGGGGTGAGGGGCAGCTCGAGCATGAATCTTTTTCTCCAGGTTTGCAGCGGTGGCTTGAAGTACTGTCTTGGGGTAGACTCTGACATCCCCTTCCACCACTATCCACTGTCACCTTCCAAAGCCACTCCAAACGAGCAAACATAAACTCTAGGTTAAAAGTGTGCTTATTCTACAAATGCAGCTTCAAGACAAGTCTTCTGTATGCTCCCACCCCTCACCAGAATACTGCCCCTGGGATCCTCCTCTGAGAACAGTTGGCAAAGCTGGTTGGTCCCCTTAGGGAGAAAGGGGCTGGCCTTCATATGGAATGCCTAGGGCTGAATAAACAATCAGATGGGGTTTCCTTCCTGACCTACTACTGCTGCCAAGTAAAGTGAACAGAAACGTCCACCATAGAAGACCATTCTCCAGATGAGAAAACCAAGGATCAGAGAACAAAGATTGGCTTGGATCACATATGCAGGAGGTTCCTGCATATCTGGCCACACCTACCCTTTCTGGCTCTTTGGGACATACGATGGAGACTGGAGGCTTCCAACTCTGAGCTGATGCACAGGTAATGGACAGGAGCAGCTCCAGGTCAGTGAGACGTGATGCATTAAGATGCTGATACCATGGAAGAAACTGGGAGGTGTGAGCCCCTCCCCAGCCATCACACACAGGCCAAACATCTGGTCTGCACTAAGGGCACCTGCCAAATCTCACCTGAGGCCATGAACTCCAGCCCAGGTGAGACGGTTCTGTTCCTTTGCCAGGGTGGCCCCTAGGCCTGAACAAGGCTGAGGTGAGAGTCCGGCTAGGGGTCAGCAGAAGCCTGTGAATGACTCCGGTTGTGCTCTCACACCAAGACAAAGAATAGCACTGGCATCTCCCACCTGAAGTTTCACAATGGTCTACTTAGCCTTTCTCACCCACAATCCCACACCAACTCAGGGAAGAGAGACCAGCTGTTTGTTTTCCTAGTTGGCAGAGGAGGAAACTGAGGTTCAGAGTGGTCAAGTGACCTGCCCAGAGTCATACAGCAAGTGAATGAGAAAGGCAGAATCGAAACCCAAGACTCAACACTTTTTACCATCTTTGAATGAAACAGCTGACCCTAAGCAGGATGAGCACATAAGAGGCACCTCTCAGGCTGTGAATGGCATCCCTGAATCAAGAACGCTTTGGGACATGCAGACACGCAGCTGGGCCCCTAACTGGTTGCCACTTATCAGTCGATGTCTCCTCACTCCTGCCACAAGCCTCTCCCAGTCACGGGGACAAGAGAGTGATGGTTCCTTACAAGGAATAGCTGTTGAGAGGGAAGAGAACAGACATCTCTTTTTCCTGAATTACGTTAGAGCCCAGGAGGGATGTTCAATCTTCAAGGGTATGTGCAGACCTACCTAATGCAACAGCAATGGGATAACTAAGAATTCCCAGGACTTCCCACCTCCCAAAGCCCAAACTATTGTCTGTGCTGATGGTAACTGCTCGCTCCGAGATCGATGGGCAGAAGCTGGGATGAAAGGCCCAGACACATAGGACTGATAAAGCAAACAGGTTCAGTGTCCAGCATCCGTATGGAAACTCCATAAGAAGCAAGGGCCAATAGTCCTCTATCCCTTCCTCCAGTGACCCCCAAAAGACAGGCAGGCACTATCAGATCTCCAGGATAGGCTCAACAATGCTGGAAAACAGGTGTATTTTGCAGATGAGGACATAGTGGCTCAGAGAGATGAGTTGACCAGTCCCAGGGTCATTTTAAGACCCAAGCAGCATTACTTTTGGAAGCCTCCCCGACATTCTATAAAATTTATCCCTTGCTGAATGTAATATTTTGCTGGAATACAACTATACATTTAAAAGATAATTTTGTTTTTGAGATGATTTGCAGTGAGTAACCTGTAGTATGAATGATCTGCTCTGATTTCTCAGCAGTCATTGTCTGTAATCAGGAACCTTGGCAAGGCAAGGCATGCTAACCTCCAAAGGGAGGGCTGTTTCTATAAAAACTAAATCATACAATTCATTATGCTTGAGTATATTAACTAAATATTAATTTTCAGGAGCAGTTTTCATATTTTGAAACCAAACCTTTTTCTTTTCACATCTCAAGCATTTTCATGAGCCCTCGAGAAGCCACATGGGCCCATGGTGTCTCTCAGGTAAATCAAACCCGGGATGGACCTGAGATTTGAACACAGGTCTACTTCCAAAACCAAGGCTCCTTCCTCAATCTCTGGCTGCCTCCAATAGTCAAGGCACTGTCTCTAAGCTGTAACAGGGAAACTACTAAATAGAACCGGCAGGCAAGCAGGCATGAAGGGGGCTGGAAGTGAGGCCCTTTGAGTAGCTGTTACAGATTTTGTAGATGTTTGATCATAAACAGCCATGGCAGTGGGTGACATTTACACACCCGCTCATGTTAAGTCCCACAGTTACCTCCTTTTGAGCGTGGTGGGGTTAGGAAACTCCCAGTGTCACATAGATAGCAAGTGGCCCCACCACGATTTGAACTAGGGGAGTTGTGCTCTGGAGTCCAAAATCTTAACTGCTCTGGGATACTGCCTCTCACACTGGAGCAGAAGGATTTGGGGCAAGTCTGGAGAGGCCCAAGTGCAATACTGAGACATCTAGAACAATAGGAGAGAGGAGATCAGTTCTTTTGGGGAAGGTCAAAGATAGAGGACAGGCGTGGAGGCTGGCAGGTCTCAGCTGACTAGAGGGAAGAACTTTCTTTTTTTTTTATTATTATTATACTTTAGGTTTTAGGGTACATGTGCACAATGTGCAGGTTTGTTACATATGTATCCATGTGCTGTGCTGGTTTGCTGCACCCATTAACTCGTCATTTAGCATTAGGTATATCTCCTAATGCTGTCCCTCCCCCCTCCCCCCAACCCACAACAGTCCCCAGAGTGTGATGTTCCCCTTCCTGTGTCCATGTGTTCTCACTGTTCAATTCCCACCTATGAGTGAGAACATGCGGTGTTTGGTTTTCTGTCCTTGCGATAGTTTACTGAGAATGATGTTTTCCAGTTTCATCCATGTCCCTACAAAGGACATGAACTCATCCTTTTTTATGGCTGCATAGTATTCCATGGTGTATATGTGCCACATTTTCTGAATCCAGTCTATCGTTGTTGGACATTTGGGTTGGTTCCAAGTCTTCGCTATTGTGAATAGTGCCGCAACAAACATACGTGGGCATGTGTCTTTATAGCAGCATGATTTACAGTGCTTTGGGTAAAAAAGCAGAGCAGTCCAACAATGGAGGGCTGCCCCACCCTGAGTGTTGAGTGCCTGGTGGCTGGCAGTCTGCAGGGAAAATGATGCCTCTGTGCTGGGCATGGGGGCAGGGGCTCTTGCTGCGGTAGAGGGCTGTACATACGGACTCCAGAGGGCGTCAGTGATAATCCTCTCTTCCTTTCTCAGAACCACCTTTCTACAGGCTTTTGTGTCTCAGCGTGGGAGGCACAGATAGCGAGGTCTGCCTTTGGCCAGGTGTGGGCCCCCAGTGTTGGGGGAGAAGACTGCAGGCACAGGAGACTGAACTCACAGGCAGGTCCGGAGATGCAGAGCTGGTGTTCACTGGGTTTTTCTATGTGCTAGTTACTGGAGCTTCACGCGTGTCATCTCCTTCTCTCCTCACACCCTCGGAGGGTGGACTTCCTCCCATCTGACAGATGAGAAAGAGCCTGGGGCCCAGAGAGGCTAAGCAGGGAGCCTGGGGCTGCTTGGGCTCCTAGGGCGAACTGACAGCCACCTCAGCTTCCCCACCACAAGGGATGAAGCCGGGAGGCAGTCCCTTCCTGTGCCTGACCCCTACCAGCTGGGAAACGTGGCCCAGGCAGACAAGGCCTCTGGGGATCCCAAGGTGGCAGCAGGCAGTGGGAGCTGAGCAGAGAGGAGTAGGGGTGGGCTGGGGGGACACTGCCAGACGGAAATGAAAGTGGCCTTGAGAAAAAGGAACGAAGGAAGAAAAGCAGAAACTAAAACAAGTGACAAAGAAAACGAGAGTGTCCAGAGGAAGTGGCCGAGGGGCGCGGTGCTGCCGGAGGAATCCCCCGCAGACCGGTGTTTCCTCTCTTCTCAGAGGCCTCGGGGTGGAGGACCAGCTGACCAACTGCTCCGTCACTTTGGGCCAGAGGCAGCCCAGGTGACTTTGGCAAGCATGGCCTCATCCCGCCAGCCTAGGAAGGAGCACCAGACACACAGCCCCAAGCCCTGGCTTGGAGTCATAGTCAGCCACTTCCTGCTGGGTCATTCTGGGACATTGATTACAGCTCTCTAGTACTCAGTTTCCTATCTATAAAATGGGTATAACCATCCTGAGCCCACCACACTGCTGCAAGGATTTCCTGAGCCAAAGCCCTCATCCAGGGCCTGACGGGTGCATGTTGGGGCAGGTGGGCTGTCCACACAGCGGCAGGTTGCACCTTCAGGATTCCTGGGGAACAGACAGGGGGAGCATCCACCGTCTTATTGCGTGAACAAGAATGCATCAGCACTTGCTGGTCCTTAATCACCCTAGGCTTTGTCAGGGCTGGGAACAAAGGGCTGAATAAGGGCCAGTCTATTCCCAATTACAGACTCTGCATGCAACTCCAGTTCCGTATCCCAGCTCTCCCACTTGGTAGCTGTGTGACCTTGAGCAAGTGATTTGACCTCTCTGAGTATCTTTCTTCACCCATAAAGCTAGAACAATAAGCATATCTGTCTTCTAGGTTGCAAGGAATAAATGAGACCACACTCAATCCAGAGCCAGGCACAAATTCCTCAGCCCCAGCCCAGGGAGTGCCCAGCCTAGAGGGGAGCTGGAGTCCAAGGACATGAGCAGGCTGTAATGACAGACAGCACCCAGGCCTGGGGCACTCAGTGCTGGGCAGGGGATGCGGGGCTGGTTCTGCCAAGGCGACAGAGCAGGGGGAGTAAGGGGGGGGTGAAATGTAATCCCAAGGGGACAGCATGAGCAAAAGTGCAGAGGCGGGGCCAAAGGTGATGTGCTTGGGAACTGCAGAGGGTGGATGAGGCCAGACTTGTTCTCAATCTACAGCCCCACTGACAGTTCTCAGACTGTCCCTGGAAGTGATACGGGCATGCCACTGGGGATGCTACAGTTAGCTCTTTTTTCTTTTTTTTTTTTTGAGATGGAGTTTCACTCTGTCACCCAGGCTGGATTGCAGTGGCACGATCTCGGCCCACTGCAACCTCCACCCTCCAGGTTCAAATGATTCTCCTTCCTCAGCCTCCTGAGTAGCTGGGACTACAGGCGCCTGCCACCGTGCCCAGCCAATTTTTTGTATTTTTAGTAGAGATGGGGTTTCACCATCTTGGTCAGGCTGGTCTTGAACTCCTGACCTTGTGATCCACCCGCCTTGGCCTCCCAGAGTGCTGGGATTACAGGCATGAGCCACCGCGCCCAGCCTACAGTCAGCTCTTAATGCAGGGCTGGCTTCTAGGGTCAGCTTCTAGAGCCAGACTTGCCTAGGCTGCAGTTTGTCTCCAGACAGATGCGGGAATTCCCCCAAGGGGTGGGCATGGTTCTTGTGAATTGCTGTGGCCTGGGACTGGGCTTAGAGTACAGGCAGCTGCTGCGGTGAAGGTGTCAGAAGGCACAGGCTAGGGTCCCAGAGAGGTTTAGGAGGGGGTTTCTTTGCTGGGTGTTTGCTCAGTGCTGGATGGTGGGTGCTGAGGGCCTCATTTGCATAGAGAGAGCAGCTGCTGTCCCAGCCGCACTGCTGCCCACAATCTCCACGTGGCTGCAATCTTGCTCTCAGTCACCATCTCCCACACGGACCAGGGGTTACCCAGGCTGCCTTGGCCACGTGCTTCCCCCAACACACAGCCATCCAGGAACAACCAGAAATCAGACTACTCTCTCCACCACCTTCAGGGGTTCCATTCAGGGATTCCACCTCCCAAGGTGGCTGTGGGAATAAAACGAGATCCTGGGGGAAGCAGAGAGCCCAGTGCACAGGGGTGATCAGTAACCCGCAGCCCCTTTCCCTGCCTTTCCCTCTACTTCCAACATTATGTTGTGAAGAACAGGGCAGACCTGGGCCCATGCTATCCCTCACCCTGGCTCTGTGACTTGAGGCAACTCACTCCAACTCTTTGTACATCAACTGCTCATCTGCAAAACTGGAAAGAAACTGAGCAGGCAATGGCTTTCAGGTTGGCAAAGCTCATCGTCACTGCCTCACTCCCACAACTCTATGTCCAGGGACCATGGGTTTCCCAGGGTTCCCAAACTTGCTGTTGGCAAAGGGCCTGATATCCGTCACTGACCTTTTATTCTGAATGGGCCCCCGTTGACTTTAAAGCTGGAATATTCTTAGAGGAATTCTAATCTTCTCCTTTCCAACTCCCTACTCATTTTACAGAAGGAGAAAGTGAAGAGAAGAGAGGGAGAAGGGCCCTGACCGAGGCCACCAGCTTGTAAGTAGCAGCCCTAGGCTTGGGACCAGGGCCTCCTGAAGGTGACAGTCCTTTCAGCCATGTGTCCCTGTTCCTCTAATTACCTCCAGTTAACTCTAGGTAACCCAGCCCAATCTTTGATTCTGTGTTGAAAGGTGCAAGGTGCTGGAGCCGGGAAGAGGTGTGTTCTTGCTCTCGACATGAAGTGTCATGTGAGTTTCCAGTTCCCTCTCCTCCACAGCCACTCTGGATCCTCACACCAGCCCACAGAGGCAGACAGGAAGGGAGGCAGAAAGGCAGGGCAGGGAATACTGTGCCAGTTTTCCAGATGAAGACACGAAGGCCAAGAGAGGGAAAGTGAGTCGGCCAAGGTCCTCCAGCCAGTCGGGGTTGAGCGTGTTTAACCTTAGAAGATGTGACTGCAGAGCAAGGGGCTCTCATCTTCCCGTGGAGATTCACCTCCTTTCTCACGGGGGCCCTCAAGAGACTAGGCAGGCTCTTCCTGCAAAGGATTCCTCTTTGTCCATTTGAGAGGCCTCACCCCAGCCTCTAGGAGCTGATGTGATTCAGCTCAAGGAAGACTCAGTATGAAGGGAGAACCAGGAACCTGGGCCTCTGCCCCTCACCTGTGGCCTTGAACAGGTCACTTCTCCCCTCAAGACTTGGTGTCCTCCCCTGTAGAGCTGAGGGGGTGAGGGGTAGATGAGCTGATCCTTCAGTTTGCTGCCCTCCTTGACCTGGAAGTGCTGGGCCTGCACAACCCTGCATCCCTGGAACCAGTGCTCCTAGTCCCACCCAATGCCTGAAGAGCCAGCTCCCCATCAGCACTCAGTCCTGGCAATGCTGGGGGAGACCCTGGAGGGGGACATCATGGGGCCACCAGGGGCATGCTACAAATGCAGCAACTAATGCACCAGGGGCGCCAGGGTGCAATCCATCTAAGCAGTTCTCTCATGCTCTTTGCACGTTAATAATGCATGGGCAGCCGGTGCGGGGGCCATCACAGGCCCAAGGTCAGGTGGCATTAGGAGGCTTCTAATGGTCCTGATTATCTGGTGAAGGCTCCCCGTGGGATGTGGGCAGCATGGGCAGGAAGCCAGGATTCCGGGCACTTAGACCCCACAGGTGGGAGGCTGGGGGGTAGGGCAAGAGGACAGCTTCCATAGGCCAGGGCCCTATTCAGGGGATCTAATGGGGCTAGCTGAGGCTTCCTGCAGGGGGTGAGTTTGTTTGTGAAGAGGACACAACTCCCACAGCCAGATCACAAAGAAAATGGGAAGTCAGAAACCCAGGGCTGAATGAAACCTGTCAAAATCTCTCCTCTGTGGCGTCTCTGACCAGTGGCTCTGCAGCAAGTGCCTCTAGGGACAAGGAACTTACTACTTCCTAGAGTGACACATGCCTATTCTTTGAACAAGTGTGACTGCTGGGAAACAGGTGTACTGTGTACAGCTGTCAAGAACGCAAATGCCACTGAGTGTTGAGGGCACGGGTAAGTTGGATAAAGGGGCTGATTTGAGAGACAGAGGTGCTGGGTTCTAATACTGAGGATTCTCCTTGTCCTCAGGCAGCTGTGGAGCCATCAACCTGGCCAGTCTTCACAGCCTACCCCAGTGGCAGAACCCCTGAATCCACCTCAGGGCCCCAGTAAGCCCCCGTGAACCTGTGAACTTTGCATCTCTATGCTCAACACTCAGGATGAGCAGTCCAGAAAAAAACAACCCATGCACAGTAGGTGCTGGGGGTAGTCAGGCTTCAAGATGCCTCCAAATGGTTCTCATCTCTGAGTATTCACACTGAATAGAACTGACCTATGTAACTAACAGGATGTTGTGGGAATGACAGGCATGACTTCCACGGCTAGGTCCTAAAGAGATTGTGGCTTCCACCTTGCTCTCTCTTGGACCCCAGTTGCTGGGGGAAGCCATCTGCCATGTCAAACAGCCTACGGAGATGCCCACGTGGGGAAGAATGGAGGTCCCCTGCCAACAGTCAGCTTTGACATGCCAAGCCTGTGAGGGAGCCATCTGGAAAGGGGGTCTTCCAGCCCCAGTCAGGCCTTCAGATGACTGCAGCCCTGGCCAGCTCGTTGACTGCAACCTCATGACAGACCTTGAGCAAGAACTGCTCAGCTAAGCTGCTTCTGAATTCTTGACCTACAGAAATGTTTAATGCTTTAAGAAGCAAAGTATGGGGTAATTTATCACATGCAATAGATAACAAAACCATGTGCAATAAGTACTGGTTAGACAAGTGAATGATTCCCCTGACCAAGAGTGTTTCTCTATGGAAGGGTCCAGCATGGAACCAGACCCTCTGGGGCCTGTGGGGGATGGAGAGGAAACAAAAGATGAGGACATGGTCCTCTAGGAAGGCTGTGGCATGCGGTGGGGAATGACAGGTGCAGACCAGAGGGAGCAGTGTGAGAGCTTTGGATGGGCTAGACTATGTGGGGAAGATGAGGAAGGAGTTCCAAGAGAGGGGACCACACGAGCCATGGTGCAGCTTGGGCTGGGTGGGGACCATCAGCAGAGGTGGGTTCTCCAGTGGCTCTCATCTTGACTGCTGTATCCCTAGCCTCCCTGAGATAGCTACTATTATCATCTCAATTTTGTGGATATGGAAACGGAGATTAAGCAACTCGCCCAGGGTCAAAACGCTGGGAAATGATGGAGCCGGTATTTGAACTGAGGAGACCATGGAACAGAAAACTAGCAGAGGGCGGTCTTAACAAGGCCCAAGGAGATGAGGCCCCCCAGCAGGGTGACTGAGGGAGCGCAAACAGGTGCTAGGGAAGGTGGCCAAGGAAAGGCCACTGGGGCTGGTACTATAGGAGCATAGAAAGGCGGGGGAAAGTAGCCTTGGGGTGGGAGGTGACAAAGGCCCTGCCAGAGTTGAGGACTACATGGCTTTGTACCCAAGCCACTCTCACCCCAGCTGGAGCCTCATGTCTCTCCCAGGATGCTCTTGCTGGGCTCTATGCTTGGCTGACCAACTCCCCTACACAGCTCTGCCTATTCCCCATCACACAGCACCTGGGCCGTGACGCTCTATCCCCGAGAACAAGGCCTGCCTTCCCCCAACAGAACCCCAAGCACTTCGAGTTACAGTCTCCAGAGGCTCTCTTCTCCAGAGGGCCCTGCAGGGATCAGATGGGACTGGGGGTAGGTAGGAGGGCAAAGGACACCAGGTTTCAGTCCCCATGGGAGGCAGGAGCATCCCCAGCCTGCCTAGTCCTCAGGGTCTGGTTCACCCATGTCCCTAGGACCCAGCCCTGGGCCTGGTACACAGCAGGTACTCAATACATGTGCACAGAATAAATAAACCAGCAGATGCAGAACTCCATCCTGCAAACACAAAGCAGTTCAGAGCACACTGGGAAATCACATGGAGGGAATGTTCTGGCCATTAATTTTCATGCTGGTCCCTGATAATCCAGGTCTTTTCTGTCACTGCCACCAGGGACTGCTGGCATCTTCCCGGCTGCACTGGGCAACACTCCATACGGGGCTGTGCTGAGAAAAAGTGACAGGGTGGAGGGGGTGGGGAAGATGAGAACACAAGCAGGGGCAGAGCCAAGGGATGGGATGTCCTTGGATTCTGAAACCCAAGTGCTGACAGCCAATGTCCAACTCCCAGGTACTAAGTGGTAATTACTGTGAAAAGCAGAGAGCTTGACAGTGGAGGATGTAGATTTCACCCAAGGCCTTACCTTGAACCCTCCCTCAGTCACATCACAGGCCACAGGGCTTGTGGGAAGGGTCCTTAGTGGCCATCCAGCCTCTCCCTATATCCAAGATGAAACTGAGGCCCGGCCAGCAGCCGAGACCCTCAAAGCTCACCTGAGAGTTGGCGGTGGAGTTAGAACTGGAAGCCAGAGCTCCCATCTCCTATTCCGTCAGTCACCAAACATGGCCTGGCTCTTGGGGCCTTGTCCTGGGAGACAAGCCTGTGCTCTGAGGGTCCACTGTGGCTGAGTGACTTAGGGGAATTGGTTCTGCAAAAGAAAGTGCCAGGCAGGGAAGTGGCAACCCAGGGACTCTGGAAAGAGGAAAGGTATGTGGGGAAGGCTCTGGGACAGGCCTCCCTGGCTCCTCACTGTCTTTGTCCCCCTGCAACCTTCTCGGAAGCACTCTCAGCATCCCAGGCCAGCCTCCAGCCCAGTCCTTCTCCCAGGCTGTTCCTCGGCTCTCAAGGCCTCAGCTCCTCCAGGTGTCCCACTCCTCTCAACCTCCAGCCCCTGCACAGAACTCACACTCCTCGCCCTCTCCCCCAGCACACGCTCACAGTCCCCACTCCCTGGTCCATTCCCCTTCCTGCCTGGCTGCTGTGCAAGGTGCAATTCATCCCTTAAGCCCTCCTCACTCTATTCGCCATGCCCCCAAATCTGCTGCAGTTCCCACCTCACCCCTCCCGGCTCTCCAGTCAGTGAGCAGAGGCTGCACACACCAGGCCTGGGGTGGGCTCTCTGAGGCTCGTGTGCATTGCAGCTGTCTCTGCTGCACTGAGTGGATGGTGCCTTTGGCTTCAGAGCCGCCTGCATCTGAATTGAGTCGCTGCCACCTATTCTAGCTGTGTGGCCTTGTCCAGCCAGTAAACCTCTCTTTTCATTTGAAAAATGGAGCAGACACCTCGTGCACAGGTGAATTAAAGAACCAGCTGGCACGCACATGGCCCAGCGTTTGGCCCAGGAAAGGCGAGAGATAGACATGCATTCAGTGACTGGACTAACTAGGCAAATGTCTCCAGCCACCTCCTCCCATGCCCAGGGTCCAGGCTGGTGTTGAACATAGTCAATGGCCACTAAGCATTTCACTGACTGATTCATTCTTGCTGCTGAAAGGTGTCCAGCCAAGGAGCGATGGGCCACTGGGTGATTTAGAAAGGCCCTTTGGACTGTCATGGCAGAGGGCAGTCTGGGAAGGAGGGGGCAGAAGCCAAGAGACCAGAGAGGAGGTGGCTGCAGCTCTGTAAAGGAGTGGAGGGCTCGACAGTTGGGCTGGGCAGTAGGAAGTCCAGCCAGAGACTCAGGATCAGGACCCATAGCAGCCAGCCCCAGGGCAGGAAGGCAGTTGAGGACGGGGGAAGAATAGAGGAAAATATCCACCAACATAGGTGGCTGCTTGATGCCACTGGGTGAGACGTGATCTAAAGACGAAAGGCAGGTTTAGGGCTGTGGTCTGCAGCAGTGAAAATGATGAAATGAGGAATTGGGTTTTTGCAGTATTAAGAGAGTGCTTACAGGGTGTTCAGGGTGTTGTCTGTGGGGTACAATGTTTGTGACACCAAACACATCCCTTCTTCAGTGCCAAGATAGTGCCCCACCAACATGCTCTGGCAACAGCAAATCGTTTGCCAGTACTATGACTTTTTTCAAGTAATTTATGTGCTTCAACACATTTGTCTTCAACAACCCTGTGCAGAAGGCACTATAATTATCATCTCCATTTCACAGATAAGAAACCTGAGGCTCAGAGAGGTGGAATCATCTTGCCCAACAAATTATCAACAAAGCAGAAATTGGAGTCAGTTGCAAATAATTTCTGTTCAGTGCCCGCTGTTTGGGAGATCTCTTCCTACGTAAGGGCACGTAGAACCATGTCTAGCACATAGCATGCATATTAACGCTTGCTCTGATGGTGACGATGGTGAAGAAGATGACGACGATGAAGGTGACAGGGATGAGGATGCACTTCTCACATCTGATTGAATCCATTTGACAATTCTAGGAGGAGGGGGGTGAGTCCGCCTTGACTATGGGAAAAACGAGCCACAACAGTGTGGGAGTTTGTGGCAGTATGAGGGCTGAGCTCAGGTCACAGAGGTCAGTGTCACCCAGAGCTCATTCACTGCTCTAAAATAGAATCATCCAGGCCCTGCTCACTCCCTTCCCCCAAATTAGCAACTTCCTACCACTCTGCCTTTCTCCCCTATGGCTGGCATGCTGGAGATATGTCTCTAGTCTGGAGATTTGGGACTCAGGCATTGCTGGGGAATTAAACCCTGCTCTCCTCCTCCGCCAGCACAGGCAAACTCCATGACAGGCGGATGGAGGATGTCTGCCTGCTCCCTGGCCACCCACGTGCTATCTAAATTCACCGCCAGACAAAGCCGCCTCTCGATCTTGGCGCCTCCCTCCCTCCCTGCCATTCATGCACTGAGAGATTGCATTTCCAGTAAGTGGAGGCTGGAGAGAGAAGCAAGCAAGCAGGAGGGTGGGGGCACTGGGGGAAGAAGGAAGAGGAGAGAAAATGGCAAGAACACTGAATCAGGCCCAAGAGTTAGCCCCACCATCAAAGTGACAACCCATTAAAAAATGATTTGTGGGTGTGTGGGGCAGACACCACCTCTGAAGAGCCACCTTTTCCATGCTCAATGAGGCAGCATCTGCAGCCAGTGCCTGCCCAGGGTGTCTGGGAGCCGATGGTTATCACAACAGCCCTTCACGCTCCCACTTAGGAAGCAATCTCGAGAGTTCCACTGTTCTGATCCCTCCCCACTTTTAGAAGCAAGGAGCGCCTGGGCTTCATGCCTCCATGGCATTCATTCTGGGGGAAATGAACAAGAATCCAATATCCATTTTCCATTTGCATCCCCCGTGGCGTTCAGATCTCTCCCTCCTGCAGAGCCTTGGCAGGTGCATTCTCTGTCCATAAGAAAACAGACCAAGCTCCTTTGACAAGCTACAGATGCTCAGCTCCCATGGAAGGGGTTGAGGGGTCAAGAAGGGTGGGTCCTGGCATCCTGGCAAGGCTTCCTGGCTTCGGGAGAAGGAAGGTAGGGCCACTGCTCCCCCAACTCCTTCTCCCACGGAAAACAGCCTCCCCAGGTAACCTAAGCAGGGGTCTTCAGAAAAGTAGCCATCCTGGGTCCTGGCTCTCCTGTCTGTTAACTGAGAGGGCTTCACCACATGCCACCCTTCCCTGCCCCAGATCCAGGGTAAGCATTCACTGTGGGCAGATGCAGGCCAAGGAACCAGGGCATGCATTTGTGGCTTCCCTCTGCAAACTTTCACTGCCTTCCAGACTCTGTACTGGATGCCTGGGGGTTACGGCACAGAGACGATTACATGTGTGTCCTTGGGCGGCTCAGAGTCCCAAGGAAGAAACAGATGGAGAGCAGAGGCCCCATCATGACCAGGGCAGGATGGTGGCCTGTCAGAGGGATGTTGCCTGAAGGAAGTGTTGAAGGACCAGGAGGAGTTCTGGCTCTTTTTCTACCCAGAGAAGCTGACACGGTTGGCCAGGGCACTATGTTCACTCCAGGGCTGACTCTTCAGGCTCTAGGCACCACCTACCCCTTCTTAGACCCTGGTGCCTACTACTCCTGCCCCTCCTCCAGGCACCAGCCACAAATAATGTTTGAGGCCTTCTCCGCCCTTTCCTTTATCTGCTGAGAAACATGGCTCCCCTCGTTCCCAGCTCACCAGTGGGAGTGCCCACTCATGAACATAGACTTTCGGATCTAATTGGCCAGGGTTTGAAGACCAGCTGAGCCACTTACAAGCTACGTGGGCTCAGAAAAGCTGCTTAACGTATCTCAGCCTGGTTTCCTCATCTGCAAAATGGGATGAATAGTACTACGGGCAGGGTTGTCTGGGGGACTGATTAAGATACTGTGTGTGTAATCAGGCACTTGACCGATACTCTTGCCGTTCCCACTGCCCGCAGTGCCTCCAACCCCATGCGGTCCCACTTTTTTGTGGCTGGCTGTGGTCAACCTTTGTTTCTGAGACGAGACCTCTATCTCTGCCATGAAGGGTCCCTGACTCTCCAAGACTGCAGGTTCAAAGCATCTGCGTCCCCAAAGGGCTGAGCATACCCCTGTCATTGGGTTTAGTGTCCTCGGCTACCACGGCCCATTGAATCATCTGTTGTCCCACCAGCTGCTAAACACCTGAAAAAGAGTCTTATTTGCAGTAACTCATTTGCTCCTTGGCATCTTTGGTTTACAGATGAAGGAATAAAGGCTCAGAGAAGAGAAAGGACTTATCAAGGTCACGCGGTTAATTAAATAGAAGGTGGGGCGGGGGACTCAGTCTAGCATTTTTACGTAAGGACTGTGTTTTAATAAGGGTCATCAACCCAAGGCCTTTGTGACGATGAGGACCTCAGGCTCACGACAAAACTGGGCAGGGAGATATATTTGGAAAGAGAGATTTTAATGTGGAAATGGCTTACAGATTTGTGAGGCTCTGAGGCCCTAAAATATAGCAGGTGTCACTTAACCTGTTCTGGCACATCCCACATGCCAGGCCCTGTGCTGGGGCCTTTCCTGCACCTGTTCTGTTCTGTGTCACTGAAATCCTGAAGAAGGATATGGATCCATGCCATGTCTATAGAGGACCATGAAGCTCAGCCATGTGATCTGTCCAAGGCCACAGCTGGTAACACTGAAACTCAAATTCAGCATTGGCCACCTCTGGGAGGGCAGGGTCCTCTTCCAGCCTGCTCTGGCCAGCCCTGTGCTGCCAGTGGGAGGGACACCCCATGTGGAGAGGGCCTGCCCCAGGCCTTGGCCTCTGGGCAGGACGAGCGGGAAGCAGTGTCCATGGCGACATGTAAACACGCTTCTGGGTCTCACAAACTCTGGCCAAGCCCTCGGACTGCGCAGAAATCGCAGGCACTGTCGCCGAACCAGTCCTCAGAAATCAGTAAAGCCCTGGGTTTCTCAATCCAGGTGGCAGCCTCAGCACGGAGCTATCGGGTAGTGGGGCATCTTCTCAGACCATCAATTCTACTTGGAGATGTAGGGAAGAAAACAATTTAAAAATTCCTAAAGTAGGTTCTGATATATGCTATAGCATAAGGATGTTTAAAACTCAAAGAAATTCATTGACTCTTCCCTGTGGAAAAGCTTAAGAAGTTTTGAGTTAATCCAACCCTCCCACAAAGCAGAAAGATAGTAGAGTCCAAGGTGTCAGGTGACTTGCTCAGGTTCCCACGATCCATCAGCTCACAGGACCTGGACTCGGGCTTGGAAACCAGTGGCTTTGTGGTCAGGAAGCCCTGGATTCCAGTCCAAGCTCTGCTGCTGTGTAACTGTGCTGTTTTGGCTTGATCAATTCCTTTCTCCGTGCCTCAGCTTCTTCACCAGTAAAATGGGGCAGCTGTCTTGGCAGCTATAGGGATTCCTGGGCCCACCATAAATGCCCTCCTCCCTGTCTGCCTCTCTCCCTACAAACAGGGTAAAGAAACCTGTGGAGAGAAAACTCCCACATCAGCACTCAGATCCCCAAGAATGTAGATTCTAAAATCTTTTCTCCATTGGTAATGAATCCTGGCGCCATTAGACCACAACATTTCACGTAGTTTCTGAGATCATCATCCATATGAAGATATTGTGCTTGGAATCATCTCACAGTCACCGGAAGGCTGAATTCCCTCGGCCACCCACTGCCTCTTGTGGAGGAAACAGAAATGTCTGAAAATAGAACGTGAATCGATGCCCCCGACTTGCTGCCGCAAAGTGTGGCAATGCCCAAGGAGCCCGCGCCGCCTCTACCCCTGCACAGCCCCAGACGGCTGGGGGTTTCCGGGCAGCCTGGAGTAGGATTTCAACATCTCAAGCTGGAGGTCACGTGCACAGAGCAGCCGGTGGCAAACGGGGAACTCCAGGAAACCAGGCTGTTTCAGAGAAGTACTTGGAGCTGAGGGGCATTTAGGCAGGAGCCGAATGAAGTCAGAGGGTAGGTGGCAGCCGTAGGCCTAACTTGCCAGAGAGGGAGGCCCAGTCTCAGTGGGTCACTCCTTCCAGGAGTAGAGGAACAGCGTGACAGCCCAGTGGTGGCCGAGTGACTGCCCACCGAGCACTGGGCACCCGCAACTCTCTTTGCAGATGGGAACATCGAGACTCAGGGAGGGTGAGTAATGTGCCTCCAGGAGTTACCCAGCTCAGCAGAGAAAAAATTGGGGTTGCCCCCACCCCCTCTGCCTCTCTTGGAAGGAAGTCTTGGCTTCCTCAGGCCCTCCTTCCACTCCACCCACTGTACCCACCCACCTAACATCTACCAAGCACGTCTCAACCCCAGACTCCCAGCATCATCTTGTCTGCTTGCAGATAATCCTGTAAGACAGGCAGAGTAATCATGCCCACTTCACAGATGAGAAAAACTGAGGCTCTCAGAGACCATGTGACTTGTTTAAGGTGGAGGCTCAAGTCCAGGCTGTCTGGCCCACCTCCCCAGTGTGCTTCAGAAGACAGCACTGGTAACAGCACAGTGGCCTTGACATTCCTACATGACAGCATTTCAGCATTTCCAAAGTGTTTTCACTGCCACCCTAGCACCCAGCCATGAACAGCCCTTTCCTACCCACAACCATGGCATAATCATGAGAAAATGGGATGAGAGGGTTGAAGTAACTTGCCTAAAGTCACACAGCCAAGAAGTGGCAGATCCAGGACTCAAACCTAAGTCTTCCAGGTCTCCCCATACTCAACCTACCCATCCACATTGCTGGCCAGTGCACGGGATGAAGATGTGGGCACTGGCAATGGTGTGGCCACCGCCTCCCCAGCCACCACCAATGCTCTGGGCCCTAAGGCCCTGCACCCCTTTTCTCTGATGACCACTTGGTCTCCAAGGCCATCCTGAAAGCAGCTTATTGCAAGACCTGCTGGGGGCTGGGCAGCCAGAGAATGGATGAGTTCACGTACGTGGGACAGGACACCCCTGCTTCTCTGCCGTTCCTCCATTGCCTATACACAGCTGCACCATGCAAACCTGGTGTGATTGGGCAAGGAGGGAACAGACACTGGGAAGCCCAAAGGTTCTGGAATGACACTGCCTGCTTTTCTCTCCAGTGCTGTCAGGGCAAGCCCATGACAGCAGTTTTGGGTACAAACAGTGGGGAAGAAGGTAAAAACTGCCATATACAGAGAGGCTGGCTCTGGGGCATGTGTCCTTTATATTTATTCTACAAACGTTTAATAAACACCCACCACTGCACAGGCCCTGGCTAGGAGCTCTCACACTTCCTCCTTCACTCGTCCTGACAACCAACATGTGGGGAGCCCCCACTCTGTGCCCACCACCATGGCAGACAGGCAAGCAAAATGGGGACAGGAGCACTGCACAAGGAGTCTGCAGTCATGGGTACTGGCCCTGGCTCTGCCATTCATCCACAGATGTGTGACCCAGGCAACCCACTGCCCTCAGTGGGCAGAAGCACGGCTGGGGAGGACAGCCAGGCCTATATAAGGCAGGGAGGAACAGGGACAGCTGGCAGGGGGTGGGGGCTCAGTCTCATGCGTCTGGCCAGAGGCTGGTGCTTTTCTATCCTCTCATCAGACCTACCCAGAGAGGGTAGGGCAGGATGAGAACGATTTCCTGGACTCCTACCATGTGCCAGCCCTGGCCAAACATTTTCACATGTGGTATCTTGTCTAATTTCTATAACAACCAAGTGAGGCAAAAACAGGCTGAGAGAAGAGAAATGACTTGCCCCAGATCACACAGCTAGAGCAGGGAGGAACTGCGAGAGGATAGGAACGCAGATCTGTTTGCTTTCAAATAAGGAGGGGAAGCTGCCCCTTCCTTTTTCTTCTCCCGGGTCCCCTAGCACCTTTGTCTTCCTCCTGCACTTAGCTAGAATGTGTTAGCATTGGAGGAGCAATGGAACCAAGAGGCAGGTGTGGAGGAACCCACCTGCTTCCCACCTTTGCATTCTCCTAGCAGGGCCGGGGTCCCAAGCTGTCTTTCCGTGGTGGGAGTGGGAGGTGCTCTCCTGCGGAGTCCTGACCCATCCCCACTCTCCCACCCACCCTATCTCAGTGACTAATGGGCCGTGCCGCTGACTAAGCTGCCCTCGCAGGGTGCACAGTGGAAACAAACCCAGGTTCCTTCCTCTCTAATCCTCACCCCCATCCTTGCCCTGGGGTCTCTAGCCAGGCCCTGTGTTACACAGAGAGGTAGCCCATGATACAGGTGGGTCACGCTGAGGCTGCAGCCACTTGGATCTGCCGCCTAAAGAAGTGCTGCCCTATCCATCTGATTTCCCACGGGGTGTCAGGATGAGAAGGGGCTGTGGAAACGAACAACATGAATTTTCATTTCTGGCTCAACCACTGATCGTGTGACCTTGTGTCTGTTGCTTCACCTATCTGAGAAGCCTAAACATCCCGATTTGTCAAACACAGGGCTGTTTTGAAAACTAGAAGCCATCCTATCTGTAGGATGCCAGACACATAGTAGGTACTCAGCAAATCTGAGCTTTTCCCTTCAACTGTCTAAGATAGACTGAGGCCTGAAGGCCAAGGCATTTGTTTACATTGGTTGTCCAATGAAATGAAATGCTTTCCTATTCCTGACTTGATTTGTGGCAAGATAATGCTTTTTAGAATTGATTTTGACTTGTAATTTAGCCCTGAATTCTATACCATTGTGAATTGGACCCTGAATATATCCAGCCTCTGCAGCCAGAAGTTCCACGTGGGGCTGGTACCAAATCTTATCCACCCATCCATCTGTCCATGCATCCATCCACCCATCCACCTGTCCATCCATACGCTCATCTTTTTTTCCATCCTGCCATCTGTCTGTCCAACCATCTATCCATCCAGCTGTCCATTACTCCATCCATCCATCCATTCATTCATCCGCTCACCCACTCAATGATTGAATCCCCAGCATATGCCAGCCACAGCAAGGGCTCCAAACAAAAAAGAGCTTCAACAGCTTCCGCATACTCCGCTGCTGTTGACTCAGACACACACCACAGGCAGCTAATAATTACTTTTCCATTGTTCGGATGTGGAGAGGAAGAGCACTGCCTCCCTCCCAGCATCTGGCTTGCTTGACATCGTCTTTCTCTGTTCCACATGCAAGTCTCCCGGTGACTATCTTTCTCGTGAATAATTATTCCTTGATGAACAGGGTATTCCCCATAAGAGCAGAGGTTTTCACAAAGGTACATATCCCTAATGTGCACACATATATACTGCCTGCCTCATAGTTTTAATGGGGATTTAGGGCCTGTGTGGGGCTTGCAGTTGATTGTACTCTGTCTACTCTGCCCACTGGGTCAGCACAAGGCTTTACACACAGGACACACTGCCCACTTTAGCTTGTCTCCCTCTGTCGCATCATCTTGATCCATTTTCACCATCGCTCCCCTCACTGTCTAGAATTTGCAGTCTGTGTTGGCTTGAGAGGCTGTGTAATAGGGGAGTGAGGAGTGCAGTCTCTAAAGCTGGGCCCCTAGGTTTCATATCCATCACTCTAACTGTGTGGTGTGGAACGAGTCGCTGACATCTCTATGTCGGTTTCACATCTGTAAAATGGGGATCAGTAACAGTATTAATTTCATGAGGCTGTTGTGACGATTAAATGAGATCATGTTGTTTTTCTAATGGTGGGCAATACCACATCATGAGGGGGCATTTTTAACCGTCAGTGGATATTAGGGGATGTTCCAAAGGCTGCGGTGGGGTATGGGGTATGGGGTATAGGTATGTCACTGACAGCACGAGGCGGGAACCAGAGGTGCTAAATCTTGCAACATGCCACACAGCCTGCACAACAAAGAACTTTCCCCTCAAAATACTAACTGCACCTCCAGTGAGAACTCCTGTGAAAAGGGCCTCAGCAGGGCCTGGTACAAGGTAGACACCCACCAACTGTGGCCACCATGTAAGCTTCGTAAGTAAAGGAGACGACCTTGTCTATCTCTTTCAGTGCTACCAAATCCCCAGCACTTAGAACAGAGCCTGACATCTGGCAGACACTAGGTGAATGAATGAATGAATGAATGTTACATGTTCAGTCAATGACTGGTGAGTAGCTGTTTGGTGAAACATGTCAAATCTAATCTAATCACTACTAGTGTTTGCTACGCAGCTCTAAACCACAGGATAAGGAGATGGTGGGCGAACAGCTGCCCCTTTCTGAATGTCCCATCCTATCCTTCCTTCAAGGCCTGAGACCCCTGGAGATGATGCTCAGAGGCTCGTCATTCGTCCTTTCCTGGTGAATCCTGTCTGACTCATAAAAGCTTCTCTCTTCTCCATGACTAGAATGTGGGGGTAGGATCTGCCTCTCTTCCCTCTCTGATCCTGGGTACAGGGGACTTGGTCCCTAGCAGGCTCAGCAGATTCGTGAGTGGTTGCATTGAATGCCTGCCATCAGGCACCTTTGCGTAAATGTGGGCAAACCCGGTCAAGCAGAGTAATTGGGAAATGGAAGGGAAATGGGGGAGGGAGGAACTCCCTGGATATTCTGAGAAGAGGATTCACCAGAAATCTCAATTTCTACCCTTGTCAAAAATTATTCCATCCTTAGTAACCTCCCCTTCTTGGTAACACATAGAATCTTTCCCTTCTGACTTGAGCTCAGAGGCCAGCCTTTTTTTTTTTTTTTTTTTTTTTTTTGAGACCGAGTCTCACTCTGTCGCCGATGCTAGAGTGCAGTGATGTGATCTTGACTCACTGCAACCTCCGCCTCCCAGGTTCAAGTGATTCTCCTGCCTCAACCTCCTGAGTAGCTGGGACTACAGGCGCCCGCCACCATGCCCGGCTATTTTTTTGTATTTTTAGTTGAGACAGGGTTTCACCATGTTAGCCAGGATGGTCTCCATCTCCTGAAGTCGTGATCTGCCCGCCTCGGCCTCCCAAAGTGCTGGGATTACAGGCGTGAGCCACCGTGCCCGGCCCAGCCGGCCTTTTAAGATTTATGTCACTGAACTTTTGCTAAGTGCCTACTGCACGCAGTGGAAGGGCTGAATCAAACTAGTTCCCTCATGCTGGAGGTGCCAGTCTTTGGGGAGGTGCCAGTCTTTGGGGAGGTGCCAGTCTTTGGCCATGACCAGGGTGTGCTGGCCAGATGGGAGACTTAGGAGATTATGTCAAATGGGGTTGAGTTCCTGACAGTCCTCAGAAGCTATGTTTTGGTATTTAATGTCTAACGGAAGCTCATGTTCTTGATTTAGCTGGATTTTCTTGTTTGATTTGCTTTTGTTTTTCTGAAAATTCTACTCAGTCGACGTATCGATCAGTGAGATTGAGGCTAAGCATGGTTTGTAGGGTGGGCTCATTCAAGGGGTGAAGAAGAAGACAGTTCACCTTCTCACGGAGCTTACATTCCAACACATACATATCTAACATATTACATTCCAACACATACATATCTAACCCGCCAGGTGCTTCCAAGTGCTGAGAAGCAAACCAAGCCTTGTTTGAGGATAACAGGAGTAGAAGGCAGGGGGCAGGGGGAAGGGTGGGAGAGGAAGGTCTCTGATCGGGTGCCATGTGAACAGAGGCTGAGGAAGTCAGGAAGCCAGTGGCGTGGATCTCAGAAGAGCTTGGATGTCAGCCAGTCTCAGGATTGTGGTTCTGGAAGGTGTAAGCTCCAGCCAGAACCTGGGGGTCCCAGCACTACCAAGAGAGAGAGATGGTTCCTTTCCCTCAGTTGCTTCTCTCTGGACTTTGGGCCTAAATGACTCAGAGATGGTGACTTTCTTTAATCCTCTCACAACCCATACTCAAGACATTTCCCCTTTCTCTAACCTAAGTCTGCCGTGTACTTTCTCACCCCACTGAGCAGGTGGAGCACAGGAGGTCACTGCCCCCACAGATCACATGGTGAAAAAGCAGCCCTAAGGTGGGGGAATGCTGAAAGATGTCCCTCAGGGAACTCCAGGGACATCCCCAAAGCAGTCCCCATAGCCAAAAGGGCTTTAGTCTCCTGTTTGATCGTTAAAAGCCATGCATGTATAAAATTCTGCTTTGCAATCTATGCATGTATCTACCCATGTGGTAAAATATACATGTATTCAATTCTTCACCTGAAAGATGGGCCAGGTCTACACTGAAGATCCGCTAGGCCTCCAGCACTCTGCTCTGACCCTGGGGACAAGGGCATCCACAGTCGAGAGCACAGGGCAGAGGAGACCCCTGGAATTCTAATCATGACTTGCTATGGATACACCATGTGTCTTTCCTTGACAGAGGGAGGGGTCCCTGTGGCTCTTGGGCCCTTCCAGGCAGCTGACGTCTCTGAGGACCCCAGTGAAGGGCAGGATGACGTGGATGATAAAAGCCTGAATTGGAGCAGGGTCGTGGGGGTGGGAATATGGGAGGAATGTTCTGGGCAGAGGCTCTCCTCTTTCCACCGGAGGGAATATAACACATCCCCTGAGAAAGCAGATGCGGCTGTTTCACAGGCCTCCTTGCCGAGGGTTCAGGGCCTGTCAGTGAATCCTAGGAGATCTGGTCCCTACCATGATGCTTGGCATCAAGAATCCTCAATCAGTGTCTGTTGAATGAATAAATGAAGGAATGGTTAATGAATGAATGGCTAAGTCACAAAGCACCAGCAGCCAGCCCCTGGCCGAGATGATTCTGGGGCGCTTCTGGCCCTAATCATGCATTGGCAGTGCCTCCAACACCCTTCTGTTCCACTCTGAAGCAATCATTTGATGGACTGCCTGCTGCCCCCACGGTTTCCCTCTGTGGCTAATGCAGTAAAAAGTGCCATAGATTATAAACCACTAATTGTATTTAGAGAAAAAAAAATCTTGCCGTAATAATGGGTACCAAATGACTGGGTCTCTATTAATCACCTCGCATTTATTATCTGTTTACTTCTCACACCAACTTTCCATCAACCCCGTTTGCTTCAGATTAGAAACCAAGGGCTTCACAAGGTGACATGTTTGCTGGGGAAATGGGTCTGGCTGTGAAGTCCTCTCTCTTTCTTCTTTGCTTGGCACGGGAAGAAAGAACAATGGGGACTTGCTCCCCTCCCCATTTCAACTTCCCAGTCACATTCCTTCCAATAAGAAGAGTCTAAGGCACTTAAATGCTATTTATTTATGCCCATGAGCATGGGGCGCAAGAGCTTCTGTCCAGGGAAGCTATGCATGGGGATGGCAGGTCCCGATTGGGCTTTGGTGGCTCCTGACTCAAGGCACTTGTTTCTAGACTGCTGTAACCTATGAGTGGTCTGGTGTGGGGAGACACATGGCATGGGGCAATGGCACTTAGCTAAGCCAACCTGCCCAGGTCTGCAGCAGACACTGTTGGAGCTTGGCCCCTTCCCCTATCTCTTGTCATTTCCTTGCACTCCAGCCTGACCTCCTGGCCTCAATTTTGCATGCACAGAGGACTGGAAGTTCTTGGGAATTAATGGCCCCCACTATCTCAGCCATGGGCCAGCCCTCAGGTAACGGCTGCTGGGTGCAGGGTATAAATGCCTTGGTTCCCTCGCAGGTGCACAGAGTAGAGAATGAGCAAGTCAGGAGGGCCAGCATGTGACCTGGTGTAACAGCACCACCCCCGGCTCAAGGATCCATGGGTCAGGGAGCGTGAAATCACCCCGGGGTCCTACAAAGTGGGCACTATGACTCCCATTTTGCAGATGAGGAAACTGAGGATTCCCACCTGTGAGAGGCAGCCGCAGGATAGGAATTCAGGCCTGTCAGATTTAAAGGCCAAACACCTGCTGCAGGAGAGAGGCAGGGGAGAGGGTAAGAAGCTAAGTGCCAGTAGGCAGACCTCAGGGCTAGGAAGAAGGGTGGTGGGGGTGAGGGGTGGTATGCTGGGCCAGCACAGGCATTTTATCCTGAGAACATGTTGGGGCTGGTCAGGACCTAGAGAGGAGTGCTGCAGGACACCCCCAGCTCCCGACTGATCCTGCCAGTTCTTACCGTGCACCCACCCATGGCAGTGCCAGTCACCCAGGACCCAATCTGGCAGCTGCCTACCTCCAAAGCTACTGGCAACTCTCACCTGCATTTCTGGCAGGGGGATGAGGAAAGTGGAAAGAATCCATTTTTTTTCTGATTATAAAAATAGTACATACTGTGAAAATTTCAGAAAGTATAAAAAGAAAATAAAAATGACTTATTTTTATTATGAAAGGTGAGACTGGTCACAAATGCAAGGTGGGAAGCCCGTCCTGGGTGAGGAACTTGTCCCCCTCTTGTCCATCCTCATTACTTTCCCTCAGCTTCAGGGACAGTAAATGAAGAAGCCAGGGGCTAGGCGGCAGGTGACCAGAAACCCTAGTTTCATGGAACAATGACATACCAAAGCCACACATATCTTTGTTCTGTTCATGACCATGGAGAGGTCATTTCCCCATCTCTGCCCCAGCTCCTTCAACTATTGAATGGGAAACTGTGGTCCACTCACCTGCACAAAGCAATCAGGGGGTAGCACTGCGAATAGAGACTTTAGAGTAACGTCATCATCATTGTCATCACCATCACGGCAACAATAAGGGCGGTTAACATTTACTGAGCACTTTTACCTGCCAGGTACTGTTCTAAGTGCTTAGGCTATGCTAATCTTCATGCTAGCTCTATGGCATTGATACTATCACGGTCACCATTGCATGATGGAGGCAGGAGGCTCAGAGAGGTCACCCAGCTGGCTTGCTGAATTGTTGGGGTCTGAACTTAGCAGCCTTCTTCTAAGCCACAGATATTGGTCAGAATGCCACAGGCCCCCTGCCGCCCACCAGCGGGGTCCTTCGGGCTTCTTATTTGGCCTCTTTGAGGCTTGAGTTTCCTTGTCTGTACAATGGGGATACCACTTTCCATCTCATTGGCTTTGAGGACTCTCAGGGGAGCAGTGCACACAGGAGGACCACCACTGAGCTGGGCTCAGAGTGTGTGTGCTTTCCACAAGCCTCTGAGACAGGCACCACAAATGAGGGCTGCTTGCTGCCCACACAAAGATGATCTGCCCCCAGTCAATACACACTTGTCTCTCTCTCTTGTCCACCCTGGTTAGAGACAGAACAAGGGGTCTCTATTTTCAGTCATGACAGGGATTCCTTCCAACCCTCCAATAGGCTGCAGACAGTGAATGTCATCCACTGGAAGGTATAAAGGCATAAAAAGGTATGATGGGTGTAAAAAGAGGTTTGTTTGAAATTTGTGAGCAGACAGTGAATGTCACCTACTGGAAGGTATAAAGGCATAAAAAGGTATGATGGGTGTAAAAAGAGGTTTGTTTGAAATTTGTGACTTCACACTTGGCACTTCTGGTAGGGATGGGTCACCCTCTGGCATCCATGACCATTTACCCATGAGCCCCTCTCACTTCCCCTGGGTGGGTTTCAGCAAAGGCAAACAATGCATGTGGTTCCTGACCCGAGGGTTTCTTCCAGGATTCAAAGGCTCTCTGGACTCTCTGAAACCTTAGAAAAAATTGTGTGTGTGTGTGTGTGTGTGTGTGTGTGTGTGTGTGTGTGTGTGTGTGTGTGTGTGTGTGTGTGTGTGTGTGTGTGTGTGTGTGTGTGTGATGGAGAGAGAGAGAGAGAAAGAGACAGAATGAGAATAATTCTAGAGAGAGGGCCTGTAGCTGTCAAGCTGTCAACATAGTTTCACTGGGGCTTCTTCATTCCTAAGAAAATTTAGAAATGCTATGACAAAGGGTTTTCCCTGTGAAATGTCGTTACATAGATCAGCCATGTGATCTCTGGCGTGAAATCCCCCCATCCCCCCACCCCATGGAACAGAGCTCACCTGGGGCTCACATAGCCCTAACTAATTTGGTCTTCATCAGCTATGTGATCTTGGATAAGACATCTCCCCTTTCTAGCCCCTGTTCTTCCCATCTGCAAAACAAAGAAGTTGGACTTGTGAGTGGCTTCAGCATGTGCTCTACGGAGCTCCGGGGGCACAGGGGAGAGTGGTGGCCTTGCGGGTGGAATGTATGTGGGGGTCACCTCTGTTCAACCACAGCAGCTCTAACTCTCACAGAATCTGCATGAAATGTTACATGAGCAAATGGCTCTGTAGCCTAAAGCCAAAATTGAAGCAAAACCCTGGCCCAGTTGATTACTTGGAACCTTTCTGGCTTGTGAGGTCTGAGCCCTGAGCAGCACCAAGCTGCTCTGGTTCTGTAATCCTTAGAGGCGGTGGAGCCTCCTGGTTAAGAGCCAGAACCCGGGTGGAATCTTGGCTCTGCCACTCATTAAGTGCGATGACCTTAAGCACGTTGCCTAAACTCTCTAGCCTGCTTCCTCTTCTACAAACTGCACACACCTACCCCATAGGGTCTCTGTGATGATTAAACAAATTAATAAACCTACAACACCTCACCAGATCCACAGCAAGCACTTGTAAGTGTTAGCAGCTATCTTCTGTCACAACTTCTAACATGAGCCCACAAACATGGAATTCATCAACAAATGGCAGCTGAATAAACGAGGGAGTGAAGGAATGAATGACTGGAGTCCCAAATTCCATTAGTTGATTCTCTAAGCGAGCCCACTCAAAGGATTAATCCAAGGCTTCCTAAGCTCCAGTGTGTGCACGGATCATCTGGGAACCTTGTTCCAAGGCAGAATTGGATTCAGCAGGTCTGGGCTGGGGCTGGGCCTCGGCATTTCCAGGTTCCAAGGCGAGGCAGTTGCTGCTGGGCTGAGTAGCCGGGCCTTGGCTCATTGCCACTCATATTCATTAGCTTGTGGGCTTCCCACCTGCAGTTACCAAACCACTCAAGACCCTTGAAAACCTCTATAGATTGGGCACTCTTTATCATCTACTGAGCTACCAAGCCCAGTGCACTTTTTTTTTTTGACACAAGTCTCGCTCTATGGCCCAGGCTGAAGTGCAATGGCGCGATCTCGGTTCACTGCAACCTCCGCCTCCTGGGTTCAAGTGATTCTCCTGCCTCAGCCTCCCAAGTAGCTGGGATTACAGGTATGCAGGATTACAGGTATGCACCACCACGCCTGGCTAATTTTGTATTTTTAGTAGAGACGGGGTTTCACCATGTTGGTCAGGCTGGTCTGGAACTCCTGACCTCAAGTGATCCACCCATCTCGGCCTCCCAAAGTGCTGGGATTACAGGTGTGAGACACCGCACCGCACCCAGTCCCCAGGGCACCCTTGGACTAGGTTTGTAAGAACGGACATGGGTATCCGTGTGAAACCCGAAGTTCATGTCTAGGCTGTGCCATGCGATGACCGGGCAAGTCCCTGGTTTCTCTGGGGCTCAGCATCTTCATTTGTAATGCAAGATCAGCAACACCCTCCCTGCCCAGCCCATAGAACTGCTCTGAGGATAAAAAGTGACAACAGATGGGACCATCCAGGGGCCAGGGGTCATGATTAACTGGCAGGCTTTATTTCCAACTTCTCCTCTTCAACCTTTGAATTCATCCCAAGGGAAACTGAGACAAGCATTTTTTTTTTTTTTTTTTTTGCATAATGGCATGCAAGGGAAGAGGAGAGGAAGTCAGCCTGTTAAATTTAGCAGGTGCTTACGCCCCCTCACCCAGGGCTCAGCCCACGCATTTCACCATGAGTAGGTGCCTTTCTATATTTAACTTCTGCCTGCACCTTCCCCTTGAGCTCTGACACCAAAAACCCCAGGAGGATGTGGTGAGGAGGGAAGGGAAGTTCACGAAATGAGCAGGGTTGACATCACATGAGGCCCCACCTGCACCTTCAGGTGTGCGTTCTTCAACCTCTCCGCTGTCCTTCTCTTGGAGCTTGAGACTCACCCAGCCAAAGTGTGACCAGAGACGCTACTGCCCTTTGGGACAACAGCACTGAGTGGTGGGCAAGGGACCATGAAAAGCCCAGCAGAAGTCATGGCGAGGCAGGAGAGTGTCTAATGCTTCCCACAGGCACAGCACTAGGCCCATGTGCACAAGTGACCAAAGTGAATCCACACAAAAGCATCACACAGATGGTATCATACTCAGGCTACTGGTGAGCAAGTGGGGGCCCAAAGAGAGGGAGTTGTCCAAAGCCTGTGATGGGTGGAGGGTCCAAAGCCTGTGATGGGTGGCCTGTGATGGGTGGAGGGTCCAAAGCCTGTGGTGGGTGGAGGGTCCAGGCCTGTTCTTCCAACATGACCCTGTCCATATCACATTTGTCTTCTCACTCCACCTTCTTTATAGAAGACTGCTGGGGAGGTGATGGGTTCAAGTCTTACCTATGTCGTCACTCAGGGGTGTGACTTTGAGTTAGTCCCTCTCCTTCTCTTGTTCCTCACTGTAAAACAAGTCCACTGGACTGCCTTTCTGTTTGATTTCTGAATATCTTCTTGATGACATCAGAATCCAACGATCAGAGGAAGTGAGAATGAATCCGGATGACTGACTTTCAAAACCACAGGGTGACCTCTGCGCTGCACCTCCCTGGTCAGCACACATGGAGTCTGCAGCAGTCACCCGTGGAGGCTCCGCAATAGCTCCTCACCCTTCTGGGGAGCCCTCATTGAAGGCCTCTGTGCCAAGCAGCTCAGCAGGCTCTGGGTGGACTGAGATGAACCGGGGGCCTAGACCTGGGTCCACCTCCAAACAGGGGAAAAAGACCAGGGAAGACTGAAGCTCTGACTATGATGTGGTCAGCACAGCGATGGAGCTCCCATGGGGCACAGAGGCTGGTGCCTAACCCAGCCTAGGGGAGCTGGGGGAAAGACCCAGTGGGAGGCAGACAAAACACATCCAACACTCCAGGCCAGCGGTTCTCAAAGTATGGTTCCTGAACCCAGAGCATCAGCGTCATCTGGGAACTTGTTAAAAATACAAATCCCTGGGCCTGTCCCAGACCAACAGAACCAGCAGTCCGTGTTTTAACAAGCCCAAGCCCTCCATGTGATTCTGACGCACTCTCAGTTTGAGAACCTTTGGTTTAGGGCAGGCCTTAGAAGACAGCAAAACCTTGAACTCTCACCTCTCTGGGTTCTGTTCAAAGCTTGACTGGGAAAAGTAACAATTCAGGAAAGTGTTCTAAATAATCTGGTGTCCCTTCTCTCCACTGGACAATCTAAGTGCTTCCGTTAAAAAGTGTTAGGCTCAGGGAAAGATCCACATCTGGGTCTGGCTACTAGCCTGGCTGCAGCTCCGCTGGCTACGTCGCTGGGCACTGCCTTTGGCTTTTATCGGGTGTGGTTACAACCACAGAAAGACTGTCTCTGAGTTGCTGTAAAGCGGTTGTATTCTATCAAGTTACACAAAGCTCCTTCTGTAAAAACTCACGTGAGAACAGTGGCAGGTAATTTGGCAAAGACTTTCTAAAAATGACAAGACCCAGCGTTGGTGGGAGTGCAGGGGAAAAGACACAGTCGCACATTTCTGGTAAGTATGGAAATTGATACTGCCTTTCTGGAGAAATATCTGTCAAAAGTGTTTTTTTTAATGTGCATCCCCTTGACCTAGCAATTCAATCTTAGAAATTAATCCTAAGGAAATAATCATGACTGTGTATGAGTAATTCACTTCAAGGATATTCATGTCAGCATTGTTTGTTCTAAAAATTGGAAGCAATGGGCCGGGCATGGTGGCTTACGCCTGTAATCCCAGCACTTTGGACCCTTTGGGAGGCCGAGGTAGGAGGATCACTTGAGGTCAGGAGTTCAAGACCAGCCTGGCCAACATGGTGAAATCCCATCTCTACTAAAAATACAAAAATTATACGGGTGTGGTGGCCTGTGCCTGTAATCCCAGCTACTTGGAAGGCTGAGGCAGGAGAATCGCTTGAACTCGGGAGGCGGAGGTTGCAGTGAGCCGAGATCATGCCTTCGCACTCCAGCCTGGGCGACAGGAGAGAAACTCTGTCTCAAAAATAAATAATAAATAAATAAATAAATAAATAAATAAAAATTGAAAACAATGGAAGCGTTTCTAATAAGGGGCTGTTTACTAGGTGGCCTTTCATTTTCATTCATTCAGGTATTTATTGAGCAGGCACCATGTGCCAGGCAGTGTATTAGACATTAGGCATACAGCAGGTGGTGAATGAATGAACAAAATCTCTGTCCTCTGGGAGGGAAGACAACCAGGGAACCAATAAGCAAGTGCAATATCCGTTGTGGGTCAGCGGGTGGTGGGCGTATGAGAAGGCAGCAGAGGGAATGCTGGAGGTGAGTGCCGATGGAGACTAGAGAGAAGGTGAGGAAGTGAGTGAGCTTTGCGGATAGCTGAGGAAGACATTCTAGGCAGAGAGAACTGTCTTCCAGACAGAAGGAAACAGCAAAAGAGCAAGAGCATGAGGCATTCTGGGTGGGTCTGAGGAATAGCAAAGACACCATAGCGGCTGCCGCAGGGTGACCCAGCAAGGAGAGTGGGACCTGGCCATCAGGGTCAGGCAGGACCTTGCAGGCCACCCAGGACCTTTGGCTTTCACTCTGGGTGAGAAGGGAGGATTTTGAGCAGAGGAGGACCTCTGATTTGTGTTTTAGAGGAAACCCTCTGGCTTCTGGGTGGTGAAGAGACTCCACTGCCCTTTGAGACAAGAGCACGGGAGATGAGGATCAGATTGCAACGCTGTTGGGAGGCTATCACAATAGTATTTGCATGCTAGAGATAGCAGCAAGTGAGCCAAGGTAATGGCAATGGAGGTGAGAAGTGGTCAGCTTTTGAGTACAATTTGAAAGTACATTTGGGCTTTTCTGCAGAGCGATGCCTGCCTGCGGTACGTGTGGCTGCCTGGACAGACGACTTAGTCTCCAGGAGCCGAGATGAGCGACAATAAGCAAGGAAGAGAGGGTGCAATATGCCTTCAGAGGGAAAAAGGAGTTAGCAGGGGTCGCCACACAAACCTGCCTGCTCACTCTGTTGGACATTTCTGAAACCTCAAATGTGAATCACCAAGGTACCAAACTCTTCTACTCAGATCTGGGGGCACTGGCTGCCTGCTTAGGTTCAAAGGCAACCAAAGAAATGCAATTTAAAATAAGGATGTGAATAATTTTTCAGTTATCAGATAGGCAAAGATTTTTTAAAATGATAA
Source organism: Hylobates moloch (assembly GCF_009828535.3). Taxonomy (NCBI): domain Eukaryota; kingdom Metazoa; phylum Chordata; class Mammalia; order Primates; family Hylobatidae; genus Hylobates; species Hylobates moloch. The sequence continues at coordinate 43,529,293 of NW_026652283.1, forward strand.
CAGCCGGGGTTGTTGTGGGTGTATGGAAACAAGCGCCCCTCCACTGCAGCGGAAGTTTAAATTAGTACCACCTTTCAGGAGCAGTTTGGTAATATGTTATCACAAGCCTTGAAGAAGTACGTGCCAAAGGAACTAGAACACTGAAACAATTTTGAAAAAAGAAAAATAAGGTGAGAAGCATCACTTTACCTGATGTTAAGACATGATATAGCTACAGTAATCAAGAATGTGTGGTATTGGCAGAAGGACAGATACACAGGCCACTGAAACAAAATAGTGAACCCAGAAATAGTTCCACATGGCTACAGCCAACCGAGTTTGGACAAAGGCACAAAAGCAATTCAATGAAGGAAGGATAGTTTTTTTTTTAACAAGTGGTGCTAGAAATATTAGCTATCCATAAGGAAAACAATGGATCTCAATGCAAACCTTCTACTTTATACAAAATTTAATCCAAAAGAGGTAATAGATTTAAACATAAAATGCAAAACCATAAAACATTCAGAGATAACACAGGAAAAGATTTTCGGGACCTAGAGCCCAGTGAAGAGTCTTTAGGTGTGGTAGCAAAAGCGCAATCCATAAAAGAAAAAAAATCCACAAAATTGAATTTCATCAAAATTAAAAACTGCTTCACACAAGACCCTGTTAAGAGAATGACAAGGCAAGCTATGGACTAGGAGAAGATATCTGCAAACAACAAATCTGACAAAGGAATCATAACTAGAACATACAAAGAACTCTCAAAACACAGCAGTCAAAAAAAACACCCAAAACAATAAACAATCTAATTAGAAAATGGGCCAAAGACATGAATGACCACTTCCGCGAAGAGGATATACAGATGGCAAATAAGCACGTAAAAAGATGTTCAATGTCATTAGCCATTAGGGAAATACAAATGAAAACTACAATAAAATATCACTACACAGCTATTAAAACAGCTAAAATTAAAAATACTGACAATACCAAATGCTGGAAAGAATGTGGAGAAATTGCATCCCTTGTCCATTGCTGGTGGGAATGTAAAATGATATAGCTACACTGAAAACGATTAATAGTTTCGTCGTTTCTTTAAAAAAAAAAACTAAACATACAGTTAGCATAAGACCTGACAGTAATAATCCTGGGCATTTATCTCAAACAAATACAAATTGTGCGCACATAATCTGTACTTGAATGCTCACGGCAGCCTTGTTTGTAAAAGCCAAAAACTGGCCTACAATAGGTGATTAGTTAAACAAACTGTACACCCATACTAGGGAATACTACTCAGTGATTAAAAGGAACAGACTGTTGTTACACAGATTTTGGATAAATATTAAGGGCAATATGCTGAGTTTTAAAAGCCGATCTCAAAAGGTCATATAATGTATGATTACAGAGACAGAGGACAAACCAGTGATTGCCAACAGTCAGGGACGACTTGGGGATGGGAAGAGTATGACTATAAAGGAGAAGCAGTAAGAAGATCTTTTAGGTGATGCAATAGTTCTGTATCTTGATTTTGGTGAATCTACACAAGTGATGAAATAACATGTGATGAAATTACATAGACCTGTATGCCTACTACAATACAGTATCAAAACCAGGGATTGATTCCTGGTTCTTTTGCCAAATTCCCTTTTACAAACTTATCCTAAGGTAATATTAAAAAGGCACCAAAGATCCCTAGATCCCTGGATAAACAGGATCATTTCAAAATTGTTTATAACAGTGGAAACTTAGAACAAACCTCTTCATGCCAATAATTGGTTAAATAGACTAGGATAAATACATCCAATGGAATATTATACAATCATTGAAATGATGATGTAGTTCTACATTCGTTGATATGGAAAGACTTTCTCAATATACTCTTAAAGGGAAAAGATTACTTAAAAGCACCATATGGTTCTTTAAAAAATAAAAAGTTATACGAATATATAGACCTCAAGCTCCTGAGGGCAGGGATTTTTGTCCGTATCATATACTCCAGTATCCCTGGATCTCAGCCCACTCGAAGTGGGCACTCAATAAATATTTGTTGAATAAACAAATAATATACACACACATTTGCAAAGTCTAGAAAGTTATTCTGCAATAAAATATTAACAATTCTTGGCTAGGGTCAGTGGCTCATACCTGTAATCCCCGCACTTTAGAGGGCAGGATCTCAAAGAGGAGGGAGGATCACTTGAGGCCAGGAGTATGAGGCCAGCCTGGGCAACATAGCAAGACCTTGTCTCTAAAAAATTATTATTATTAATATTATTATTATTATTTTTTGAGATGGAGTCTCGATCTGTTGCCCAGGCTGGAGTGCAGTGGTGTGATCTTGGCTCACTGCAAGCTCCGCCTCCCAGGTTCACGCCATTCTCCTGCCTCAGCCTCCCAAGTAGCTGGGACTAAAGGCGCCCGCCACCACGCCTGGCTAATTTTTTTTGTATTTTTAGTAGAGACGGGGTTTCACCGTGTTAGCCAGGATGGTCTTGATCTCCTGACCTCATGATCCACCCGTCTCGGCCTCCCAAAGTGCTGGGATTACAGGTGTAAGCCACCATGCCCAGCCCAAAAAATTATTTTTTTAATTAGCTGAGTGTGATGGTTTCATCTGTAGTACTAAAGAGGATCACTTGAGCCAAGGAGTTTGAGGCTGTTGTGAGCTATGATCATGCCACTGCGCTCCAACCTGGGCAACAGATTGAGACTGTGTCTCAAAAAACAAATAAACAAAAAACAACAAAACCCAAAACAATGGTTATCTCAGAATAGGGGAATGGAGGAATTTTGGTTGATTTGGTTGATTAATTACAGCCCCTTCAGTCTGTTTATATTTTCTACTTTGTATTTATTTATTTATTTATTTATTTTTTTGAGATGGAGTTTCGCTCTTGCTGCCCTGGCTGGAGTGCAATGGTACGATCTCAGCTCGCTGCAACCTCTGCCTCCTGGGTTCAAACAAACCTCCTGCCTCAGCCTCCAGAGTAGTTGGGATTACAGGGATGCACCACCACACCCGCTAATTTTGTATTTTCAGTAGAGACAGGGTTTCTCCATATTTGTCAGGCTGGTCTTGAACTCCCGACCTCAGGTCATCCACCTGCCTCGGCCTCCCAAAGTGCTGAGATTACAGGTGTGAGCCACCACTCCCAGCCTATTTTCTACTTTTTAATAATAATTATATGTTGTTTATGGAGTATATATTTTTAAAGTACACAATCACAAACAAAGTGCAGAATGTGCTGTGGAGATCTCTGGCCTGATTGGGCAAACCTGGGGGTGGTGCAGTTGGATGACATCCAACCAAGGCTGCCTGCCCTGGACAGGTTTTGGTGGGGTCTGAAGACCATTCCCAGGGCTCTGGTATGAGGGACACTATGTTTGGAGTGAGAACCCTCATAAGAGATCTTGACAATAGCGAGGTCCCTTATGAGCCAGAGAGATGATAGAATGACGAGCCAGGTACACAGGGAAGGGGGAGAGAAGGCATCAGCCCTGGTCCAAATCTCCTCTGGAGAGGGGCTGGGGGAGGGCACAGGACAGAAACCTGCAGACACATCTATCCACCAGGGCCTATCTTATGCACAGCCTTCCATGCTTCAGTGGACCAGGGTAGTGGTTCCCAAAAGACCTGTCTGAGGACAGACTGCATCACAATTCCCAGGATGCTTTATAAAATATAGATTTCCGACCTTGGAACCCAAGTCTCTGGGGACCAGAACCCAAGTTCTAGAGACCATTGAACCCAAGTCTCTGGGCCGAGTCCCAGGAATGTCATTTTACAAACTCCTTGGGTGATTGTGATACATTGTGGGGTTTGGGTACCTCCAGGCAGGGGGCATAAAGCCAAAACAGCATCATGTTGGGCAAACTTGTAGTAGTTATGCCATTTGTGATGAAAGGATGTGGGAACTAGCAGTGATTGATTTGTAAGATTTTCTTTGAAGCACTCAGAAAAATTTAAAGACATTGCTAGAATCTTAGACACCTCCCTTTTAGGAGAATGGGGGGTACTGGCCCCACTGCTCCCCCATAGTGTACTGTGGCCAAGGACTCCCTCACTCTCATCTTTTTTAAACTGTCATAAAATACACATAACATTTGCCATTTTAACCATTTTAAGGTATAAAATTCAGTGGCATTAAGTGCTTTCACAGTGTTGTGAAACCATCACCACTATCAAGGTCCAGAACTTTTTGATGACTCGAATGGAAATTCCATAATCATTAGCAGTGACTCCCCATTTCCCCCTTTCCAGCTCCTGGCAACCACCAGTCTGCTTTCTATTAGGTTGGTGCAAAAGTAATTGTGGTTTTTGCTGTTACTTTTTAATGTCAAAAACCGCAATTACTTTTGCACCAACCTAGTATCTCTGTAGATTTGCTCATTTTGGGTATTTCATATAGGTGGAATCACACATTATATGGCCTTTTGTATCCAGCTTCTTTCACTTAGCATGTTTTCAAGGTTCATCCATGTTGTAGCAGGTATCAGAATTTCATTCATTTTTATGGCTGAATAATATTCCATTGTATGGATATATTCTATTTTGTTTATCCACTCATCTGTTGATGGAGATTTGGGTTATTTCCACCTTTTGGCTATTGTGAATAGTGCTGATATTGTGAATAGTGCTGATATGAGCATTCATGTACAAGTTTTTCTTTGAATATCTATTTTCAAATCTTTGGGGTATAGACCTAGGAGTGGAATTCTGGGTCATATGGTAACTCTATGTTTAACTTATTCAGGAACCTCCAAAAGGTTTTCCACCCACACTCACTCTTATAAGGCATCTAACATCTCAGCCTGTGCCCTGGCATAGGCACCCAAGGCACCCCAGTCTGTGCCCTGGGAGCCTGTAGCAGAGTCTTAGGGGTTAGAAGATCTGGGTGTAGGTCAGACTGTGATTCTACAAGCTGTGACACCATGGGTTGGTCATATATTTGTGCTTTGGTTTCCACATAGGACCTCACAGAGTTGTCTAAATATTGAATCAGATAATAAGTGAGACTATGGATAAAATGAGAGATGCCATATTAGAGTAGTAGGGGGTAAGGGCTCTACCTGGCCCTATTGTTCAGCGATGGTAAAACCTTGGGCAATTTCCTACAGCCTATGCTTCAGTCTCATCTATAAAATGGGGTGAATAAGCTGGGCATAGTGGTGCAAGCCTGTGGTTCTAGCTACTGGGGAGGCTGAGGCAGTAGGATTGCTTGAGCCCAAGAGCTGGAGGCTGCAGCACCCCATGATCACACCTGTGAATAGCCACTCCATAGCTCTAGCCTGGGCAACATAGTGAGGGCCTGTATTTTTAAAAATGGGATGAATAAGAGTACCTGCCTCATAGGACTCTAGTGTTAAAACAGTCAATTCATGGAAAGCATTCACTGGAAAGCCGTACCAACTTAGCTACTGCTAGAAAATGCTTAGCAATACTGGTGGGGGCCGGGGGGCTGGTGCTCACATTTCCGGCTTGCACCTGGGTTCCTGCCCTCCCTTTCTCAACTTCTCTACTTCTGTCTCTGTGCTTCTCTGCTGGGACCCTTCTCTCTCACATGCACAGATCAATGCACAGCCTGACCCCTTGATTAATCCCTCTTCTGTGCTCTATGCCCTGCAGAGCATGCTTTGCTGAGTTTGACTTGAGTGTAGACTCTGGCTTGTTAATGTTATGGCTCTTCTCTAGGGCCTAGTATACAGTAGATACTCAATAGATACTTGCTGATCGAATAAATGAAAGAAAACATTTCTCTTCAACTGGGGAATTGGCTCATGGGGCTGATCACAGTACAAGGCCCTGGGGCTCGGGGGCCCTCTCCACAACTAAGCCAGGAGCATGTCCACATGCTCCACAGTGCCTCTCCCCAGTGTCACAGTCTGCCAAACAGCACAGTGAGAGGTCACTTCAGGATCCAGGAATGAGCGGGGCAGAGCAGTGACAAGGCCCAGCCACCTGGTCTCCCCAGCCTTCCTCAGCTCTCTTGGGCTCAGAAGGTGGTGATGGGTAGGCATGGGCTCTCCTCCCATGACCCTCAAACATGTCCCATCTGTCTCCCCACTTTACCTGTCCTCTCAAATGTAGGCAATGGGACCCTACACTCAGCTCCCTTCTCTTTGTTGGAAATAAAAGATGCTCTGAGAAGAAGTGTACATTGCCAGACATGGAGGCACTGAGGCCTGCCAGTCTGGTGAGAGACTAAAGGACAGAGAGATTACAGGAACATTTGGAAGGAACATTGCTGGTGAAGGGGTCCTAACCAAGAGCAGTCCTTGAGCTAGGTGTATGTGCATGCATGTGCATATGTGTATGCACCTGTGTGAGTGCCCGGGTGTGTATGCATATGTGTGTGCACATGTGAGTACATGTGTATGTATGCATGTGCATGTGTATTCCTGTGTGCGTATACACCTATGTGAGTGTGTGAGTGTATGGTTGTGTATGTGTATGCATGTGTGTATGTACCTGTGTGAGTGTATGAGTGTATGAGTGTGTATGCATGCATGTGTGCATGTGTGAGTGCATAGGTATGTGTGCACATGCATGCGCATGTATATGCATGTGTCCGTGTGTGTGCATGTCTGTGTATACACCTGAGTGTGAGTGCATGGGTATGTATGTGTATGCATGTGTATATGCATGTATGCTTGTATATGCATGCACCTGTGTGAGTGTATGAGTTCACAGGTGTGTATGCATAAGTATGTGTGCCTGTATATACATGTGTGCATGTATGTGTGCATGTGTTATGCTTATGTAAGTGCATGGATGTGGCTGTGTATGCACATGAATGTGCATGTACACATGTGTATACATGAGTGTATATGAGCAAATAAGTGTGTGTGTGTGCATGTATATGCATGTGTTCATGTGTGTGTTATACCTATGTGAGTGCATGGGTGTATATGTGTAGGCACATGTATATGCATTTGTGCATGTGTGCTTATGCACCCGTGTGAGTGTATGAGTGGATATGATAATGGCAGGAGGCAGACAAATCCCTAGGCAGACAGGGGCAGGTCCCTAGTGAAAAACTGACTTTCAAACCAAAGACAGTTTAAAGCCTGAAAGCCAAGTTACAAGTCCCAGGTTAATCCATGGACTGGATTGAGAACCTCTCTTCCCATTTGATGTGCTTTCCTCTGATTGATCCCCACTCTTCACCTATTTTACATATACCTACCCTTCCCTAATTGGTTTTTTACACTGTCATGCTCACCTTTGAGTGGTGCCTTTGTTTTAGACTTTTTTGCATACCCACAAACCAATCAGCATGCACTGCTCCATTCTGAGCCCGTAAAAGCCCTGGACCTAGCCACACTGAGGGAGAGAGACCACCCAACTTCAGATGGGGGACCAACCTCACATCCCCTCTCTGCTGACAGCTATTTTGTCACTTAATAAAACTCTTATATGCCCTTCACACCCTTCAACTGTCAGTGTAATCTCATTCTTCTTGGATGTGGGACAAGAACTTGGGACCCACTGAAGGTGAGTATGAAGAAGGCTGTAACACTGTAACCCTCCAATTCTCCATCAGCAGAGGGCAGCCACCCCATGCAGCAGGAAGCAGTGTCAGGGCCAGGCCAGCCCTGGATCCACAGGCTGGAGCAGGGCAGTGGACTAAAGGAGCTGTTAGCATGCTCTAACACCTGCTCTGGGGCTTCAGCATTGTGGGCATTCCTGTTTGGGTGCCACTGCATTCCCCTCATCTGGATGCCAGAGTCCACCACAGCAGTTGGTCATGACACGCCTGGTCCAAACGCAAGCCCTGCACAAAGCCTGCTCCTGTACTGGCACTTGGAGCAGCTGGCTGGACCCCGCACTTGCTTGCTCACACACCCACTTCTGCCATGGGCTGAGTGCGCTGTCTTTGTGGCCATAGGATCTGCACTGGAGTGCAAGCCAGGCACAGCCTGGTGGTTTGAGTGAGCAGGGGCATCACCAGCCATGAAGGTCTCTGGCTGGTAAAGCGGTACTGAAAATATCCTGCATTAGATAGGCATGTATGTGTATGCATGTGCTTGCATGTTAGGGGGCTGAGCTAGGGGAATAAGTGGAATTGGCCACTCCTTCCTGGATGCCCACCAGCTTAATTTCACATGTGCAGCCAGGTCTGGGCAGCTGGGCCTGCAGGCCTGCCAAGGTGAGTGGGGGATGCCTGAGAGTGTGAACATTAAGACAAAAGCCAGATGCCAAGTGAGAGGAGAGTTCACACATCAGAGTGTCACGGTCACCTTGGGCAAGTCTCTTCTCTGAGGCTTTAGTTTCCCGCCCATCAAATAACAAAGGAGCCAAAGACCCTCTTTTTCACATTGCATTAACATCTCTGCTAAGAGCTGCCCCAGCATGCTCAAGGAGACATGCTGCTGACAGTCCACCCCTCTCTCCTGAGGCTCTGTTTGCTGAGGACATGGCCTGGCAACTGAAGAGAGCCCGGAATCCTGGGGCGAGCACATGCCCAGCTGCTGTCCCCTTCCTGCCCTCCTGCACAGGGGTCCCCGAACCTTTCCCCAACTGCCACACTCCATCTGGCTGCAGCAGCAGCCGTCCAGGGGGTGCTCGTCCTCTCCGAGACCTGCCTGGCTCTCATGCTTGCTTCCTTTCAAAGCTGGGTGCCCCACCCCTGGAAACAGCCCTGACTTCATGTCCCCTACAGCCTAAACACCGTTCATTCACTAGACTGGTAGTCTCCAAAGTACAGTATACACCATTATTGAGCATAGGAAGAAAATACTATTTCTACTTATCACATCCTTCTGCAAATTCCTAATTTATATGTGTATGTGTTAGTGTATACAAAATATATCATATAGTAATGCTGGAATATGTTCTCAAAAATACTTTTACTGGAAGAGTATGCAATTAATAAAATTTGAAGGTTGTGTTAGTGGAGGTAAAATACATAGAACGACGATAACTACAATTTGGTGTTTGGTGACAAATGTCACAATAGAGGTGAAGGTTAAATGCTGTGAAAGTTCAAGAAAGGATGTAATTGCTACTAACTAAAGTGCAGGAGAAGAATCAGGGAAGGCTTCATCAGAGGATTGAGTTTGGGGCTGAATCTTAGAAGATAGGATGTGGCCATGTGGCCACGGGAAGGAAGGGCTCTCCCAGCAGGGGTCATCACATGAGCAAAAGCACAGGGCTGGAGAGCAGACAAGCACAGGACAGATGCGGGGGCCCAGAGCCCTGGTGTCCCAGCTATAGATGGGAAAAGCAGTCGGATATGAGATGGGAAGGGTGGGTTGGGGACAAATGATAGAGAAGGGACTCTGAATACCCAAGGGATGTGTGGGGAATGTGCACAAAACTGAAAAAAAATGAGGGGAGCCAACAGAGATTGCTTGGGAGGGAAGAGACATGGCCCAACTGTGTTTGGAGACTTTTAATCTAGGAGGGGAGTGTAAGATTGCAAAATGGAAGATGACCATCATAGCCCAGGCAGGAGGTCCTGAAATCAATCAGAAGAGAACAAGAAAGAAGGAGGCAGGTGTAAGAAACACTGTAGGAGCAGATTTAACTGAACGCCTTCACTGATGGGACAAGGTGCGGGCGGGGGGCATGAGGACAGGAGGAGCGAAAGATAAGTCAAACTTCAATGCTCAGTGACCAGAGGGACAGCTGCAGAGGGAAACCTGCAAGGAAAGTTCACGTTGTGAGGTCTGTCTCCATTGTCTAGAAGTGACAATTAAAGGATAAGAAAGTCTGCGTGGTTGGTTGATTTTATAAAAAGGATGAATTCGCCAAGGGCTAAACCTGTCTGCACTTTTGATGGAAACAGGTCTTTATCTTCATTTGACAAACATTTTTGCATCCCTCCTACGGGGAAGGCATCATGCCAGGCACTGGGAATGTAGAGAGGAACCAGAAATGCTGCCCCTGTCCTCAGGGGCCCTCAGTAGAGAAGGGAAACTACCACACAAAGAAGTTTTTGACAATCTGTCAGCTGAGTGCTCCAACAAGAGGCCAGAGGAGGGTTCATGGCGGTGACGATCTCCCTGGCTCAGCAGCCAGAGCCATCTCCTGAGAGGAATCCCAACCTTTCTTCACAACTCAGGGCCATCATCACAGGTGGGGGTGGCAAGGGATAGATGCTAGGTGACCATGACCTTGCATTTTTAGAGAAAACTATCATGTCAACTGTGTCACCCTTTACCAAGCAAGCCAACCTCAGAGTGCACAGCACCATGAATTTGGATCTTGCAACCCCCTTTATCCTTGCCTCTTGAGCTTCTTTGACCTCCCTTTATTTTTGGATTTAGGGGGCTCCCAGAAATTTGGTGGAGACGAGGGTTCTAGATTTCTGAGTGTACTTTGGCTTATTTTAATTAATTAACGTTTTCCCTCCTGGCCCCATCAGGCTTGTTCCTTTTTCAGACTTCCTCATCTCCCCAGCTATTTATAAACCTATTCCCTTGGCCTATGACTTTGTTCCTTTCTCACTGTTGAATATTCCTGCTGTAAGGTCTCCCCAGAGAGGGAGGTCCCCATTATCTACCCAGGCTCATCTGATGTTGTTTAACCCCGATGTGTCCTGAAACTTGGCAGAGTAGAAACAGCACAAGCTCTCAAGTCAGCCAGATGTCAACCTCTGGCTCCTCCCCTGTTGGTTGAGTGTCTTTGGGCAGGTCTCCAAGGATCAGCATCCTTAAGAATAGGATGGTTCACTATACTGTTCCCTCTTTGTTTGGAAGTTAACCTTTAGTGTTGATTTATTTTGTATTTGAGTCTCAAATACTGTATTGGTAAATTTAAGGAAAGAAGAAAACAGAAATTAGACTGTAAGCCTTAGACCTTCTAAGCAAGGTCTACCCTATATATTATCACACCACCTTCCTAATCCTCTGGTACAACACTTGGCATACAGTAGGTGCTCAATAATGTTACCCCCTCCATCTTTCCTATCCCATTGCCTTTCCCCCCACCTGTTTGATGGTTTTCATGGGGTCCATATGCTACAGAATGTCCCTGCCCTCAGGCAGTAGGGACTTCATGTTGTGGCCTCTCTTTGCTGGGAGCACCCCTGTCTGGGGTGTGCCTGCTCCTTCTTTCTCTACAGCTGTCTCTCTGAGCCTGCCCTGGCCCACGCTGGCTGACATACGCCTCCTGCACTGACAACTATTTGCTGCTGCCCTTGCCCCTAGCTGGGCTTGGCCGCTGCTGCAGAGGGCCATTCTCTGCCTCACCTCCTCTGATGAGTCCTGGGCAGGTTCAGGTGGGCCCTGGGCCTGAGCCATGGTATGTACTCTCTGGCTGCAGCCCCACCAGAAAAATACTCACTGTCTGAAGACCAGCACGTGTAGGCTCTGGAGTTAGTGCAGTGGCTTTCAACTGGGGGTGTCTTGCTTCCCCTGATACCCAGGGGATATCTGGCAATGTCTGGAAACATTTTTGGTTTTCATAACTAGAGGTTACTACTGGCATCTAGTGGGTAAAGGCCAGGGATTTTGCTAACTATCACACAAGGCACAGGACAGCCACCCCACATCAAAGAATTATTCAGCCAAAAATGTCAATAGTGCTGAGATTTAAAAGCTTTGGGCAGTGTCATTAAACATAACAATACCTGCCATTAATTGAGCACTTGCTGTGTGTCAGAGGCTGTGCTAAGTACTTTACATGCACTTTCTTGTTTAATCCTCACCGCCACGGTATGAGACAGGCAGTGCCATTTTCCCATTGTACAAATGAGGAAATAGAGAGACTGAAGGTGAACTCACTTGCACAATGATGCACAGCTAGTCAATGGTGTAGGCAGGGTTTGCTCTTGTGTGCCGCTGGGCACATCTGGACAGCACCTGCATCACCAACTCCCTCTCTGCTGTGTTGGCTCAGTCCAGTGGGCAGTGCATCTACTTTGGTTTTCCTGCTGAGCACTCCATTCTCTGCTAGGCTTGGAGTCTGGCCAGATCCGCTTAATGGTCTCCAACATACCTCTAAACCCTCTCAGCCTTGTGGAAGCCATGTCAAGAATGAACAGTCTCTTGGAAGTGTCACAGAGCTCCCCATCTGTTTGGCCTCCTTCTTGCTGCTAAGCGGTGCCCTAACCAACCCCACAGGAGGAAAGACTCCCCAGAATTGTCCTACCCAATGGATACTCTACACCAACCCACACTAGACTACAGCTTTGGCAGCTGGCTGAGATCCCAGCCAGGGTCCCACTCAGCCCCAGATCCCACTTCCTTTGCCCCATCTGGGTCCTGTGTGGTCTACAATGGTTCTTACTTAGGTCCTGAACCTCTCATCTTTCTGTCTGACACCCACATCTCATCAAATGCATCATCTGGGCATCCTTATGCACCCCAATTCCATCTCCTATTTGGACTCCTCCCTCTGGGCCCCAAGTTTCCTTCCACATTTTATACTCAGTTCCACTCAAATTCTACCAAGATTTCATTAGGAAGGAAGCACTGTGCTGGGGATTAAAGAGGACACAGAATCAAAGCAGATACAGCTCCCCCAATCCCCAGAGCTCTGGTTTCATGATGGGAGTGAATCTTCCACAATGGGATCACAGTAAGGTAGGCTCCCCTCCTTTAGGGACCTGCACAGAGGCAGAGGTGTGGTTGACTTGTGTGCAGCTGAGGCTTCCCAGAGGAGGCAACACTGGGAAGAATGAGGGTGTGGGCCCCACCAGTTCTGATACTGGAGAGTTCCAGGGTCCTTCTGCAGCCCTGCCTTTGTCCTGAGGGCCTGGCTGTCACCTGGCTCTGTATCAGGACTCATGGAATCTTAGGCTGCATTTTTGCTGTGCTTCCCAGAGCTGAAGGACTCTCCCTTCAAAATACCCCAGAACAAGCACACTGCTCGACCTGCTTCTCCCTCACTCAGTTCATGCAGCTGACTTATCTGCATATAGTGCTTGTTTTATGTCAGGAAACCAGCAGCAGCTGGAGTCACAGATTCTCTGAGCTGGCAGGGCTTTTGTTCTTCTGGCCCAAACTTGTCCATCCATAGTGCAGTCTCTTTCCACTGGACTGTGTTTGTCAGGAAATGAACAAGAAGCCTCAGGCTGAGTTTGCCCAGGATTCATTATTACCTCGTTCTTCTTAGTTCTGCATTTGTTCCTTATAACAATCCTTCATGCTCATGAAGCCATGATGGATTGTAGATGTAGATGGCAGACATCATTCATTGTCATTTACAGTGAAGAAACGGAAGCCAAAAGACTAAAAGCACTGCATTCCAGGCCTAGCTCTGTGGCTTGCTGCTCTTTCCCCTCAAGCTGACACCATCTGTATTCATTTTCGCACTGCTGATAGACATACCCCAGACTGGGAAGAAAAAGAGGTTTAATGGACTTACAGTTCCACATGACTGGGGAGGCCTCACAATCATGGCAGAAGGCAAGGAGGTGCAAGTCACATCTTACATGGATGACAGCGGACAAGGAGAGAAAGCTTGTACGGGGAACTCCTCTTTTTAAAACCATCAGATCTCATGAGACTTATTCACTATCACAAGAAGAGCACGAGAAAGACCTGACCCCGTGATTCAATTACCTCCCACCAGGTTCCTCCCATGACACATGGGAATTGTGGGAGTTACAATTCAAGATGATATTTGGGTGGGGACACAGCCAAACCATATCTCCATCTAAGGTAAGCTTCTTTTGGAGACCCAGTTGGGTAGTTCCACCAATCTGTAAATTTGCAGAATTATAAAGGTGCTGGAATTGATCTTAGCAGTACAGCAGCTAGCTCCTTTGATGTATAGACCCTTGTTAACCAGCTTCCCTTGTTGGGGTGTGAAACCCCCCTTCTTGGGGATAAGAGGAACTCTTCTTGCGGGCTGGGAGGAAATCTACCAGTAAAGGAACTGCCTTCACCTCCTTTACACTGAGGAGTTGCTGCTTCTGGTCATTCACAGAGAGGAAGCTGAGGGTTTTTTGCCTATGCTATTCCAAATTTAATGTAAATATTTCACTGCAAGTCTAAAACCCGCCCTGTTGGCTTTGCTTGGCCTAACCAGAAGTATTCCAGTGCAATCTGATCTCTGAGCTCAGGGTTATTCCTCAGGACCTCAGGCTGCATCCGGCAGGTCTCCCCACAAGGCTCCCATTCCAACCCTTACAGAAAAGAGTGGCCTTGTGATATTATGAAGCCTGCCAGTCTCATGTCCCTTGTGCTGCAGAAGCACTTGGCCAGCGTGTTGCAATGCAAGTGCTTTCTGATCAATATCTGTTAGCATCATGGCCCTGAGGGGCTAAAAATCACACACCAAATGGTTCCCTTTTGTAGCAAGAATCATTTCATTTGCTCCTTGACTTTCAGGTACCTTGGACACTAAAACAACAGTGTATCAAAAGCCAGCCACAGAAATCAGCCTTTACACTTGCAAAGCACTGTCCACTTTCCAAGGCACGTGCACCTCCCTCAGCCCATCTGGCCAACCCTATGGGGGATTAGTGACTCAGGGTTACTGCTACATTAAGCAAAGGGTCATGTAGTATACAATCAAAAAGTAACTTCACTTTTATCTCCCCCTGTCCCACTAAACGTGTCCTGAAGAGCTGGTTGTTCTCTGCCCTTTGGAAGAAATCTAGGGCACATCTCATGATGTTTTCGGTCCCTCTTTAGGTAATGAAAAGTCTTCTAGGAACCAAGATTCCTTAGAGAAAGCACTGATTCTAAGGCTAGGGCTCAGAAAATACAAGACAAGCCTGGAGCAACTTGTAGTGCCAGAAAATAAGAAAGAAGTAAAAAAGGAAGTTAAGAAGGAAGAAAGGAACAAAGGAAGGAAGTAAAAAGGATAAAACATCTAACCTGAAAAAGCTTCCAATGATCAAAACATCCAATGACTGATATTCCAAAGGTAGAACAATTTGAGTAACAAAATAAATAACAATAGCATTGTATTAGGACTCAAAGAATAAAAATCTTTGAGTCAATACTAATGTAAATAATGTATTGAATAAATAAATAAGTGGATAAATGGGGAGAAGGGACAACTCTTTCTTACAAAAGAATTCTAAGTAATAAATGAAAAATTAAGGAAAGTAGAAAAATCACTCTTAGAATATCACAGTAAAAATGGCAGCAGGCAAGATTCACCGATGAATGCTAAAACTGTTTTTTTTTTTGTTTGTTTGTTTGTTTGTTTTTTTGTTTTTTTGAGACAGAGTCTCACTCTGTCGCCCAGGCTGGAGTGCAATGGCGCGATCTCGGCTCACTGCAAGCTCAGCCTCCTGGGTTCACCCCATTCTCCCGCCTCAGCCTCTCGAGTCGCTGGGACTACAGGCGCCCGGCTAATTTTTTTTTGTATTTTTAGTAGAGACGGGGTTTCACCATGTTAGCCAGCATGGTCTCAATCTCCTGACCTCGTGATCTGCCCGCCTTGGCCTCCCAAAGGGCTGGGATTACAGATGAATGCTAAAATTAAAAGGTAAAGCTTTAAGGAGAAACAGGATATCTGCATAGCCACAGCGTATCTCCCCAGAATATTTTCTAATGACTGTGGTAGTTTTAACATATGTCCGAAAATGATTTGATATTCCTTCCTGCAGGAGGTGGTGCTTCATTCCCCCGCTTGAGTGTGGGCTGGATGTATTGACTGGCTTCTAATGACAGATTATGGAGAGGGGACAATAGCGACTTTGCAATGAACCCGGCAAAACACCTTAGCCAAGTGATTGACATAACGAGCAATAAATTGTGTTGTTGATCATGCACCACCCAATATAATGCAATGAGAAGGGGACAGCACTTCTACCACATTTTCCCTCAAAGTCCACAACCTCAGTCTGCTCATAAGAAAACATTATGCAAACCCAAGGTGAGGAACGAACATTCTACAGTATGCCCGATCAGTATGCTCCAAAAGTGTCAAGGTCATGAAAGACAAGGAAAGCCTAACTGTCACAGAATGCAGGACACTAAGGAGGTATGACCCCCACTCCCAAATGCAATGTGCAATCCTGGATTGGCTCCTGTTCCAGGATGCTATTGTGCTAATGTTAATTTCTTAGTTCTGACACGCCTATCACAGTAGCTTTGTAAGATGGTTACATTAGGGGAGACAGGGTGAAAGGTACACCAGAACTCTCTAGAGCCTGCATTCTCAATGGGGGTAAGATGGTCCCCAAGGGGAGAAAATTGTTTGTTGGGTAGAAAAAAAAAACACAATGGTTTGTGGCCCTCTAAAGGGCCACAGTACATAAACAGATATCCAGCATATCTGTGGGACTAAAATTTTATGGGAGAACAATCATAGAAATAAACACCTAAACAGACTCCTGGGGTGGGAGTGGAGCAATGATGAAAATAAAAATGGTTGAGAAATCCTGCTCTAGAGGTACCATCTTTGCAACTTCCTTATAAATAGAAGATTATTTCAAAAAATAATTTCAATTGCTGTTTCTAAAAGTTGATCTGTGAAGACCTTACCTCCCCACTCCTTCCACCCCCAAAAAATTAATTTACTAAAAAATAATCCTCTGGTCACTTGTACCTGTAAAACAGTTTCAATTTAGTAATTAATAAGGCTGACCTGGAGTAATAATAATAGGAGAAAAAAAGTTAAACTTTAGCCAAATTAAAGCTTCTCTCCTCCCGAGCTCAGGCCTGCCTCAAGCTGGCCCCTGCAATGGGAAAGCAGTTTAGGTTGACCTCTTCTTTCCTCTCCTCCCTGCCCGGCATGTCTACCCCTCCTTGCTGGGCTGCCTCTGGCTGCTTTGTGGTTTTAGCAGGAGGGGCTGGAAGGAGTAAGGAAGCAGGAGGAGTTGGATTTGATTGTTGCTCTCAGGAACTGACAGTACTCTCGGGGCTTGGCAGGTTTTTTTGTTTTGTTTTGTTTTTTGAGATGGAGTCTCACTGTGTCACCCAGGCTGGAGTGCAGTGGTGCAATCTCGGCTCACTGCAACCTCCGCCTCCCAGGTTCAAGCGATTCTCCTGTCTCAGCCTCCCAAGTAGCTGGGACTACAAGCACATGCCACCATGCCTGGCTAAATTTTTTGTATTTTTAGTAGAGATGGTGTTTCACCGTGTTAGCCAGGCTGGTCTCGAATTCTTGACCTTGTGATCTGCCCGCCTCGGCCTCCCAAAGTGCTGGGATTACAGGCGTGAGCCACCGGGCCCAGTCCCTGGTAGGTTTTTAAGCTGATTCTCCCTCTCTTGGGTCCGGTTTGGGTTTTTCAGAGACTCCCACTTGCCATGAGTGGCCTCTACCTGCAGCCCCTGCCGTGAGTGATGCCACCTCAAGTAGACCATGCTTGACCTCCTGGTTCTAGTGATCACTCCTCCAGGCAGCAATCTTACATGAAGCCACTAAAAAGGCACCCAGGGTTGTGCATTCACTCTTTGCACCAGGATTCCTCTATACACCAGGAAATCTACACTTGGGCATGAACAGGGCCACATTCAGTCCCATGTGCCATCAACATCTTCCATCTTCTAATCATGTGGAATCCTACTGAGAGGAGAACGAGAGCTGGGATGAACTAGTCTCTTCATGGTTTTGAGGCCATGAGATGTGCCCTCCTTCCTGGTGCATGACAGGCACATTTCCACATAGGTTAAGCCAGCTGGAGGTGGGTTTTCTGGCACTTGCAGCCAAATGCATCAGAGCTCTCAAAGCTAATACTATGATGCACGGGAGAGGTCGTAGGGAAAGGAACAAACAAAGAACAACAGAAGAGGGAAGGAGATGGCAGCCATCAGAAGCAAAATACATCAGAAATGACAGTGAAGAGAAAGGTGGAAGCGGCTATGGGGATGGTTTCAGCAGACCCGATGTGGAGATCAGTGACAACAGAGAACAAACAAAGAATAAAATAGGGCTGGGCGTGGTGGCTCATGCCTGTAATCCCAGCACTTTGGGAGGCCGAGGCAGGTGGATCACTTGAGGTCAGGCGTTCAAGACCAGCCTGGCCAACATGGCAAAACCCCATCTCTACTAAAAATACAAAAATCAGCCGGGTGTGGTGGCAGGTGCCTGTAATCCCAGCTACTCAGGAGACTGAGGCAGGAGAATCACTTGAACCTGGAACAGGTTGCAGTGAGCCGGGATAGTGCCACTGCACTCCAACCGGGGTTGACAGAGTGAGACTCTGTATCAAAAAAAAAAAAAAAAGAGTAAAATAAGATCCATTTGTGTACTTACTGTCTACCAGGCACTGTTCTGAACACTGTATGTGCACTGCATATACCCCATAGATTGACCCATTTTATGGAGTTTACAGGGAACAGGTTCATGGAATCAGTTAGTGGCAGGGCTAGGACCCAAACAATATGATCAAGTTCAGATGTAGATTCAGGAAACATCTACTCGCCAGCAAGATGCTGTGCTGGGTGCTTCCGTCACAAGGCCCCATTTCATCTAAATGCCAGCTTTGGAAGGTGGGGACTATTTACTGCATTCTACAGGTAGAGAAACTGGAGCACACAAGAGTGAAGTCACCTGCCAAGTGACTGGTGGAACTAAGCCCAGAACTCAGGTCTTGTGATTCTCAGTTCAATATTCTCTCCGCTGGGCAAGGCTGCCTTTCCTCATCTGCAGGAATGTGAATAAAAACATCGCATAGGGCTGGTGTTCAGTAGGGATGTGCTGAAATGACTGTACTGCTTGTGAAAGTGCTGAAATGCCTCTGCACCACTTGGTAATCAGCCACCGCTCTGAGCATCCTCAAACGCTGCCCTGGCTCCTTCTTCCCAGACACCCTCCGGAATCCAGTATCTAAAGAATTTTAACTGAGGCCTCCAAGATGCTGCTTTGGTGCTCTGGCACACACCCACTTCAGCCAACTGGTAAGTGCTTGGAATGTCATCTCTAACAACCATCTATTCCTCTGGTGCTTCATTCCTTCCTAAGCACTCTTGTAGTGTTACCTCCTCTAATGTGCACAAATGAGAAAGCTGAGGCCCAGAGAAAGTAAAAACTGCCCGAGGTTGCCTGGTGACGCTGAGTTGAGCTAGGCTTAAGCCAAAGTCATCTGACTTCCGGTCAAGAGCTGTCTCCATTCTCCAGCTTTTAGTCAGTTAAACAGAAAATTTTATACTAGGTAGAGTTAAGGATTCTAAAATAGATAAAATTAGAAAATGTCACAGGTGAAGGACAAGTCTTTGTGAATGAGATTTGTCAATTAAAGACAAAATCAATGCTACTGACAAAGATTCAGTAGGCCTGAGTTAAATGTAACGTGCTTGCCCATTGTCATGTGACCTGCCTGAGCATCCTAAGAGCAGATGCCTCTGGCTTTGGACTTGACCGTATGACACTTTCCAATGAGATGAGAGGGGATGTGCTGTGTGCCGGGTCTGAGGCAAAGCTGTTTCTAGTTATTGTGAGGTTCAGCGCAGTCGCTCCTGCACCTGCCTCTGCAACAAGAGAACAGTGTGTCTCGGGTTTGGCTGCACCTTCTGCCAAGGTCCCTGAATAGGAAGGCACACGGGGCCTTCAGAGCCCAGAGATGCCACCGTCCTCACATCATGTGAGGACGAAAATACATGTTTATTTTCATACGTTATTAATATAGCGGGTTGTTTTTTCTATAGCACAAGCTGACTGATGCACTGGGAAGAAAGAATGCTTTGAAAATTTGAAGAATAAAAATGATTTGAGTTTAAAGTGTTAAAGGACTCTAGCTTCTAATTAAACATCATTTTGTGAGAAAGAATTCAGGCACATAATGGGCAAGTACTTAGAAGATATTTCGATTTTCCAGAAATACTTTTACATACACATATTTCAGAAAGGCTTGTAATCAATAAATCCTGGGCCATACATATTATGGAACTCCTAGGGGTATCTGTGAAGATTACTCAGAAATAGAAAATAAATCACATCTTTCCCAATAAAAGGAGTTACTCAATTCAGAGGATGATTAAATAATATGTTTTAGAGTAAGATGAGATCTTAGGATCATTGCCTCTAATTAAGGTCATGTGTGAATTTTCACAAGCATCTTTTTTTTTTTTTTTTTTTTTTTTTTTGAGACAGGGCCTCACTCTGTCACTAGGCTGGAGTGCAGTGGCATGACCTTGGCTCATTGCAGCCTCGATCTCCTGGACTCAAGTGATCCTCCCACCTCAGCTTCCTAAGTAGCTGAGACCACAGGAATGTGCCACCACACCTGGCTAATTTTTCTTTTTGTATTTTTTGTCGAGACGGGGTTTCGCGATGTTGCCCAGGCTGGTCTTGAAATCCTGGGCTCAAGCAATCCTCCCTCCTCAGTCTCCCAAAGTGCTGGAATTACAGGCGTGACCCACTGCACCCAGCCACAAGTATCCTTATTTACTATTTTTGGTAAACAGAATAACCACATCACATTCTGTTTTCTGGTGTTGAAACATGAATATTTTGAAACAAACTCCCTCCCTCCATCCATCCATTCGTCCATGATATTTTGGATACAAGACAAACATCAAAAGTCTCTCCTCTTAGTCTTTGTGGAAGAAGAAATTTCTGTGGAGCATATAAATTTGAATGGAAATATACTCCCTTAAGAGGGACTTCAGGCACTATGCTGTTCTTTCTAGCCGAGTTGTTGGCTTCAGAATCTAAACAAAACTCCTGAGTTGCCAAAAACAGCCTTGTATTCTTCTTTCAGATCACCTCAAGGCTCTAAGAGGATGGAAGGAGTGTTTTTTGTTTGTTTGTTTTTGTTTTTTTTGTTTTTTTGAGATGGAGTCTTACTCTGTTGCCCAGGCTGGAGTGCAGTGGTGTGATCTCGGCTCACTGCAACCTCCACCTCCTGGGTTCAAACGATTCTCCTGCCTCAGCCTCCCAAGTAGCTGGGATTACAGGTGCTCACCACCATGCCTGGCTAATTTTTTATTTTTAGTAGAGATGGGGTTTCACCATGTTGGTCAGGCTGGTCTTAAACTCCTGAGCCTCATGTGGTCCACCTCCCAAAGTGCAGGAATTACAGGCATGAGCCACTGCACCCAGCCAGAAGGAGTGGTTTTGATACCTGAGCTTCCAACATGGAGAGTCCATGATTTGATGGATTCACTATATGGCAAAATAAGCTCCTGACATCACACCCACAAAAGGGTCAGCATCCTACTCTGCAGACAACCCAACAGCCCAGCATTCTGCCTAGTCAGTTATGTGCAGTTACATGTGGACACAGTCATGTGCCTCCACATCCATTTTTATGTGTCCACTGTCAGTGAAGAATAGATCACAGAAGATCCACTGCAAGGGGAAATCTATAAAGATTTGGGTTTCCTGCAGCCGAAATAACAATAATAAAAGAGATGAGCTCCTTGGCATTTAAACAAAGCCCTCAGTCAGAACGTGAACAAAAGGAAAGAGGCTGCCAAGCAGGCCCTGCCCGTGCAGTCCATAAAAGAAAATCTCGTGGACCCTAGAGTTTACAAAGGTAAGAAACCTGTTCTTCTCATTGCTGATTGGGCCCAGAACTTAAACACCGGCCACATGTCCATGAAGAAAAAAGAAGAGCCTTCTCTTGAGACAGGTTTGAATTCAGAGGCATAGACATTCCCTGAGCATGCCCTCTGTGCAGGCCCTACTGGCCTTGTCCACGCTTGAGCCAGTGTTTTGGGCAGTGGGGTGTGTGCATATGCTCTGGGGGCAGGGTCAGGCTGACTGGGTCCTTGAGATAACCTCTTTCCACCACTGGCCCTGGGACACCTGGGTCTGCCTTTGGGTCTGTCTGCTTATGAAGGGTGGCCCTGTCCTTATGCAGGTGAAGATGAGGCTGCAGACCAGCCTGTGACACCCATTCAGGTGGGTGTTGGCTTTTAGCCCCCCACTTCACTTTACCCGGATTTCTTGGTTTTATGATAGTCTTCAGGGGTTGGGGTATGAGGTCATAGCTGTTGTCTACTTTCAGCAAAGAAGGTGTTTCCCTCTCCATTTCTGACTCTTATTCATTTTGGAGGCTTCAGAGAAGGAAGTTCTGAAAACAGGCACTCTTTCTGCCATCTTTCTGGAAACCCCTTCAGCTGCTTCAAAATATTTAGGGAACACCTGCTATTCCTCCCTCCCTTCACTCTTACAGCAGATCTTTACTGTGAGTGTAGTGGGTGGCAGGCATGGAACTAAGCTCTTTCTCTGAGCTCCCATGACAGCTCTGGGAGGGACAAGGGAGGAGAGGTTAAGCAACCTGCCCAGAGCCACAGACATGAGCAGTTACACTGGACTCCAGCCCAGGATTTGGACTCCTGGTTCGGGTTCTCTTCCCCTGGGTTACTCCCCAAGTCAACAGGAGGGCCGTGGGAGAAAAGAGGTCCTGGCTTCAGCTGGGCAGCCTAGGGTGCTGGTCGCCTGCCAGCCTGGGTGCAGAGCCTGATCTGGGGCTCTCCCAGAGGCTCTCCTTGGCTGGCAAGCAGGAAGCTCCAAATGCTGGGCTGCAGCCCAGAGGGAAAGGAAAGGGGCTTCTCTATGCTTCTGATTGTCCCCGTGACTGCCCAGGAACAAAGCGGGGACTCACACTGCCTCCTGCCACCAGCCTCCACCCAGCTGTTCCGGCCACGCAGCCCCATCTCTTCAGCCTGTCTGCAGGAACACTGGGCATTTGTCAGCTTTCAGAATCACGGCTGTGTGCCCAGGGCTCTCTTGACCCTCCGGCTCCAGGCCTCATGGGGCAGGCCAACAGAGGCACAGGCCCTCTTTCAAACCCCCAAACCCACCACCCAGTGAAGCCAAGTCCCTGGTCCATGGTATTTCACTATTATATAGCCTAACACCCCACTGGGGAGGTTCACACCCTGATCTGATTAAACTAAAACTGCATATAACAGTTCACATGCATTTGCTTTCTGCGTGTGCAGAGGAAAGAGCTTTGGGTTAAAAGTCAAGGCAGTTCATCGGCTAGACCTCACCAAGCCTGTCATCATCTGTCAAATGGGAACAGTAGCTGCCAATTCTAAAAGCAAACATCTGCTGGGGGCTTCTTGGTATCAGGCGCTTTCCTATATCCCACGTGTGTCATGCATTTAATCCCCACAATAATGCACCCAGCTCCTTGCCCTCTGGGAAGAGCGCGGATGTTGCCGGTGGAATCTTGGTAAAAGGTGTCATGTGGCCCCAGAACAGTGGTATGCATCAGAGTACCGCGTGCTTCATGCACCGTGTGGTGGAGCTTGCCATATCACACTTTCAACAAATCTATTCAATCAGCGGGGCTTCTTGGCAGCAACTATGTGCCAGTCACTGTGCACAACCAACCAAATCCCTGTCCTCCTGGGGGCGTTGTTCTGGTAAACACAGCAAAGGCTCAAAGACAGCACATGATGCCATTAGTTGCACTCACTTCATTGACTGAAAAGTTGATTTTCTCCTTATCTTCGGTAATGAACGAAGGAAGAGGGGACAAGGAGAGGGGGTGCTTGTCATTTCCTGGCGTTTGAGTGGATGGCATCTGCTCTGCCCCAGCAGTACAAGTTACCTCCTGAGTGGCCCATTTGACAAGGCAAGAGAGTAGAACTTGCTTTTCTCTCGTAGTGGTGCAGAAACTCAGCGTCCCATTGTAGTTCAGGTGGCTCTCCAGGCCCTGGTGGTAGGGTTCCTGACACTCACCACCCAGCCCCATGAGCCTGCCCGGCTTGGCATACCACAGTCCTCTGGCTTACCAAGGGTCCCTGATAAGAGCACCTGAAATGACAGTGAATACCTGGGAGTGCAGCTGGGACTCACTGGTCCCCAGGTACAGGCTCAGCCTTGCCCCAGGCTCAGGGATCCAATCTTGTTGCTGGAGGGCGGGGCAGGTCAGCCTGACAGTTGATCCCGTTCTGACATAGTTTTAAGGGCTGAGCTCTTGCTTCATTCATTCATTCCCTCTGTAAATAATGTTTATTGGGCAGGACTATGAGCCAGGTACTGTCCTAGTGGCTGGGAAAATCCCAGGGAGTAAAACAGGCCAATCTCTGTCCTCCTGGGAGCTTATGTGCTAGAGGGGAGGTGAATTAATATGTATCATCTGGCAGTAAGTAGTAAGGAGAAAATACAACAGGGTAAGGAGATGGAACATGATGAGGGGTCTATGTTACATCGGGTGGTACGGAAGATCTCTGGAAGAAGGAGATATCTGGGCAGAGATAGGAAGGGCAAGCGGGAGAAAGCCAGGCATGTATCTGAGGGAAGAGCATCACAGGTGGAGGAAACAGCATATGCATATGGCCTGGAGGCAGGAACGCTGAGAGACCAGTGTGGCTGAAGGGCCTACTCCATACCTCATACCCTCATGCCAGCAGCTGGGCCCATCACTTCCTCCTGCATCTTTGCGCCTGGGCCTCAGCTTGCTGCTTCCTACCCTCCAACCCCAGATGGTGCCCACCTGCCTGGATCACTTGCCTTCCTCCCACCCGCTCCTGCTGTCCCCCAACCAGGTGCATCTGTCTGTTCTCCACTTCTGCACACTCTCCTTGCACCAATGAGAGGCGTCTGCAGTGGAGCGGTTAAAGTACTGGCTTTGGAGTCAGGCTGCCTGGGTGGATCCCAATTCTGCCATTCCCTACTTGGGGAAGTCTGGGTAAACTGCTCTTGGTGACTCAGTTTTCTCAACTGGAAATGGGGATATGATAGTGCCTATCACAGGGGCTATTGTGAGATTAAATGAGTTAATGTGCAAAGCATATATGGAATAGTATTCAGCAAATATTCATGAAAAAATATTAATGTGACAGAAGCCCCTTCTTTTTCTTTTCTTTTCTTTTCTTTTGAGACGGAGTCCCCCTCTGTTGCCCAGAAGGCAGGAGTGCAGTGGCACGATTTTTGCTCATTGCAACCTCCACCTCCAGGGTTCAAGTGATTCTCCTACTTCGGCCTCCCAAATAGCTGGGATTACAAGCATAAACCATCATGCCTGGCTAATTTTTGTATTTTTTAGTAGAGATAGGGTTTTACCATATTGGCCAGGCTGGTCTCAACCTCCTAACCTCAAATGATCTGCCCACCTTGGCCTCCCAGAGTGCTGGGATTAAAGGCGTGTGCCACCGTAACTGGCCAGAAGCCCCCCGCCCCACCAGGAAAGGTGACCAGAATTGGGTGCTTGCTGCCTGGGGAGAAAGTGGAAAGGGCACAGGCTTTGGGGTCAGACAGATGCAGATGTGCACCCCAGCTGTGTGTTCTTGGGCAAGTAACTTAGTCTCTCTAAACCTCATTTCCCTCACTTCCACATGGAGATCATGATCTGTCCCCCACAGGGTTTGAAAAAGGGTAAATTAAATGACAATGACAAATCACGGAGAGATTGGCCCAGGACAGGCAGCTTCGCTGATGGGAAGAACCAACCTTGCTAGGGACGAGGTTGCAGATCAATGATCAGGGAGGAGAGAACCAAAGTGGAGAGACAAAAAGACTGGGGAGCAGAGACTCAGGGTCTCAAAGTGGGGGCCAAGGTGGGCCACAGCCAGCTCACGTTGTGCAGAGGCCCACTGCAGTGAGGAGAGAGCTGGGCCAGTCGTGGGATTTGCGTGGCATGGGGGTAGGGCCTGGGCCACTCTGCCAAGGCTGGGGGCAGGGGTGTCAAGTGCCAAAGGGAGCACCAGGTGCTGAAAGCCAGTGCCAAGGGGTAGTGAAGAAAAGAGAATCAGGACACCCATGGCCAAATCCAGACAAGTCAGACCTGAGCCAGGTGAGTGCTGAGCCAGGAGCAGGTCAGGGCAAGGATTGTTCTGAGGCTGAGTTGGTTGTGCTGGTTTATTCTGGGGATGTTCCTTGTCTGTCTTAAAGTGGCCATGGTCAGGGACCACCTCCTAAACCTCCAGATTGGCGCAGGCCCCTTGACATCCCTGCAGGAGGCTCTGGGGAAAGGATAAGGCAGGACCTTCCTGCCCCACAGAGCTCAACTCAGTGAATAGATACAAACGCAGGAACGAACTGGAGGTGCCAGCTGACCCAAGGGAGGCAAACCTGCTTCTGTCTGGGGCTCGGGAGCCTGAACAGCCCAAATTGGCAACCAGGTCACATCTTGCAAACATGCGCATAGGGGCTTCTGGTGAGCAAGGAGGAAGGCTATGCTAAGCCAGGCATAGAAGGTAGTGCAGGGTCGATTCCTCAGACAAGAACAGGAACGACCTCCCCAGAGGCCACCAAGACAAGCATTTGAGAAAGAAAAGAATGCTACTGACTTAACTCCACTGACATTTGAATGAAGAGCGGGAGTATCAAAAACAGAGAATTTTAATTACAAGTTCTTGTTCCCCCATTGGTCGTGATTTTGTTAAGGTCTCTAGATCTCCCAGTGGTAACTGGCAATAAAATCTCTTAAAACAAACAGGGTTGTGCAGTAAGTGGAGAAATTTCATTTGGCTTTATAGCTGGCTGACCAGAGGAAGGAGAAGGCCGTGTGCATTTGGGTGGATTGAGCACCTCTTTGAGCTTGTCTTCCCTTTTGAGTAAAATCCATGCTTGGACTAGACCATGCCTAAAGGGGTCCCTATCCTACGAGTGTACACAACCAGGTGGGGAAAGTTATCATCGTGACAACGTACAATGCTGTCCATATTAGAAGCCTCAGAGTCACTCCCAGCTCCTCCCTCCTGCTCATTCCACACTAAACCCTAAATGCCATTTCTTAATGATCTCCTTACCCAGCTCCATAATTGCTGCTGAAATGAAATGAGTCCATCACATCCAAATGGCTCCTGGGTCCTGTCTATTCTACTTCCTAAAGGGCTCTTGAAATGGCTGCCTCTTTTCTAGCCAACTGCCGTAGTTCAGACTCTGTTTCTCACTAGACTGAGGCAACAATCTCCCTCTGGCCTTCTAGCTGGAGTCTTTCTCACTCGAAGACCATCTTCCATATGGCCACAGAAGGAGCTCTTCTGCCTTCTAACGGCTCCTGAAAACCCTACCGTGGTTTCCCAGGGTCAATGGGATAGAGAAAGGTCTTCCGGCCCTTAACGATGGGTCCCATAGCCACTGCTCCTCAATACGCCTCCTTGACTCGTAGCCAGTCCTAGCTACTTGCAGGCTTGGAAGAAACCAAGATTTATTGCCTCTGAGCATTTGCACATGCTATTCCTTTTGCTGCCATGTCCTTCTGTCACTTGTCACTCTTCAAGTCTCAGCTCTCCTGTCACCTCCTGCTGTTCTAAGGTGTCCCTCCTCTGCTCCCAGGTGATCTATACGCATTATAAGGAGTCAGCCTTCCTCCCATACCAGAAACCCCTCAAAAGCAAAGAATGTTCTAGGCACTGGGAAATGCCCAGGATGGAGAAGAGTGTGACACAATAGTCAAAAGGCGAGAGCAACCCAGGCGTCCATCCACTGATGGATGAATCGTTCAACCAAATGTGGCATGGATGTACGCACACTCCGGATAGCACTCAACCTTGAAAAGGAAAGGACTTCTGACATGTGCTACAACACGTGTGAATCTTGAAGATATTATGTTAAGAGAAATACGCCAGTCACAAAAGAAGGACAAATACTGTATAATTCCACTTCTGTGAGGTACCTACAGTAGTCAAATTCATAGAGACAGAGAGTAGAATGGTGATTGCCAGGGACTGTGGGCAGAAGGGAAAGGGAATCACTGTTTCATGGGTACAGGGTTTCAGTTTGGAGAGGCAAAATAAGTTCTGGAGCTGGAGGGTAGTGATGGTCACATAATGATGTGAATATGCCACTGTAATATATGCTTAAAAATGGCTAAATGGGGCTGGGCATGGTGGCTCACACCTGTAATCCCAGCACTTTTGGAGGCCAAGGCAGGCGGATCACGAGGTCAGGAGTTCAAGACAAGCCTGGCCAACATGGTGAAACCCTGTCTCTACTAAAAATACAAAAATTAGCCGGGCGTGGTGGTGGGCACCTGTAATGCCAGCTATTCGGGAGGCTGAGGCAGGAGAATCGCTTGAACCGGGGAGATGGAGGTTGCAGTGAGCTGAAACCAAGCCATTGCATTCCAGCCTGGGCAACAGAGCAAGACTCCATCTCAAAAAAAAAAAAAAAGGCTAAATGGTAAGTTTTTAATGTATACCACAGTTTTACAAAAAGAAAAGTGACTACGGAGGAGTTTAAGACCACAATATAATGAATGAATGAAGGAGGAGTTAAGCAAGGAAAATCTTAGGAGATGATGTGACCAGGTCAGAACGGAGGAGCCTGGAGGCTGGGGTGGGGGCCACAACACCTCACTCCCCCCGCACTCCATGTCAATGTCACTCCTTTTCAGATCAGCAGGGGGGCTTCAGGGTGCCAGGGCCGTGGTTTTCAAACCTGGAAACCAAACCAGGTTCCAGGGCTCCTGGGTTCCTCCCAAACCAAAAGGAATCTTTGGGGCTGCAGCTGACTCTGGTGGGTGTTTGTCCTCAGAGCCCCTGCTAAGTTCTCCTGGGAACCGAGTACAGAGTCACCAACGGGACAGAATCACAGGAGAAAAGGAGAAACATGGTAAGCCCTCGGCAGAGGCTGGCACGGACTAGATTGTTGTCGGGTGTGGGTGTTGGGGCCAGGAGGAGCAGTGAGAAGCCAGAGGAGGAAGGCTGGCAGAGAGGATTCATTCCGTATTCATTCCCCTAGTGAGCCACACGCTTCGGAAGGATCACATTAAAGAGATGAATCACACACTGACTCAAAGAGAGGGGGTGGCAGGGTTGTAAATCAGAGGAATGGCTTTTATTTGTCAGAATGCTACAATAAATAACATCTCCGTGTGCCACTTAACAAAAGGAGAGTGGGAGGGAGGGAAGCAAGGTGGCACAGGCCGGAGGGTTCGCAGGGTGATGGGAGGGGTGCAGGCAACCTCACAGCTACCAGGGCCCTTCAGGACACTCTTGCCAGTCACTAGATACTCTGTGCTCCTTTACACACACACACACACACACACACACACACGCATAGATCATCTTTCCCTCAAACTGAGAGCGCCAGCCTTATTTTAAACATACAGGAGATGTCTTGCTGGAGATGACCTTCATGGGTATTCCTTTTTCAGAACAAAGGGGCCAGAAAATCACCCAGGGCCCCTCAAGGGCTGAACCCTGCTCAGAAGGGGAGAAAGGTAAGGCTGCTCCCTAGAATCAATGAAGTTGCTGTTCTGGCAATGGTCTGTCAGGACAAGTGGTCATGCAGCAAAATCATGGAAGGAAACTCTTCCAAAAAGGGTGCAGTGGGTGGGCGGTATTATCTATTGTCCATTTTCTTGGGGTGGATTTAGAATCAGACTTCTTGGGTCTCCAGGAGTAAAGGTAAAACGCTTTAAAAGTAAAAAGCTGCCTGGCTCTGTAGGGAGTAGGTAGGGAAGAAGGATGGGAATTCTGGGTTTGCAGAGGGGCAGACAGGCACATGACAATCAGGCAGGAGGGAGGCAGCTGTGCTTCCAGGGAGAGCAGGGTTCCTGGGGGAAGCCCAGGGTCCCGCCTCCCCTGCCCTAGGGCCAGGGCTACAGGATATGGAAGCCACTAGCCACTTGTGGCTATTGAAATATGGCTAGGCCATACTGTAAGGTTTAAGCACATACTTTATTTTTAACATGTAGTATGAAAAAATAAAGAATGTAAAATCTGTTATTAATTTTTTAATATTGGCTACATGTTGAAATAACCTTTTGGATATATTGTGTTAAAGAAAATAAACGATTAAAATTAGTTTCAACTGTTTCTCTTTGCTTTTTTAAATGTGGCTACCAGAATATTTAAAATCACACGTGTGGTTCACATTTGTGGCTTGCATTATATTTCTAGTGGACAGCATTGCTCCAGAGGAGTCCTGGGACCCAGAACAGGGAGAGCAATTGCTCTTGACTCGCTGCTGTTATGCCTAGGTGAGTGGGGAGCTTACACTTATGCACTCAGGGATATTTTGGGGTACAGGAGCAACACCCCAAACCATGAGGGGTTGGGGCAGGCAAGCTGGCTACACGCCCCATGGGATGGAGGCTGGAGAGTTTCCATGACTTACTCAAGTAAATTAAGGAGAAGAGCTTGGCCTAGGATCAAGCCTTGTAAATTCTATTGTAGTCTTCTTACGACCACATCTCCGTTTACATAGAAAAATGCTCTGTTGCAACGATTAGCCGCAAAACAGGTTTCTGGTGAGAATGTAAGTTTTTACATTTTTTTTTTGGCAGGTAATTTACAAATTTTTATCAAAACCATATAACCTAAATAAAACCGGACCCAAATGCCTGTCTCCACATGGAGATACACCAAAAAGAAACATAAATCCAGTTCCTCAAAGTTTTGAAAAATACTGTTAATTGTTGACTGAGATCCCCAAGAGGGCAGCAAAGGGAAACTGTCCTGAACGAGTCATGGAAAATCTTCTAAAAGGTCTTTAGACATAGTTCTCCCTTTTAGAGAAGCTGCTCAAATCACTCTCTTTCCTCTCCTCAAACCTGCCCTGACTTCCTTCTTTAGTTCCCTCTCTCCTCTCTGGCCAAGCTCTTCTGAGCCCCTCTTCTCTCTGGGATCTGTTCTCTTTTCTCTTCTTTCCATACCTCCAGGCCCTTCTGTATGAGAAAAGTTGTTTTCAGTTTTCCTCTCTGCCCATCATCTGACCAGTCCCAAGAAATCCTAAAACCAACTGAGTAGGCAGAGAATGGGGAAGGTTGCATCAGAAGTTTACATACTTCAAGCAGATAAATCCACTTATAGGGATTTAGGATAGATCAAAGGAGCAACAGACCAAAAATTTACATACAAAGATATTTATCATAGTATTATTTAACATAACGAAAAAACTAGAAATGGCCTCAACATCCAACAAGGAATAGTGGTTAAATAAATTCTGACAACTCTATAAAATGGAATATTGAGAAGTCACTAAAATGTCTGGCTTTGAAAATATTTATTGGTGTGAGAAATTATCCATGATAATATTAAATGAGACAAAACCAAGAATATAAAGCTGTATACAAATTTTGATCATAATTTCCTCTCAATTTATATTTGAACATAGAAAAATTCTTCTCTGGGCTGGGTGCAGTGGCTCATGCCTGTAATCCCAGCACTCTGGGAGACCAAGGCGGGTGGATCACCTGAGGTCGGGAGTTCGAGACCAGCCTGGCCAACACAGTAAAATCCCATCTCTACTAAAAATACAAAATTAGCTGGGCATGGTGGCAGATGCCTGTAATCCCAGTTACTCAGGAGGCTGAGGAAGAAGAATCGCTTCAACCTGGGAGGCAGGGAGGTTGCAGTGAGCCAAGATTGTGCCATTGCACTCCAGCCTGGGCAACAAGAGTGAAACTGTCTCAAAAAAAAAAAAAGAAAGAAAAAAAATTAGGTTACTAAACCCCACCTCATAAGGGTGTTGGGAGATGTAGTGAGGGAAAAAAAGACAGCATGCAAGAGGTGGCACAGCACGCAGGGTCACGGCCGGCTGCCTGGGCGTGGATCCTGGCTCAGCTTACACTGTGGTCCTAAGCAGGTCACCTGGCCCCACGCTGCCTCAATGTTCCCATCTAAAAAATGGGAGCATTAATGATACTTGCATCCACCCTAATACAGGCTTGTTGAGGATGACAGGAGTCAATAGAGGTGAAGCATGTGAAAAATGCCTGGCACACACCAGGCACTCAGTAGAGGTGAGTTTCCTGTCTTGTGATCTTTCTAGAGGGCCTTTCTTACCCTCTCCTCTGCTCAGGGCCTGCCCCACTTCTCAGCCCAGCCTGGAGGCTGCTCATTTCTTCCTCATCACTTCTGATTTTACAGTGCATTTCTGGTTGGCTGCTGTTACTCTAGACTAAGAGTCTACAAACTACAGCCCACAAGCCAAATCTAACATGCTGCCTGTTTCCTGTAAATAAAGTTTTATGGCGACACAGCTACACCCATTCATTTATGTACTGTCCCTGGCTGCTTCAGCCCTACAGCTGCTGCATTAAGTAGTTGTGAGACTGTATAGCCAGCAAAGCCTGAAATATTTACTACTACCTGGTCTCTTACTAGGAAAACTTGCTGACCCGTGTTCTAGGCCAACACCATCCAAAATATATATAATATAACCTACATATGTAATTTTCTTTTTTTTTTTTTTTTTGAGACAGGGTCTCACTCTGTTGCCCAGGCTGGAGTACAGTAGCAGGATCTTGGCTCACTGCAACATCCTCCTCCGGGGTCTGAGCGATTCTCATGCCTCAGACTCCCCGGTAGCTAGGATTACAGGCATGCACCACCACGTCCAACTAATTTTTGTATTTTTAGTAGACACGGGGTTTCACCGTATTGGCCAGGATGGTCTCAAACTCCTGACGTCAAGTGATCCGCCCACCTTGGCCTCCCAAAGTGCTGGAATTACAGACGTGAGCCACCGCACCCGGCCTACATATGTAATTTCCTAGTAGCCACATTAAAAAAGGAAAAAGATACAGGTGAAAATAATTTTTATGATATATTTCCTTTAACTCAATATTCCAAAATGCTATCATTTGATTAATAAATATAAAAATCTATGAATGAGGTACTAAAATAATGCCTGTGTCTGATGCATGCACTATGCTGCAACAGTATCTGACGGGATGCAAAGGTGAAAGTGAACTGCAGTACTTCCCAAACAGTGCAACTGTGTGTAATGGAAACATATTCCTTACTACTTTAGCTTTTAAATGTAAATGTAAATGAAAACTACAAGTTCAGTTCCTCAGTTGTACCAGTTGCATTTCCAGTGACTACCATACTGGACAATGCCTATCTGGGCATACCCCCTCCCTACGTATACTTATGCCCCTTCCATGCACACAGCAGATGAATTTTTACATGGCTTCATTCACATGCAAGGTGATTTTCTCTTTTTCTTTTCCTTTTTTTTTTTCCTGATGGGATTTTGCTATGTTGCCCAGGCTGGAGTGCAGTGGCATGATCATAGCTCACTGCAGCCTCAAACTCCCGAGCTCCAGCGATCCTCCCAAATCGCTGGAACTACAGGTGTGCAGCACCACGCCCAGCGAATTAAAAACAATTTTTTTTTTTTTTTGTAGAGAAAAAATAGACAAAACTATGTTGCCTAAGCTGGTCTCAGACTTCTGGGCTTAAGCGATCCTCCTGCCTTAACCTACTAAGATGCTGTAATTACAGGCGTAAGCCTCTGCCCTCAGCCTGCAAGGTAATTTTCAAGGGGGGGAGAGAATTTTAGGTAAGGAATGGGGGCAGAGGTAGCGAAAGAAATATGTGAAGAGGGGGGTGTGGATGTCCCAGGTTCCCCTGGTGGGTTCTGAGCCCCTGGGGAGAGAGAAGTCAGAGACAGAAGCCAAGGGAACTCTTCAAAGGGATTTCATGTGACTTTGGGCTCAAGCGAAGCTGCTCTGGGGCTCAGGTGACCCGGTGCCACCCTCTGTCTACCCAGCCTCCTACCTCTGTCCAGAGTCAGAACTGCCCTGGGCCTGAGGACTGGGAGCTTGAGACTATCCAGACAACACACCGGAATGAGTGGCCACCCCCCGACAGTGGGGACAGGAGCACAGCCTCTCCCAGCAGCTTCCAGGGCAGCAATGTGCCTCAGTGGGAGGCAGTGCAGGAATGCAGGAGGGGAGCAGACGCCCATGGTCACTGCAGCTAATGGTCCTGTTTGTGGGCATCTGTAAGACCCCTTACAGGACTCCTCAGAATCACCAGGAGCCAGTCTGGGCTGCATCCAGATGAGCATAGGCTCAGGAGAGGCAAAGTGGCCACCCAAGACCACTCAGCCAATGACCCCTAGTAGAAGGTCAGAAGCCAGGAGCCCCAGGGAAGGAAGGAGAGAGAGGCCCGAGCAGGAAAGAGAGCTCAGGCTATTCTTCCTCCTAGCCGGGATCAAAGCACCCTGGAGTCTGCTCTCTGATGCACTCTGGGACCCAGCCAAGCCCATTTGCTACAGAGCAGCACACGTTAGTCACAGGCATCCTGCTAGCAGTCCTGGGACATGGTCCAGGAAATCAGTGCCCTGGCCTGTGGATTTCTCCATATTGTATCTCATCCAGGAGAGCAAAATTTGAAGAAAGCTGGGAATGGTAAATCCTTCCGCTAGGAATGAATGCTTAATGGAATAAGGAAAACTCCAAATAAGTGCCTAGGAACATCCCCGTGGAAAGGAGGGGCCATGTCAGCCAGCTGCATGACCTTCTCAACTCATTCCTCCTTCTCAACTTGCTTGGTAGCTGAGCCCAGCTTTCTTCCCACTGAGGCCAAATCCTACATCCCCTGCCACCCCTGTGTCCTTTCTATCTATGGTTCTTCCCAGCTCCACGGAACATAAGAGCGAAAGCCTGCAGCCATCTTGCCCCCTGGCTCCTCGTCCCTCTAGGTACCCAGTGAGTCAGGACAACCCTGTGCTCTCCTCACCTGCTCCTCACAGCAGCTGCAGGCACCCTCCTTGGACACTGCTGTCTTCCCTGGACCAAGGTCATGGCTGGTCTGTTCATCTCACAGCTCATGTGACCACACCTGCAGCAGTGGAGGTAGGTGTAGAATTGTGGCACCTCAGATGGAGCCAAAGTGGGGAGCACTTACCTAAAACAAGACTGTTTTAGGTGGATGTAGCCATATGATTGTGGGCATGTTATGTAACCACTTCATGCTTCAGTTTCCTCATCTGTAAAATGGGGATAATAAAGCATCTGCCTCACAAAGTGACTGAGGAGGGGAAATGAGTTCATATGCGTACAAGGCATAGTTCAACATTTGTGAGCTACCATTTTCATGAAGACCAATTTTAGCATTTTATTTGCAGCTGTGAGTTTATTTTACACTTGATCTTAGCCAGAATGCTAAGAAGCGATGGTTATGAGTGTATTTTAATATGACATATTGAAAATTTAAAATGACCTACAGAAAATTAAAATCAAACTCATAATTTTGCAGACCATATTGTTTAGGTCAAAGCTAAGTAAACAAATCAATGTAAACATATTTAAAGAACGTAAATAAATACTAGTGTAGGTGACAGGCTAGTGTGGCATGAATTGCCAAGATGGGGCACACAGACTATTTGGGAGCTATTGATCTAGTCTGAGCCCTCTAGTTCCGTGAGGAGGAAACTCTAAACAGGAAGTAGCGAGCTGAGACCTTGGTCAACAATGTAGTCACCGGCTGGGTTGGGACCTGACAGTTGCCCCATGCCCTGTCCTCCCTGTCCTGTCATTCTGCCCCCTCAACAGATTCATCAGGGTCACATTTAAATAAGTACAAACAAAAGAAGCTTATGCATAGACAGCCTGTCATCAGACGGGATCAAACGTGACACCCAGGTCAAATCCTCTGCCATGTCAAACAAGATAATCCCATGGAGTAAAAGCAACTCCTTTACAAAACAGGGTCAGGTGCTACTTTCTGACTCCAGGGTCAGAGAGGCTGGTGGAACTGGCTTCTCTGGCTCTGCCACTTCCTAACTGTGTGCTATGGTTTGGATGTTCATTTCCCCAAATCTCATGCTGAAATTGGATCCCAGTGATGGAGGTAAGGCCTAGTGGGAGGTGTTTGGGTCATGGGGTAGATCCCTCATGAATGGCTTGGTAACCGATCCCTCAAGAGCTGGTTGTCAAAAGGAGCTTGACACCTCCTTTCTCTCTCTTGCTCCCTCTCACACCATGGGATCTCTGAACATGCCAGCTCCTCTTTGCCCTCTACCATGAGTGGAAGCAGCCTGAAGCCTCACCAGTAGCCAGTGCTAGTACCATGTTTCTTATATAGCCTGCAGAACCATGAGCCAAATAAACCTCTTTTCTGTATAAATTACCCAGCCTCGCGTATTACTTTATAGCAACACAAACAAATTAACACACCATGTAACCTTGGAAATGTTGCTTAATCTCTCTGTGCTTCTGTTTTCAGATGTACAAACTGAGATAGGAGGTGGTAAATCTAGTGCACAGAATGTGAGGATTAAATGTGAGTTTCCTTTCTTCTTCCTCTAAGAGCAAGAGCAAGCACCTCCCACCAAAGATATAGGAGAATCTTTAGTAGGAAGCTCTTTATCTATCTGTGAGTTCACACATCACTCTCTGACTACAAAACCTTCAGCCACTCCCTGTTTCTTACCACTGCAAATCTGCAGGCCTCAACAATGTGGCCCCTTCCCATCAAGCCAACTTTATCTCCTTGGTCCCTAACACTTGTCCTAGCATATCCCGTGCTCCCTCATGGCCCCATGGACAAGATGCATCCATACTGACTCCCAACCCCTGTACCATTTTCTTCCCTACATTGTTGTACAGACTGATCTTGCAAAAACCCACATCTAATTAACCTTCCTCCTGAAAGCCTCTACACAATTCACCCTTTCCTGTGGAATAAGTCCAAACTCCCTATCACTGCAGTCACAGTCTCTCATCATCTAACCCCATTCTCTCTCTCTGTAGTCATCCTTAGTCATCCATAATTCTCTGCCCACAGCACAGGCACACATGTGTACACACACACACACACACACACACACACACACACACACGAGTCTACACTCAAGCCAGTCAGGTCCGCTTACTGTTCCTTCAATAGCCTGGGCTCCTTTGCACCTGCATATTTGTGCACTAGCTGCTTTTTATCCCTGGAACACTCCACTCCTTTCTTTGCTGGGTAAGTGCCTTCTAACCCCTTAGCACTTTGCTGAAACAGAGCATTTTGTTTTGCAAACTCCCACCTCCACTCATCCCTTGCAGCTTAGATGACCAACTCCTGGTCAATAAGACATAAGTGCAAATCATTGGGTGGAACTACAAAGAAGGCTCATTGAAAGGAGCACAGTTGGCTGCATGGCCTTTCCACCTTTTTCTAGTTTCTTTATATAAAATGGATGTGATGGCTGGTGCTCCAGCAGCCATCTTAGACACAAGGTCACCTTCAGAATGAAAATCATGCTGTATGGATGGAGAGGCCAAAGAGAGAAGGTGCCTGGGATATTGCTGATATTGTGGGACTACCATATACCAAGGCTAGACTGGCTCCCTTTGGTTCTTTCATGAGAGAGGAAAATAAACTCTTATGTGTTTAAGCCACTGTTATTTTAGTTTGTTGTTATATGCAGAAAATCTAATCCTAGCCAATATAACAGGCATACAAGTCATTTCCTGATTTGGCTCCTACTCACCTCTCTAGCCACACATTTCCCTTCCCCACCCCCAAACCCCATACTCCACACCTACTAATCTAATTTCAGTTTCCTCAATGCATCATGCTTTTCTCAGGCATCACACCGTTCCCTCTCTCCTCAATGTCCCTCCTCAGACCACCTGGGAACACCTGCTCAGCCTTCCAGACCCAGCTCAAGGAACGTCTCCTCCATGAGGGCTTTCCAGATACACTCTCTACACTTCTACCAGGCAGAAGTGACCGTTCCTCCCAATCTGTATGCCCCCAAATATCTACCATGGACCCTCTAACATATCGTCATTTAGTCATCCACCTGTACCTCCCAGGTCCTGAGTTGCTTGAGGCAAGAGCTGTTTCAATCATCTTTGTCTCCAGCATGTAGCCCAGGACCTGGCAACACTGAGCACAAATAAAGTTGTTCAGGGAAAGTTCCCCTGAGGCAAGGCTTCATCTTCTTAGGCCTGGGATTCTGGTCCAGGGGGCAGGGCTATGTCCTTGGGAGACGATGGGGGCTCCTGCAGGGCAAAAGGGCTTGCGCTTGGGCACATTATGCCCTAGGAGGCACCAGGAAAAATCTGTTGGGTGGGCAAATGAATGTGCAACTCAACCTCCCTTCAAGCTTCTCTCTCTAGGATGCTGACTTCCTGCAGCCGTGGTGGTGCTGCCTGTCACCATCTGACCCTCTCTGGTTCCCTTTCCCTGCCATACCAAGCAGGCACTCATAGCTAGAGGCAGGAGGCTTGCGAAATGAAAGGAAAAGCACTTAGCTGCCACCGTCCTGAAACCTGCCCTCCCTACAGCCACAAAAGGCCAAGGAGCATGGAAACAGCTGCTGCAAGGAGACCAGTGAGCAGGAGGTGGGGCAGCCTCGCAGGAGCTGCCCTGGCTGGGGCCTCCCCTCTAGCAGTGTCCTTGACTTAGAGAAAGGACACCTTCCATGGCCACTCAAACCTACACATGACAGTTTCCCTCCACCTTCATTGCATACACTGAAGACACCTGGACAGAAAATAAAGAAAGTAAGGAGAACTTCCAGAACCATAGCCAGAAATGCAGAGTAACTTAAAGTAGCTGTGTTTGAATATATTGCTTGCTTCCCCCAGGGCCCTGCAGGGATGGAAGCTGTATCCTTCAAGGGCAATGGGATGAATAGTGGGGAGAGGAGAACGTTCAGGGGATCCTGGATTCTGCTCTTTCCAATGTGAATGGCCACCATAAGGAAGAATGATTGGGCCACTCTCCTAGAAAGCTAATGATCAGTGTAGCATCAGCCCACACAGGAGTGGCCTGTCATGGGAGGCTCATACACTGTGTGCCATGATGCAGTGGTCATACTCAGAATCACATGCCACCACAAAGACTTCGGGTTCTGGGAACTTGGGACCTGCTGCCTTCTGGGGATTCTTGGGACATCCATGCAGTCTGGCCCCAAGAATGCCAATTGTTCCTGATACCTGAGCCAACTTTCTAGGCTCCCCCTGTCTCATCAGGGATGCTCTCTATCTGCAGAGCACTACAAGTGGCTCAAGCCTGGTTCTCTGACTGCTCCAAAGGTCCTTCTCTTAATCTGGTTTACCTCACTCTTCTGCCTGCTTCTTGGAGTTCAGCTTCCTATGACTGGTGCCACAAAAGTTCCTAGAGTCACACACAGAGGGGCAGAGAAGCTGATCCACTGAAGAGGCTATTAGAACAGGTGGGAAGAGGCTGCACTGTGAACCAGGGTCTGGGGCCATGCCTTTCCCACCACATCATGAGCATTAATTCATTAATTCATTCACAAAATATATATTTAATGTCTACTATGTGCTAGGCATAATTCTGGGAATAAAGCAATAGAAAAAAACATGTGATGAAATATTTTCAGGGAAATATATGTTGGTTTACCAAAGTAGAAAGATTTCTGTCCTGCAGGAAGGACTCAGAATTTTTACTATGTCAACCACAGGTACTGTGACTCCCCCAGAAGGGGCTTAGCATATAGGCCCTTTGAGGAAGAAACATCAGTGTAGAAAATGTGAAAAATGTAGAAATGCACAAAGAAGAAAATAAAAATTACTGGTAATTCAACCACTCAGAAAATACTCTTATAAACATTTTTTGTGTTTGTCACTTAAATATTTTCATATACACATCTATAACTGCATAGATGTACCCACCATAACTTACAGAACCAATTCCCACATTCTTGTGTATTTAGATTGTTTCCAATCTCTTAATATTGCAAACAATACAGTGAAGAGCATCCTTGTAAGTAATCCCGTATTAGTCGGTTCTCATGCTGCTAATAAAGACATACCTGAGACTGGGTAATTTATAAAGGAAAGAGTTTTAATGGACTTAGTTCTACATGGCTGGGGGAATCATGGTGGAAGACGTAGGAAGAGCAATGGGATGGCTTACATGGCAGCAGGCAAGAGAGTTTGTGCGGGGGAACTCCCATCTAGAAAACCATCAGATCTCGGGAGACTTATTCTCTATCACAAGAACAGTAGGGGGGGAAATGCCCCCATGATTCAATTATCTCCACCTGGCCCCACCCTTGACACGTGGAAATTATTAAAATTCAAGGTGAGTTTGAGTGGGGACACAGAGCCAAACCACATTAGATCCTTATCCATATCAGTGATTATTTTACCAGTAGAAATCCTTGAAAGGGGAACTTATAGGTAAAAATGTAGAACTATTTGCTTTTATACTGCCAAAATGCCCTTTGGATATTTGAAGCAATTTGTGCTCTTAACAGGGGTTGTTTAGCATGCCTGGGTCCTCATACCCTACCAAAAAATAACCAAAAAACCTAAGTATTTGGTTTTTATTTTTAAAAACTGCCATTTTGATACATATGTAACAAATCTGCACATTATGCACATATATCCTAAAACTTAAAGTACAATAATTTAAAAAAATTGCCATTTTGATAGGTAAAAATGGTTATCTCATTATTGTAACTTGTCTTTCTTATTACTAGGCAAACTAAACTTTTCCCATGTTTATTAGGCTTTTTGAATTTCTTTCTCTGTTTTATATTTATTTTGTCCATTGCTAGGGAAGAATTTTTTTAACTTTTAATTTTGCAATAATCTTAGAATTACAGGAAAATTGCAAGGATAGTGCAGAGTTTCCATATACCCTTCAAATAGTTTCATCTAATGTTAACATCCTCCATAACCATGGCACGGTTCTCAAAACTAGAAATTTATTTATTTATTTAGAGACAAGGTCTTGCTCTGTTGCCCAGGCTGGAGTGTAGTGGCACAATCATAGCTTATTATAACCTCAAATGGACCTAAGACTATATAGTCATGTGCTACTATAGCCAGCTAAACTAAGAAATTAACACTGGTACAATACAGTGAACTAAACTCTAGACTTTATTTGGATTTCACCATTTTCTTGACTGTCCTTTTTGTCTTCCAGTATCTAATCCAGGATCTGACATTGCATTTAGATGTCACATCTCCTTAACTGTCCTCTGGTCAGTGATCGATTTTAGCCTTTCCTTTTCATGATCATGATATTTTTGAAGAGTCCTGGTACTGTATTTTGTAGAATGTCCCTCAATTTGGATTTGTCTGATGTTTTCTCATGATTAAACAGGGGCTGTGGGTTTTCGGAGGAATGCCACAGAAGTGAAATGCCCTTCTCTCCATTTCTGAGGTCACATGATACCAACAAGTTGCATTACTGGTGATGCTAACCTTGACCATTTGGTTAAGGTGATGTCTGCCAGGTTTATTAACTGTGAAGTTACTATTTTTCCCTTGCCAAACTCTATTATTTGGAAGTGAGTCACTAAGTCTAGCCCACACTCCAGTGGAGGGAGTTTAAGCTCCATCTGCTGGAAGGGGAGTAGTATGTATCTAGAATTCTCCTGTAAACAAGATTTGTGCCTTCTTCCCTTATTTATTTATTTATTCAATTATTTATTTACAACAAATGTGGTCAGATGCTTTGGGTTATAGTTCAATACTATCATTATTTATTTTGGTGCTCAAATTGTTCTAGTTTTGGCTGTTGAGAGCTCTTTCTGGTTGGCTCCTGGGTCCTTTAGACATACTACCATCTTTTTTTGTCTTGCTTTGTTTTTTGTTTTTAAACACTTCCTTACTTTCTGGAACTACAAAATGTTTTAGGCTCATTTTCTGTGTGTTTGCTTTTTGTTTTTCCCTGCCCAGGCCTGGAATTAGTCATTTCTCCAAGGAGTTCTGGTTCTTTTTATTAGAGAATGGTCTTTAGAGACTAAGAGCTGGGCAGTGAGTGTGCTCATTTCTACTAGCGTATCACTGGTTCCAGGCTCTTTCAGCGGACAGAACTGGAAGAAATATATGTGTATACTAATCCATGCATATCTCTACTTCTGTATCTATCTGTACATATATTAAAAATACATGATATTTTTTACTCTAATCCAGTACTATAGAGTTCATTCGAACCTTTCTAGGGCAAAAATGTTAAATCCCCTAAAGCACCTCTGAACACTGTCTGGAATCTCCATTTCCCACCCAATTCTGAGCAAAAATTAAATCAAGTAGAGCATTGATCAGCTATGACTGATCCCACGGCCATCGGCCGGGACCACACGACAGCCCCAGGATGGCTCCAGCTCTGTTCCTCCAGGCCTGGAGAAAGCAACAGAGGACAGAGAACTATACGAGGAC
This sequence comes from Hylobates moloch, assembly GCF_009828535.3. NCBI lineage: Eukaryota > Metazoa > Chordata > Mammalia > Primates > Hylobatidae > Hylobates > Hylobates moloch. The sequence continues at coordinate 43,570,854 of NW_026652283.1, forward strand.
AAAGAATAAGGCAGCCCTGCCCAGAGATCAAATCCCAGCCCTGCCACTAACTACCTCCTGGTCGATTCTTTTTCTGTAAAATGAGGGGTTAAATTAGATGCTGCATAGATCTGCTATTCTGTGATTACACAAGGCACTCGATTCATGTTGGCTGAGTGAATGAGTGGGTGAGAAGAGGAGTTTGGCACACGCCAGGGCCCTTCTCTAGTTCAAATCCACGGTCCATCATTATCTTGAGCAAGTAATTTACCTTGCCAGGCATCAGCATTTTTTATTGTATTCTTGGTACTTCTCTGTATTTTCTAGATTTTCTACAATAAACATGTTATTTTATACTTACTAAAAGAAAACAATTAGATTTTTAAAAAACACAATAGCATATCCCATCCTTCTCCCTAGAATTATCATCAGTAAGTACTTCACAGGCTGGCACTGAGGAGCACTGTGCTCATGTGGATGAACTTGAACCGATGCAAGCTTCAAGTTCCCGCCATAAAGTAGGTGCTCAACAGGCACTAGTTTCTATCCTTTCTTCTCTCTCTCCTGCTGATCCAGAAGCTACATTGTGAAATTGGTGGAAAAAGTCTTCCTCTCCCTTTTTTCCCTAGTGTGAGCGTGATGGCCATGGCCAAAAAAGTCCCTGTCAAATGAGCCCCTTTCTTTGTCACTCAGAGTCCTCTCTCCCTCGTATCCTCTGTGAAGGGCCTTCTCAAGGTGTCTTTGTAGAAATGTGGAGTGTCCACCATCGAGGAAGATGGAGGGTCCATTCCCAGGCCCCACACCTGGCTGAACACGTCTCCCAGTCCAGCACGAAGCTAAGGAGCTTATGCTCCAGGAAGCTCCCGCTCATTTTTAACCAGGGCCCAGCTATGGTTGCTCCCCCGAGCCCTCATTATCTGTGCTGAAGACCTCAGGCTGCAGGGTTTGAAGCCTCACAGAGAGCAGAGCACAGTATGTGAGCTTCAGGCTACAAGCTTCCACCCCAGCAGTCCTGGCTTAAATTCTGTTTCTCTGCCTAAGATGAATTCCTCCAGGAGACTTTTCCCTTCCCTCCTTCTGAGAGGAGGGAGGAAAGAAGGCTTTTAAATTACGTGCTTCTTCTTATTTAAAAAAAAAAAAAAAGATGTAGAATTTCTGGTAGGAGGAGGGGAAATATTTTGTACTTCTAGAACCAAGAAGGCAGAGACATTCCACCACGACAGCAAAAGTCCCAAGTCTGGAAAAGCTAGCATATTCAGCAAAAGCAAAGGGAACTGAGGGCTTCTCATGAAAACAAATCTAGAAATACTTGAGTTGGTTTAAAAAAATTACGTCAGGCACAGTGGCTCATGCCTGTAATCCCAGCACTTTGGGAGGCCGAGGCGGGTGGATCATAAGGTCAGGAAATCGAGACCATCCTGGCCAACATGGTGAAACCCTGTCTCTACTAAAATATAAAAAATTAGCCAGGCATGGTGCCTGTAGTCCCAGCTACTCTGGAGGCTAAGGCAGGGGAATCACTTGAACCTAGGTGGCAGAGGTTGCAGTGAGCCGAGATTGCACCATGGCACTCTAGCCTGGCGACAGAGCAAGACTCTGTCTAAAAAAAAAGAAAAAAAAAAAAACCCATCATTCTCAGCAAACTATTACAAAGACAAAAAGCCAAACACCACACGTTCTCATTCATAGGTGGGAATTGAACAATGAGAACGCTTGGACACAGGAAGGGGAACATCACACACCGGGGCCTGTCGTGGGGTGTGGGGAGGGGGGAGGGATAGCATTAGGAGATATACCTAACGTAAATGATGAGTTAATGGGTGCAGCACACCAACATGGCACATGTATACATATGTAACAAACCTGCACGTTGTGCACTTGTACCCTACAACTTAAAAGTATAATTAAAAAAAAAAAAAAAGAGAAACACTCTTTTCCAATAGGGATTCCAAAATCCAAATTGTGGTCCCTTGTCAGCAGCATTGAGCTCCTAACCATACCTAGAGGGAATATTACAAGTCCCTCTGCACTGATGCGAAGCCTCAGATTTGTCTGCTTTCTGTATTCATACTGAAGTGAACATAAAGCCATAGGCTGATGCCACACCAGGCTGTGCTGTCGGCAAAAACTCTAAAGAAGTATACCAACAAAGATACAACAGAACAATAAAATCAGGCTTGGTCTTTTCTCCAAAAATAATTTTAAAACCTCTGGGTAGCTGGTTCTCTTCTGCTGCCTTTTTTTCTCCCCAATTAAAAAATGTATTTTTGCACCTACACTCTTAAAGTTTTTTTATTGTCTTTGCTTTTTTAAATAATCTATTGTGTGTTTGCCTTTTTAAAATCACTTTGGTCCATTCAATAAATGTTTATTGAAGAAAAAAAATTAGCATTTGATCATACAGCTCACTTTCCACATGAGCTACCTTCCTTTCTAGTGGATTTACAACCCAGACCCCTGCTGCTGACGGGGATCCTTCAAAATAATTAAAGGGCTTGACTCTTGTAATATCATGTAGGGTTGGGTTATGTCTGCCCTGATGTTGACATGAAGAAATTCCTCCCTTCTAACCCCATGGACAGAGAGCACTTAGCATCTCTCACCTGGAGTATCATTTCAGCCTCTTGACTTGTCTCCTCCCTCCTTTTCTTTAATGCAGAACTTCTCAGAGCCTTTAATATCCTAATGATCTTCCAAGAGGGAAATACAACACAAAATAATATGTGTATTTCCTAAACTTATTTAGTCATGAAATCTTATATTCAAAGGACATCTGTTAATGCCTCTCAGGCCACTAGGTTCTAGGAACTCGGTTTGGGAAACCCCGCCCTCTAAAATATAATCCTAACTCCTCAGTAGGCATGTGAGCCCTTCCATTGTCTGCTGTCTGCCTCCCTCCCCAGGATCACTTTTCACCTCTCTTATACTTCTGACATTCGCCCTAGAACTGCTTGTGGTTCCTTAAACATGCTGTCTTATTTCAAACTTCAGTGCCTTTGCATACGCTATTCCACCAGCTTAGAATGCTGTTCCCTGCTGTCCTCTGAGTTCAACACTGCCAACTCTTTGAAATGTCCCCAGCTCCCTCAGACTGACAAAGTCACACCAGCCCCAATGTTTCTGCAATGCTAGCTTTATGCTTATCAGCACTTCCCCAGACTATAAATGTGTGTTTCTAGCCTGTAAATTGTCTTGCTTCTTGCTCTCTCCTGGCCTAATTCTTCAGCTCCTATCAATCCCATTAGATTCCCATCTCCCTTTAATACATTTCCTCTTTTTTATTTTATTTATTTATTTATTTATTTTTTTGAGACGGAGTCTTTCTCTGTCACCCAGGCTGGAGTGCAGTGGTGCAGTCTCGGCTCACTGCAAGCTCCGCCTCCAAGGTTCATGCCATTCTCCTGCCTCAGCCTCTCCGAGTAGCTGGGACTACAGGCGCCCGCCACCACGACCGGCTAATTTTTTTTTTTTTTTTTTTTTTTTTTTAATAGAGACGGGGTTTCACCGTGGTCTCGATCTCCTGACCTCGTGATCCGCCCGCCTCGGCCTCCCAAAGTGCTGGGATTACAAGCGTGAGCCACCGCGTCCGGCCTACATTTCCTCTTTTTTAAAAAAAAGTTACCAAGAATGACTTTCTTAGTCGCATGAGACCAAAAAAATCCTATCTTCTACACTCAGAAAGAAGAGTTTTAAAACACTTTTAGTCCAAAAAATGCATGTTAAAAATGGCACCCCCCTCTCCAACCCCAAGCATACAGGTCTCTTTTCATAGGGGGAATCATGTTCACAGGGCCCCAGGGAAAAATGCAGCAGGATCTGCCTGGTGCCTGAGAAGCTGCACACTCTGCTGACTCAGATCCAGAGAGACAGCATTACTCAGGCCAATCAAAAAGGTGGTGCCCACATCCCTAGGAGCAGCCTTACCCAACTCTACTCTGCGAATGGCCTCTTCCTGGGCTTTGGGGCAGGCAGGGACCAGAGCATCAATTCCTGAACTTCCTGACCATGCCAAGTTCAGAATGCTTCCTTAGAAGCCATTTCACAAAGGTTTCCAAAAGGAGGATTTTTATCTTTCAAAGTAAATGAAAGAGGATATAGTAAACTATTGCTAAACTGTCCCAGGCCCTTTGCAATCTGACTTTGCCCCTCCTTTCATCAGGGGTGGAGTCTATTTCTCCCTCCCCTGAATCTGGCTGGGCTTGATTTTTCCTTTGGTCCAAAGGATGTGGCAGAAGGGATACTGCACCAGTTCTGGCCTCTGCCTTAAGAGGCATGGCAGGCTTGCTTCCACATTCCCGGAGTCCTGAGCCTGCCATGCCACGGAGGAGCTGGGTCTGGCCCACTGGAGGACGAGAGGTCATGCAGAGAACCAGGCTGCTCTAGCCAAGAGCTGGCACCAGGCCCCTCGATGTGAGGGAGGCTCTCTTGGACCTCCCAGCTCAGCCCCACCACCAGCTGAATGCAGCTGCGGGAGTGAGCCCAGCCAGAATTGAGAGAAATAACAAATCATGATTTTAAGCTACAAAGTTTGAGGGTAGTCTGTTAAGCCAGCAATAGATAATGAAACAGAAGGGAAGGCTCAGAAGCCAGCAGGGAACTCAAATGTGTCCAGTGATAGAGGATGTAGGAAGTCTCCTTGCTATAGAAAATGCAAGAGCAAGGCAGGTGCCCCTTTCACTATATATGCAAAGCACCAAGGGTATCAGAAATGCAAGTGATCAGATGCCTCCCACATAGAGACGGGCTAGGATATGCCCTTCCTGCTTCTCCCATAATGTTCCAGACAGGGCCTATTACCCTGAGACAAAGGAAGGAATTCGCTACCTGCCTACCTAAACTCCCTCCCTTCCTTTCGTCTACATTTTCTGGCCCTGAACCATGACTGTGCAGAGAACAAACTATAATTAATGCTACCTTTTACCCACAAGGAGCTACAATTACTAAGTGGAGTTAAATAAAGTCACAAAGGACTTAAAAGCAGGTACGATGAAGGGAGGTCAGAAGACAGGCAGTGTAACCGAGGGCTTATTAGCGCCCAGAAGAGAAGAAGATGCAAGGCTTTTTGCTGAAGGGCCCTCTGTGCTGAGCCAGGAAGGAAGAGAGGTCCCCTGCAGGAAGAGATTAAGTGAGGCTATTATCAAGGTTGAGGGAGTAGCAAAGAGACAGCATAAGAGCAACATACCCCTCCCTTGCTCCAGGTAATTCCTCTGTTCAATCTGGTCTCCCTTCTTCCCTTTCCAAGGTTCTTCAAGGCCATGCCACCTAGGCCTAGGCTGATGGGTTTTCTTATCTCTCTACTCCCTCCTGCACCCAGCCCTAGGTTGAGTTAATTGGGAATACTAATCATTTGAGAAGAGCTACTAAGACCAGAGAATGCCCCCCAGGTAGTAGTTTCAGCCTTGGGAATTTTAAGACTCTTACAAGAAGTTACTGATACTTTTAGCATCTGTTGATTGAGAAAATACACATGTGAAAATAGATATCAGTTATCCTTATAATAATGCCCCTAGGAGTCCAAGAGCAGGTTGAATCCACCAAAAACCACGGATGAGAGGAAATAATCAGCCAATGAAACAGACCCACGCTTTTAGAAGGGCCTTCGTTGCTTTGACCCCAAAAGACAATGAGGGAATCGCAGGATCTGGAGCTGGTATGTCAAGGAGTGGGGGGCAGGGGAGAGGCATACCCTTGGCCCACAGGTCCTACTGGGACACCACTGTCCAGCTGCTCTGGGAGAGAAGCAAGGTGTCCAAATGTAAATATCATGGCGGCTGGGCCTGGCTTGCCTAGCCACGAGTTCAAACTCTGCTCAGTGCTGGACTGGTATCATGTCCCTGCCAGTTTAGAAAGCATCTAAGGCAGTTTGGAAAAGCAGTAGACTAGAAACCACTAGTTAAGTAACTTTCAGACTCAGCTACTACCTAGCTTTGGGAGTTTTCCCAAGCTTTTTGTTTTTGCTTTTGGAGACAGAGTCTTGCTCTGTTGCCCAGGCTGGTGTGCAGTGGCGCCATCTCAGCTCACTGCAGTCTCAACTTCCTGGGCTCAAGAGATCCTCCCGACTCAGCCTCCCGAGTAGTTGGGGCCACAGGCATGTGTCACCACACCTGGCTAACTTTTTATTTTTCACAGAGACGGGGGTCTCCTGATATTGCCCAGGCTAGTCTCGAACTCCTGGGCTCAAGCAATCCTCCCACCTCAGCCTCCTAAAATGCTGGGATTACTGGCATGAACCATTGTACCTGGCCCCAAGCTTTTTTCTCTTTTTGGCTTTCATCCTCAATAAAAAGGTGATGGAGGGTGGGAATAGGAGAGGAATGCTGAACTCGCTCTCCAAGGCATTGTCAAAGTGCCAACATCCTGAGCAAATGATTCTAGTCCACTTACTGTTTCTGAGCCTCAGGCTTCTTACCTGAAAATGGGAATGACATATAACAATTAAATGAGATACAAGTTGTGAAAATGACAGTCACATAGCAAGTATCAACATGGGTTTTTCTCTCTTCCTCCCTTCCATCCTTACAATGACAGATGGTTCTTTCTTCCCAGTCCCATCCCCCTGCTCTTACTGAGTTGCTAATTTGACCTCTGAGTATAAAATGTGTCCACTTTTAGTGACATGAAGCTAGTCTTCCCAGTGAGAGGCATTGCCAAAATGAGTATGATGACTTCAAACACACTCAGGCACCCTAGGAAGCAGCTGGCAGGGTGCCCCCACTCCTTGCCCCTGGCAATGCTGGGTTCCTCTTTGGCATTTGTACAGAAGGGAACTGGCCCAAGGCAAAAGGATGGGCCTAGGCTGGTGAGTTCACCTCCCTCCAGGCCTGGCCAAAGCCAGGGCAGGCACAGACAGCAACAACCACCCATTTTGCAACAAACAGGAAACCAATTTACCAGCCTCAAAAATAGAACAGACAAAAACCCCAAAATATGAGGCTCTGACAGTGGGGCAGCTCAGCTTTCTCACATGGCTTCCTGACAGGCTGCGGAGTACGTGTTGTTATTGTTGCTTTAAATTTCACAGGCGAAAAAGTCTTGCAATGTCTTTATAAAGGTGACCAGCCTCTGGGGCCCAAGACCAGCCGGCAGCCCAGCCAATCATGCTTCCTGCACTGCCAAGGCCCCACCTTCTCAGTCTCTGATCCAGCTACTAATGACCCCAACTGCAAGGGCCACAGAAGCCCTGATTCCTGTCATATCCTAACAGGATTGGCCCTGGCATGTCTGCAAAGTGAGTCTTCCACACCCCAGCATTGCTTTTCCTCTGGCCCCTCACCTGGTGCAATGTCACTCACCCGAAAACTGCTTCCATAGGTACCCAGAAGCCCCACTGGGCCACATGGTCCAAGAGCCACACTGACAATAGGCCTGCAGACATTCCCTCCACATGAAGCTGGACTCATGCTGTCCCCTCTGCCAAGAACAGTGTTCCTTGCCTGGCACACTCTCCCCAGAAGCAATCACACTGGAACGACATGGTTAGTGCAGCAGTGTTGCTAAGGACTATGTCACACAGAGTCCCCTGGTTGAGGGGTCACGGGGAAAATATATCTTAGGTCTTAGCCCCAGGGAAAGCTGTGCACATCCTGGGCACTGGGTGCATTTTTAATCCTGTGAACGTGATGACTAAGAACCGCCAATCGATCACGTTCTCTTTTTGTCTTCATTGTTAGGAAGTGTAGTGCCAAACCTGTTCATCACCTCTAACAGGTTTATGTCTAACCTGTCCATGGCTTTATTTTAGTTTCTCCTCTTATTTTCCTTGTGGGTTATTTCTTTATTAAATTTATTTTACCTTAATGTAGAATGTATACGATCTCAAATCTTTATTTGGAATAAAGTGAGGTATACATAAATAATTGAGCAAACAGCCCCTACTTACTCTGTAAAACCTACTTCGAATGTCCCCACCTCTGATTTCTGCCTAACGACTCCACAAAGGTGGGCTTCCCTCCCCAGTGGTCCCACAGCCCCTGCCTGTACCTGCCTGGATTCACACTCACCCACAGTTCCGTATTTTACTGTTTTCATGGCTCTCCCCACCATCCGACAGAAGGTTCCTGTGTGAAAGCTAAAAGCCCGCCCTCTGCCAAAATCTGCCCAGTGCTGCAGGCACACTGGCTTGTTTAATCCTCAAGACAAACCTGCCAGATAAGGCTGGCTGTGCCCATTTTATAGCTGAAGCAACTGGAGCTAGGCACCATCAGGTGCTCATTCAAGGTCACGTACTATTGAGCGGCAGAGCTGATACAGAAGGCTTATCTCCCTAAGGTCACCCAAGACATGAGAAAGAGTTTTTATGTGAAAAAGAGAAAAGGAGAGAGAGGGAAGGGATTTAGATTTCCTTAGATTATCAAATCATTCACTGCAGATGTCAAAGTCATCTGCATCACTGGAACCATTTAAAATATGGCTTGATTCATAACAATTCATCCTCTACGACTGTCTAGAAAAATCTACATGTATTTAATTGTGGCAGACTCATGCTCACCCTTCAATAGGCTGGTCAGAGCAAGTGGATTAGAGGAGATACTCACATGCTAGATTGCTTTAGAGCATCTCCCATCCTCACTCCCCCACCCACTATGTATACACACAGTTTTATATCCTGGTAAGTAGTTATAGCAAAAAAAAGTATATACTCAGAAGACAAGAGCTAATTCTGCAAGAAGCTTCTAGGAGAAAACAAAGCCTACTTTCCTGGTAGGCAAGTGCACATGACCCATGAGGCCAATCATTACCCTGGCTTTACAGTGTACAGACAATTAAACTACATGAAATGGCCGGGAGCAGTGGCTCACACCTGTAATCTCAGCACTTTGGGAGGCTGAGGCGGGCAGATCACCTGAGGTCAGAAGTTTGAGACCAGCCTGGCCAACATGGGGGAACCCCATCTCTACTGAAAATACAAAAATTAGCCAAGCTTGGTGGCGCGTGCCTATAATCCCAGCTACTCGGGAGACTGAGGAAGGAGAATTGCTTGAACCTGGGAGGCGGAGGTTGCCAGGAGCCGAGATTGTGCCACTGCATTCTAGCCTAGGCAACAGAGCAAGACTCCATCTCAAGAAAAATTTAAAAATAAAAAATAAACTACATGAAACAATTTTTAATATTTCAGTCGAGAACCTAATTGGCCTGAGGCCTTTAAATCGAAGTGGCCACTGGTACCTACCAGTGCCCTTCCATGGAATGAGGAAGGCAGCACAACAAAGGCTGCTCAGGTCTGGGTTCAAATGGCCTTGGGCAAGCTGGGGGCTCTCCCTCTGCCCCTCGGTTTACAGGCGTGTGCGTGGGAGATGATAATGACACCACCTCTTAGGGTTGCAGTGAGGACAAAGCTGGCACAGGGGGAATGTTGAATAAATCACTGCATCCCAGGCAAGAGGATACGTGAGTAATAGCTGGAGTCCTCTTTGTAGACCTTGTGCTCTTCCATTTTAAAATGAGAACAAGAGCCAGAGAGAGGGGAATAAGGCATAAGCTATGAATGGATGGGAAGCAGAAGGATTTCTGACCCACCTCTTCACAAAAGCAGCTCCTCCATCCTGATGGAGAGCACCTCTTTTGGGGGTCTGATTCGTGTCTCTCAGGCCACCTTACGCCTTGTGTTCTGTGTGTGTGTGCACACGTGCACGTACACACATCTCCTCTGTAAAGCTCGTGCACCCAGGTCCTGAGCCTGATTCCCTCCACTCCCTCCCCTGTCTGGTACATGGCTGAGATCAGTAAGCACAAGTTGAGTAAATCACATTGGTAGAAGCAGTACCAGCTGAGGCACAGAAGGTATCTTCAAATGTCAGTTCTCTTTGTCCTCCTTGCCACATGAGGCCCCCGGAGCCTGCCCTCTGCCTTCCTTCCTGAATGTTCCAGGGACTCCCCTCTGTTCTCCAGACAAACACTCTCACTCTGCCACCAAGGTCCCTCTCAGCCTGCACCAGCAGCCAGCCCCCAGGGCTGTCCGCTTATAGTCCCTTCTCTTCTTGTTGATGGCCTTGGATGACATAATCTTAGGAGACCCAGCCAGGGACCAACCTGACTACACAGGGTGGGCATGGTAGGGTGACAGGTGATTCAAAGATTTCCTGGGTGTGGTCTCTTGCCCTCTCCTTTCACCCCCTCTGAAACATGTCACAGTGGCTGACAGATTGAAGGCCCAGCCCTGGCACGGAGCCCCCGCTATGCCACTTACACTCTTCTGGACCTAGGGAAGACAACTTCACCTCCATAAGCCTCCATTTCTTATGTATGAATGGTGATAAGAACAGCATGGATGCATTTCACCTGCCTCTGAAGGTTGTCACTAGAATGAGAAGCACCGATCTCCACCCGGCACATGGCGAGGGCCAGTGCAGGTGGCTCTGTCCCAGCACCACAATGAGTAAAAGCTGAGCAGAAAGGGGGGCACTGTGCTTTCCCTCTGTAGCACTCCAGTGGGCAAGGGGGCCTTGGAAGGTGCAGGGCCGGAGCCAGCGGGACCACTCAGGCTCACCTGGGACTCCAGAGGGAAGGGGCATCTCAGGACGACTCCACAGGGTGGGGGGCTCCCAGCTCATCTTCCCTGCTTTACCCAAAGAGGTCAAGACAACAGGACTCAGAGTATGATGTGTTCGCCACCCCTCACCCTCAACCCACGCCCCACCCACACAGCCCCTACACCTTCAGGAGGACGGGATGAGTCATCATTAGGTCACTGGGTCATCGAGTAAGCAGCAGGGGCCACAGGGTGCAGTTTCCTCCCTTCCTCCCCGCCCAGCCCACCTCCAGCTCTCCTTCTACTCTCTGCCCCCACCACTTTCCTGTGCTCTGATGTGGGAGGGATATCGCTCATTGACAGGTTTCAAAACTAAAAGTAGGGCGCATTTAGTCTTCTCCTGTGGCTGAGCTCAGCTCCCAGCTCCCAGAACCTTGCCATGCTGCTGCGGGGCCGGCATGCCCCCTCCTCACCCTCATGGGGAGGGCCCCCTTGGTGTTAGCCAGGGCTCAAGAATGAAGCTAGGACAGGAGGGGCAGAAGACAATGAAGGGAAGTGCAAACATATGACCCTGTCATCTGTTAGGCTTTGAGGTAGATCCTGGGACCCCAGACGACAGGAGAGTGGAAGGGAAATCAGAAACCAGCGTGCTTCACCTGTCTGGAGTGCCAGGCCCTGCCAGGTACAGAGAGACAGACAAAGTGAGTGAGGGAAGGAGGGACCTGTATGGAGACTGAATTACAGGGCAGACACAGGATCCCTACAGAATCCTGCCAGGCAGTTGTGTAGCGATAAGCAGTGATGGGGCAGCAATGGGAGACGATTTTCCCAGCCTGTCACCTCCAGCAAGGTGTGAGCCAGAATGCACACACAGGCCTGTGTGTCTCTGGGGCTGATGACAGAGTCACAAGGAAACAGATCTCCATAGCACAGCATGGAAAGGGCCAATGCTGTCAGGTGAAAGAGGCTCTGGGAGGTCAAGAGAAGGGCCAATTAACCCCATCTGGAGAAGGATTTCATGATGGTTATGATGCTTGCCCTGGATCTGAACAGCGCATGCGTGGAAATAGGTCAGGAAGTCAAGGGGACAAAGATCAGGGCAAAGGCACCAAGGTGTGTAGTCGTGGTGGGGGGGCAGGGGGAAGGCATCAACAGGCTCCAGCCAAAGGGGAGGCTGTGAAGGAGGCACTCAGCAGCCCATGCTGACTTTCCTTATAACTTGGGCCCCAGAAGTCACTGCTATTTCCAGAAAATTAGAGTCACAAACCTGATAATATTATCAACCACTAACAGGGCATCCACTATGGGCTAGACGTTGTCCTAAGCACTTCATAAACACTACCCCCATTTACTCTTCACAACAACCCTATAAAGTAAGATTACTACCCCCATTTGGTAGAGATAAAGAACTAGGCCCAAAGAGATGACTCACTTGCCCAAGGCACACACCTCTACAAGGGGTGGGGCTGGACTTGAACCTGAGGCTCCAGAGGGCATGCTGTCCTGACCACTCAGCTGGGTTGCCCCACAGACCACAAAATGCCTTTCCTGCTCCCCAGCAGGTCCAGTTCATCCTCTCCACTAGGCTGCAGGCATCTCCAGAGCAGGGCTGTGTCCTCTCCTCTTTCTATTGAGTTCCCCTACCTGAGCCTGGCCTTTGTAAAGAAATTTGACAGGCACATCATGACAGGCAGATTCCAGGGGGAGAAAGCACTTGTCACAGTCCAGTTTGGGCTGGGAACCAACAATTTGTTGACTTAATCAGGCAGATGCAAAAAGGTGTTGTCATGGTGGCAAGGTTTCTATTCCAGGCGGCCAGGCCATAATTAAATGTCCTGACCTGCACACCTCCAATTATGGCACAAGAGCTGGTTTCCCTGGCCTGTTAACTAGCAATTATAGAACCTTCCACTGAAATTCCAAATCACTTAGTAAAGGTCAACTTCCTCTATTTATTTTTCAGATTTGGGGATAGAAGTGAAATGGAATTATTGCTCAAATTATGTGTGACATCCATTACTTAAAATAGGTTTATTCAAATGGCCCATATGGAGCAAGGGATGGGGCCTGCAGTTCTTGCAAGTTGTTATAAGGGATCTCATTTATGGAGCACCTGCTATGTGGCAGGCAAAACCACAGTGGCTTTAAATGTGTTCTATGATTTAATTCTTATAATAAACTTAAGAGGTAGGTATTACTATTTCCATTTTGGAAAGGAGTAAACTGAAGATCAGAAAAGTTAAGTAACCTTCCCAGGGTCATACAGCTGACGCTTCAGAATTCAGGATTTACAGCCAGGTCTGTCTGCCTCTGGACACCAGGCTCTTCCCATTACTAGGTGGTCTCAAGCTAAGAAACACAATTTGGGGTTCAGAGCACAGCTCCTATGTGTTGTGCAAGGAGTGCTGAGACCTAAAATATTCCCTTCTCCTGGCTCATCCATGAAGGCACCGTTGAGGCACAGGTCTCTTCCAGCCTCTGGGATGGTTACCATGTTAGGGTAATAACCCTTCACTGTTGACGGCTCAGACAGCTATTTATATTGATAAGAGACACTTGGAACAGTGTGAGGACAGTAGGCCTTCAGAACAGAAACAGGTGATGCCAAAGACATGGTCTTCATGCCATCGCTCGCCCATGGCAGGTGCCACTAATCAACAGTGACCCCAGGCTCCTTCTCAATACAGGTGATTCTTCCAGTGCATTGAACCGGCTCAGGAGATGCAAATTGTTTTCTCTCTCTTTCTTAGATATATGGTGACCATATTTTCTGCATGCAAAATTCTGACATGTAATTCAACTGAAGATTATTTCCCTGATTTATGAATTTATTTACGCTTTACAAAAGCATAAAGTCAAATCACATTCCCCTATATATTTAACAAATCACTTTTAATGAAAAGAATAAATGCCCCTTAGTCAGAATTGTCCTAGATGATCTAGGTCATATGGTTGTTACAGTTGACTGTGTGTGCAGATCCTGGGTCTGTGCACAAAAAGACACTCAGTAAACACATGGGTAACAAGTGAATGGGAGGAGGGCTCACATGAAAGAAAAAGGGGAAGTAGAAGGTCCCTGAGGATAAATCTGCTGACATCACCATCTCGCCGAGTGCATACTTGACTGGGGACTTTCCTGAAGCTATAAATTACTTTTCAATGTCTTATTCCAGGAGAGAAATATCCAAACGACATGTCCATCTGATGAAAAGAACAGTGTACATGCACACACCAGATGCATGTGGGTGCAGCTGCCCAAATTGCAGCCAGTCAAGTTTTATACCTGACTGGCATAAAACTTAATCAGGCTCCAGTGTTCAGGGCCAAAAGCCACAACAAACATTTCAAAGTCAGGCCTCACCCTACATCTCACAGACAGTCCTCCAGCTGCCCACAAGACCTGGACTGATTGGGTAATTGTAGAAATCCACATCCATGAGGCTAAAATGGCAGAACTGCTATGAAGCTTGCCCCAGTTTTTCAATTCTGCCTTCAGGCAGCAACAATCCTTTCAATTGCTTATCTCAAATAACTAAGTCACCTCCACTGGAGAAGTGCTATCAACTACTTGTAAGAAAGCAAAACTCCACAAGCATCCTAGCGACAGGGCCTACTAGTTGACTCCAGGATGAGTGCAATGATCTCTCCTGGGTACCAAGAAGACACCATTCAGAGAGAGGGCAGATAACAAATGTCCATCTTGGGTCCCTTGCCCCTCATCCACCATCTCCTAGTCCCTGGGACCTCCACCTAAGAGGAGAAGCACCAGCCTTGGCAATGGAAGCCCACACCAGTAGGGGCTGGCCCCACACTGATCCTGGTAGGTTCATGCTCATGCTTCTGCCTCATGCTGAACTAGTGCGTGCCTCAGCCCTTCGGAACCCCTTGGAGCTCTCCAAGGTACTGATCCTCATTCCTGGCTGGGCCCCTAAAAACAGTGTCATGGTGAAATGTGGTTATTCGGAGTTTATATATGGTTATAGTCTTTTAAAAAGAATCAATTCAAAATAAATTTGGCTTCACTGTTGTAGCTCATTTTGAGAAGTAGTTTTCTAACTTTTCACCTCCAATTTATAGTGTGGATCTCTTTGAGAAGCCAGGTGCCCTATGTGGCATGTGGCTTATGGATTTGCCTGTAATGGCCCTGAAGCCTTTGACATCGCGAAGTCCTCACTCCTTTGGATCTTGCCTGTCCTATTTCTTGGCCTTGTGCCCTTCCCAATCCCTTCCTATCAACTGCAGACTCCTGGGATGCCCTTTTCCAGCCCTTACAGGGCACTATGATTGTTTATTGACCAGTTTATTTCCCCCATTGGCCTGAGCCCTCCAATGACCAGATTTTATTTTTGTACCTAATGCAGGGTTTGTGTCACCTGGGTCCTCAGTTGGTGTTTATTGCCCAGTGGGCAGCTAGTGAATAGTCTCCTGGGTGTGACCCAGGAGATCTTCCATCTCTTAAGCCCTTGGCTTTTCCTACTCCCCGAGGCCAACTCTGGCAGCCAGCCAGCTGTGCTCTCCTCGCAATGGTAGGAACAGTGGTCTGTGCTAGTCTTCTGCTCATAAGAAACTTCAGGATCCATGTCTTGTGCTTGCTTGCTGGTTGTATTTCCTAGAGGAAAACAGTCTGGTGTTAACCTTGGGTTTTACTGGCTACCTCACCCCATAGAAACACAACAATAACAACGAATGCTTCTTTGAACACCATTTTACACTATTCTAAGCATTTTATATGCATTAATTATCAGTTACATTTGCTGTTAGGCAAATGCTACCACATCCCCTTTTTACAGATAATGAGGCAGACAGAGAGGTTATGTGACTCACTTGGGGCCCAGAGCACCCTCCAGAGACACTGTCCTGAACCATCATGCTGTGCTGCCACCCACTGAGCTTGGAGCACCACGGGGAGAGGGTGGGGAAAGGCAAAACATCAGGAGAGGGCGAGAAATGGGAATTTGGAGGCATAAAGTCAGGAAAAGATTGAGTCCTTTTTATAACAAATTCCTAAAAGAGGAAATACGAAAATCGCCGTTATTGTAGTTGTAAAGATGAGTCCTTATCTAACTCCATATAATTAATATAAAGAACCATATAATTAATTTACAACTGGAAAAAAAATTACATTATTCTAAAGATGAGCGAGCAGAGGCCCAGAGAAGCCTCCGAGTGCCCAAGTTACAAAGAAGAGTGCCCAGAGGCACTGGCTTAAGAAGACAGAAGGCACTCAGTTGAACCATTTTTACAACGGTATAAAGAACCCCCAAGATAATATTTTAATAAACAAAATGACCCAGGTCATTAATCTCTCTGCTGGCTTGAGACATACACAGGAGCTCCCAGTGCTGAGGCTGTGGAATCCCAGCCAGCTATCCTCTAGGGGGAGCTAGAGGCAGTCCTTCCCTTTAAACAGGGCCTTCATTAAGCAAACTTAACAAACAAGAGGAGCGCAAACAGAAACCTCTTTCTCAGCTTGCAACAGACAGATGTTTAATAAGATGCCATAGGCCAGGTGCAGTGGCTCATGCCTGTAATTCCAGCATTTGGGGAGGCTGAGGAGGGAGGATTGCTTAGGGCCAGGAGTTCAAGGCTGCAGTGAGCTATGATCATGTCGCTGCACTCCAGCCTGGACAACAGAGCGAGACTGTCTTAAAAACAAAACAAAACAACAACAACAACAACAAAAATAAATAAGATGTCATGGATATGGAATAAATAGAGGATAAAGCCCACCGGGGAAATGCCTGAATTCCAGACGATGTCAGCAGCTTTCTTGCATTCCTCTGGAATGACTGGGCCACATCTGTATTGTGTTCCCATCTGGACACTTCATTTTAAGAGTGATAGTGACGCATTAGTCCTGGAAAGGGAAATTAGCAAATACCAAGGCTGGTAGGGGGTGGGGGGGACCTGGGCTGCTCACCCCAGAGAAGACTGGCCACTGGGCTGCGAAGCCACCACTCCAACAGTTCCCTGTCTGTGAAAAGCAGAGTGTCCCCTTCCCTGAGGGTGCACTCCTCCTCGGGGGTGGGTGGACAGATAAGTTAGAGCTGCCAAGGTTCTCTGTCCTTAAATGCAGCCTAGCAGGATGGGTGGAGGGGGTGTGGGACGGTCCTTGCAGCACTCAGAGCCAAGCTGCTTTCTGGACCTGGTAAAGTGCGTATGCACTCTAGGGCCTCTGAGACTCCTACAGCAAGAAGGACCTTAGCTGTCTCCAGGTCCTGATCCATCCACTTCATTTTATTTTATTTTATTTTATTTTATTTCATTTCATTTCCTTTTTGAGATGGAGTCTTGCTCTGTCGCCTAGGCTGGAGTGCAGTGGTGCGATCTTGGCTCACTGCAACCTCTGCCTCCCAAGTTCAAGCGATTCTTCTGCCTCAGCCTCCCAAACAACCCCTTCATTTTCGAGATGAGGGCTCTGAGGCTCTGGGTTCTATGGTCAGTAAGAAGCAGAAATGGGACTGGAGTCCAGTCAAGCAGCCCACCAACCCCCTGTCTAGTCCTCTTGCCATTTGGCCCACAGCCTCCACCAGCAGGGGCAACACTAGGCGCCAACCTTGCCCTGTCTTTCTGATGACCTGGAAGCAGTCCTATCGTGGCAGCTGGAAAACAGTGTCTCACACCACTGCCAGGCAACGTTCACCAGCTTGCCCTCCTCCCAAACACACTGGCAAGACCCAGTGACACACAGGGTGCCTGAGAGACTGTGCGCCCACATACCGCCTTGCAATTGCCCATCCCCAGCCATTAGCAGAGGTGCGACTTCTCTCCGCAGGACCACAATGGATAGAAATCACTGTGGAAATCTCCTTTTGGTTGCTAGCCATAGAAGATAGATCTTCTAGGCCAAAGGGAGAAGGCTAAGAACCATAGAGCCATCAAGTAGGAAGGACCATCAGAAGCCATGCAGTGTTCTCTGATGCCCAATACGTAACCATAACACATGAGAGACCATTAAAGGAGGAGAGCTGGGGAACCCCACCCTTGCCCCATGCCATACAACTCTTCCTAAACACAGGGTCTTCACAGCCAGCCTCGACAAGAGACACATGTAGAAGGGAACCATGACTAGCCATCCCACAGACCAGACCAGCACAGCCTATTGCGGTGGAGACAGTAGCTTCTTCCCCAACCATTCAGCACTGCGGCCTGGGCTTCCTCACCTAGGGATGTCTAGGACTCTGGTGCCTTCCTGTAGTTACCCACAGCAGCCCACAGCACTGCCCTTTCTCAATCTCAGCCTCCTCCCCACCCCCACACGGTCCGTCCTCCAGTGGTGGGGGCTTCATCTCCTGATGGTCTTGACCTTGGGCACTCTTATCTTGCTGTCCAAGGGAAATCCCCAGAAGACACTGAGTAATGAGAGCTGAGAGAATGGGACCTTGCTTTTAGGCCATGGGTGAAATTCAAGCCCCAGTACATCATGTCTGTGAGGCTTGTGGAAAGCTGGCTTCTGACCACAGGAGCTGGATAAGAGTGAGTGTCCCTCAGCCAGCACTCAGCAGACATTTATCTGGCATGACCTCTGCGCTCACACTGCCAGGGCTGGAGTGCAGAGCCACAGGAGAGTGGGGTCACGTGGGGACAGTTCCTCCCCTCTCCCTATCCTGTGCTGTATGAACTATATCCATCACCTCTTTTAGCTCTCGTGCCACCATGGTGGTTGATATGTTCCCATTCCACATATGAGTAAATGTAGACCCATGAGGGTTAAGGGAATTGCCCAAAGTCACATGACTAAGATGCGGAACCAGAACTTGAATGCAGGCCCGGCTTCCCTAAGGCTAGTGCCTGCCACCAGATTATAGCCATGAATCTTGCATAACCTGGGTGAAACACTTTTCCAAACTCTATTTCACAATTATGAGTTGGCCTAAAATATGACTCCCACAGCATGATAATCTTGTAATTACTATTCATTTATGAGCACTCTCCATTGCATTTGCAACTGAAAGCTTTATTATGCATTAGTGTGTTTCGGTTCCACAAATATTTATGTTTCCATTCCACAGGTAAGAATAGGTACCCAAGAAGTTCTTTTCCCCATTTTAAAATGGAGAGTTGCTCCTTTATGAAAGCATTTCTTTCAGTGAATCCATTTATTCAACTGCCCATTGATTCAAAAGCATTTACTGAGTGTAAAAGGCATACACGTTATATGCATGATATGCAAAATCAGCACTGCTCTGGCTTTTGGAGATACAGCAGTAATCAGGACAGATAAGGTTCCTGCTAAAATCAAACTTAGGTTCTAGCAGAGGAGACAGACAGTAAATAAGTAAATAAATAAATAAGATGGTTCAGGTAAGAGGTGCTATGAAGAAAGTAAAACAGGATGGCCTGGGGATGTAATAAGAGGTAACATCTGAACTGATACCTGTTACCTGCTAACTGAAAAGAAGTCAGCCATATACAGATCAGGTGAAAGAAAATTCTAGGCAGAAGGGGGTCAGGTGCAGTGGTTCGTGTCTGTAATTCTGGCATTTTGGGAAGCTGAGGAGGGAGGATTACTTGAAGCCAGGAGTTCAAGACCTGCCTGGGCAACATAGTGGGACCCTTTCTCTACAAAAAATAAAAATTAGCTGGGCATGGTGGTGCATGCCTACAGCCCCAGCTACTCAGGAGGCTGAAACAAGAGGATGGCTTGAGCCAGGAGTTTGAGGCTGCAGTGAGCTATGAGCACACCACTGCACTCCAGCCTGGGTGATAGAGTGACTCTGTCTCAAAAAAAGAAAAAAAAAAGAGAAAAGAAAAGAAAGTTCTAGGCAGAAGGAACAACAAGTACAAAGCCCCTGAGGTAGGAATGGGAATGGTCACAGCCAGTGTTAATGGGATCTAGAGAGTTCAAAGGGAAGCAGGGGAAGATAGGGAGGCTGACCCATACCAGGCCTCAGAGGCCAGTGGAGGAGGCTTAGCTTTTATCCTAGTGACATGTGGAGAACCACGCATGAAAACACATATCATGAATCGCCAACAAGTGCCATAGGAATCGATGCTTTTTTATTGTTTTTGTTGTTGTTGTTGTTGTTGTTGTTGTTTTTTGAGATAGAAGTCTCTCTCTGTTGCCCAAGCCAGAGTGCAGTGGTGGGATCTCAGCCCATTGTAACCTCTGCCTCCTGGGTTCAAGCGATCCTCCTGTCTCAGCCTCCTGAGTAGCTGGAGAACCACACTCCCAAAACTTAGAAATCAGATTGCCTTCAGAATTAAACAACTGAAGCCCACATGCCATTGATGCAATTAGTCACCTGCTGGTTCTGGAGTAAGTCCCCAAAGAGCTGTGGAGCATCCCAAACTAATCAAGGTGGCCTTGGAGGTAGGGCCAGAATTAGTATGTAGAAAGTGGCAGTACCAGCATTTGAACCCAGTTCAGCCTGACTCCACAATCCCAAGTCTTGTCCACTCCAGCCTCTCAGTAGCTTCCATAAAGCTTAGACACACAGCACACATAAAGATAACAAGGAGAACTGTTGCCAGCATTGAACAGAAAGCACATTCTTATGCGGCATTTTGCTTATGGCACAATCGGGGTGGGTACATGGAAGGCAGCCACGGAGTAGGCCATTCAAACCTGGTGAAACAAGAAGTTTAAGTGTTTCTCTTATTTCAGATCAAACCCAGAAGGCAAATTTTCATTAACTAACAACTAAAAGCATCTGTTCCGGCTGGGTGCAGTGGCACACTCCTGTAATCCCAGCACTTTGGGAGGTTGAGGTGGGTGGATTACTTGAGGTCAGGAGTTTGAGACCAGCCTGGCCAACATGGTAAAACCCCGTCTCTACTAAAAATACAAAAATTAGCCAGGCACGGTGGCACATATCTGTAATCCCAGCTACTCAGGAGGCTGAGACATGAGGTTCACTTGAACCCAGGAGGCAGGGGTTGCAGTGGGCCGAGATCCCACAACTGCACTCCAGCCTGGGCAACAGAGGGAGACTTCAGTCTCAAAAAAAAAAAAACAAACAAAAACAGAAAACAAACAAACAAAAAAAAACATAGCATCTATTCCTACAGCATTTGTTGGCGATTCATGATATGTGTTTTCTTGTGTGGTTCTCCTCCAAGCCCCATGAAAAAGAAGGGCTACAAACTTGCATTCCTAACACGCCACCTCCTTCACCTTGCCATGCTCTTGCCCTCTGCTAGCACCGTCCACCTGGAAAACTCGTCCCCCCCTTCCAGATTCAGCTCAAGTGTCAGCTCCTACAAGATGTCTTCCTGACCATCTCTACCCACTTTTAGGCCAAATCAATCACTTTTAAGCACATCTCTTTGATCAACTCATCACACTGGATGCATCTGGTGGCTTAAATGTCTGCCCCTTCCTAAAGTGAGCAAATGAAGAGCAGGGATTACATCACTCACTGAGGAATTGCTGGTGCCCATCATAGCACTTAACACATAGGCATTTATTGAATGCTTATTGAGGAGCCCGCTGCTGGCTGAGTAAGGTTTTCTTGCTACTGCTGATAAATGGCAAAGCTGAGACCCACATCCAAGCCTTAGATCACATTTTTCGGCCATGAGGAATGGCTATATAAAAGTAGCGAGGTCAGGACAAAGGTGATGGAGACATCAGACAGACAATAATTTGGGGTGCAGGGAAATGATGCAGAGAGGAGGCTGGATCAAAGGAGTTGCAATGAAACCTGACATAGCAGGGAAAAAAGGATGGGGCAGGATGGGGCAGGACATGGCAGAAAATGGAGTGGAAGTGAGCCAGAGGTGAATTACCTGAGGTTCCATATGTGGGATGCTGGAGAAATGAGGACACTGCCTGCTGCATGGCTAGGTTGAGCAGGGGATGTGGACACATTGAGGAAGTTTTCTTCGCATATTCATCTTGGGTTGTCAGTGGGATCCCAGGTCACCAGGAGGACCTGTGGTTCAATGCTCCATTTAGAGGTATGCTTAATGCCTGATAATTACAGCCAGGAAGGTGACAGTTACCCCTTGCTAAGGTGGACAAGGAGAAATGAGAGCTTCCAGCAGCTCCAGAAAAGGTCTTTTACAAATCACAAATCCTCACCCTTTAGGCATCAATGCGGCTTCTGCAGCACTACTGGGAGGTTACCTCCTGCAATTTCTGGAGATGCACTACTCCCACCCTTTCCAAATACCCACAGGCTGCCTTGACTGAGTGGGGAACTGCCCTCTTTGAAGAAAGCAGGTGGAGAGGGAGGAACACTGTGGAAAGAGCATGGATCCTGAGGGAGACTGGCCTGGGTTCCAATCCTATTTCCACCCTCTTGAGCTGAGTGACTAGGGGCCAGCTCTACTGTCCAGTAAAGAACATCTCAGCAATGTCACAGGCATATGAAGACTGGGAGAAGGCATCTGCAATGCCTAAACACAACACACCATCAATTTCTAGAATATACAAGGAACTCCGGAAAGCCAGTCAGAAAAGGACAGGAAACTCAATTTTAAAAATGGCAAAGAATATGAATAGGCAATTCATGGAAGGGAGAATCCAAGTGGGTAACAGCGTATGAAGAGACCTTCAAATGTACTAGTAATTCAAAAAGCCAAACTAAACACAACAAAATACTAATAAACTCCCACAAGTAAATATTAATAATGCCTGTGTTGGTGAGCAGGGTGCAAAGATTGCTGTTTCTTCGTGTACCCTGCTGGTGGGAATACAAATGGATTCAGACATTCTGGAAAACAGTCTGCAGTATATAGTATTTCTTCTTTGTGACCCAGAAAGTTCACTCTCAGATGTAAATCCCTGGGGGCGGGGGCATTGATGAAGAAATGTGTTCAAGTATTGTTTCTCTTAGCAAGGACTGAAAGCAACCCAAGTGCCTTAGACTAGGGGTGAGGATAAGAGGAGGTTATGGGGGGATGTGAAACACCACTGAAACACCACACAGTCACTGGAAGCAGTGGGCTGAATGTATAAGGTTGTGGGGACATTGGACATGCCATACTGAATGAAAATGAACACAGTCAGTAGCAGACGATATTATTATTCCAGTCCACAGGAGGAAATAGGTATTCACATTTAGCACACTAGCCCATGCACTGTGGAGATTTAATAAATGCTGGTTCTCTCCCCCTTGTGCATTCCAACCTCTGCCCCTTCTTCATTCCCTCCCCATGCTTCCCGAGTGGCATCCCAAGGTCTCCAGGTAGTTTAGGCATTGCTGTGGAAGGTGAGGGAGAGGTGTAAAGTAATTCTGGAGCATCCTTAACTAGAGAAAGAGTTTTCAAAATCAGAGTGAAAGAAACCTTGTCCTGAATTCCCAGAGCCTTATGAAGGAGGCAGTGAGGAGGTATGGGCCAGAAACTATTATCACCTCCATTTTAAAGAGATGCATTTAAGCAACTTGCCCCTAAGGTACTCACTAATAAATTGTAGAATCAGTGTTAAAATTCAGGCAGTTTGAATTCAGAGCCCACTCTCCCTTTTTTTGTTTATTTGCAGATTTTATTTCATGTGTGTGTATGTGTGTGCGTGTGTTGAAATCTTTCAAATATACAGAAATGTACAGAGACTAATAAAATGAATACACTTTGCCCATCACCCAGCACTCTCCGGTGCTTTGCCATTTAACCACAAATCAGTTTCATTCTCAATAATGTCTAATTGTTCCTTTTGTCTTTTTTTTTTCTTGGTCTGTCTTGTTAAAGAATTCTTTATCTTTTGTTTTCTGATTTAGTTGCTCTTTTCTGTTGTCTCTTTATTTTCTATTCTGTTAATTTCCCTTCTGCTGCTTTCTTTGAATTTACTCTTTTGTTCTTTTTCTTACTTCTTGATTTGGGTTCTTCTTTACCAATATAAATATTTACAGCTATACATTTCCTCTCAGAATTGTTTTAGCCATTTCCCACTCATTTTGAAATTCATTCAAATATATAATTTCCACTAAGATTTCTTCTTCAATTCATTATTTTGAAGAATTTTTAAAATTTCAGACTTATGGGGGATTAGTTATCTTTTAATTATTGATTTCTGATTGAATTGCTTTGCGGTCAGAGAGATATATGATATTGGGGGTTTTTCTTGTAGTTAGAGATGTTTATGATATTGGGATTTTAAAAATTAGTTGAAATTTGCTACATGATTAATTTTTGCAAATGTTCACATGTACCTGAAAAGTATATGTACCCTTTAAAAATTGTTAAGAGTCAGGATTTTATATAAATGCTTTAGATCAGGGGTTAGCAAATGTCCTATAGTCAAGACTTTCAGCTTTGCAGGCCATATAGACTCTGTCATGGCTACTCAACCTGCCATTGTAAAGCAAAAGCAGCCATAGACAATAGCCATAGAAAATAAGTAAATAAATGAATGGGGATGTATTTCAATAAAATTTTATTGACAAAAACAGGTGGTGGGCTGGAACTGGCCCACCACCTGTTAGATCAAGCTTTTTACTTGTGTTGATAAAATATTCTGTATCCCCCATACATTTTTTGTCTATTTACTCTGTCAGTTGTAGAGAGAGTTATGTTTAAATCCCCCTTTATGAAAATGTATCTGTCCATTTCTATTTGTCATTCTGCCAATTTTTGCTTTATTTATTTTGAAGTTATGTTATTAGGTACAAACAAGGTCAGAATTGTTACGGCTTCATGAACCCCTCTTATCTCTATGCAGTGACCTGTTTTATCCCCAGAATGACCATAGGTCCCTGTTTGCCTGAGATAGTCCTAGTTAACACATGCTGTTCTCACAGGTCTTATTAATAGAACCTCTTATATTAATACATGTTGTCCCCATAGACTTTACTAATAGCACCTCTTTTAACTCTGAAAAGAGTCCTCATCTGAACAATTGATTACATGGTCACTTTTAAAAAATATCCTTAATGTTCTCTGTTCTGCAAGGATAATGTAGTTATTTCAGCTTTCTTCTGGTAGTGTATGTCTGGGAAATAGCCATCCATTTAAGTCCAAATGTTTTAAAAAATTGTTTTATATTTACCTGCCCCTTGAATTTTCTACTGTCTTTTAGGTAATAGTCCTGTGGTCACTAAGACACAACATACAATATCAATTTTAAAGTGTCTAGTCCTAGATATTAATCCATTAAAATGTTAGCTCCATGAAGGAGGATATTTTTATGTATTTTGCTCACTGCTAAATCCCCAGTGTCAACCAATACCTAGCACAGAGTAGGAACTCAAATATTTATTGCATGAATGAACACTTGAATCTTCAATTCAAAGTAAGAAATCCTTTATCCCTACATAGGCAAGTTGCAAGTGGTTCCTCCCCTCCCTAGCTAGTACCTGTGACAGGTGGGAACTTGGGGTCAGGGAAAGAAGGTACAGTGTGCTGATTTTCCCCTTTCCCCTCTTGCCCTCAGATTATTAAGCAGGGCTCCAAGCTCCTGAGGGGCTGGAGCCCAGAGAAGGAGAGGAAGCACAGCCATAAAGCTCTTAGGTGGCTGCTGACTAATAGGTGACTCCAGCTTCAGAGACTCCCCATTTGTGGTCTGGCTGCAAATCCCCTGGGGTAAAGGCTGTATTATATCCCTCCAGCTTTCCCACCTCTCAGCCCCAGAGGTCCTCATCACCGGTCCTCACTCCATCTTCTCAGGCAGGTCTTAGATATTAAGGCTCCCATCTGACTTGGCATAATCTGCCTCTCATCAATCAAATGTAGGCACGCATCCCTTGCCTTGCTGTAGTGGGAATGGAGGCACTTCTCAAATGCCATCCTCTACTTCATCTTCCATGCGTCAAAGACCACTCGAGCTTTTCGAGCCTATGTCAAGCATTGGAGCAGATATCTCTCAACTGCAGGACACAAAAACCAGGCTCTCTGAGTCATTCTGCTGAAGGGCTTCCCCTACTCCACCCCAGCCCCAAACATACTATAGGTTGAACTGAGAGATGAAGCACCATCTCACCTCTCTCTACAATCCAAAAGTCCTCCTCACAAAATCCTCTCTTCAAAATACTCACCCAGATCCCTTTTTACATATTGGAAAGAAGCCCTACTTTCCCTAGTTCCCAGGCACTGTCTGAATCCTTCCCTTAGAACAGGAACTAGAGAGATAGGTAATGGGTATTCATCATTTGTCCAGTCTGGTCCTTTGGCTGCCTGAGCAAGGTGAGAGAATGGGGCTGGGCCTTGGGTGGCCTCTGTCCACATCCTAGTCTTCAGGCTCTCGCTTGCTTTAATTGTGTTGATCGTGCTGCACCAGGACATTCCCTTGGGTCAGGTATACATCCAGCCTACGTGGAGTGCTGGCATCAGGGTGCACAGGCAATTTTGATGTGAAGGTCCTCCTTCATTTATCCATTGCTGCCTAACAAACCACTCCAAAATGCAGTGTCTTAAAATCATCCTTTTATTGCTCCCAGTTCTGTGGGTTAGGAATTAATGTAGGGCTCAGTGAGGGCAGCTCGTCTCTGCTCCATGTGGTGTGGCTAGGGCAGTGTGACTCAGGTTGGAGGGTCTCAGCGGGGCACTGAGGCTGTCCTCTGTGTGGCCACTCTCTCTCTTCACGTGATCTCTCATCCTCCAGGGCCTCTCTCCCTATGTTGCCTCTCTCTCCAGTAGGAAAATCTGGGTTTCTTTACATTGAAGTTGGGTTCTGAAAGAACAATAGTATAAGCTGCCAGGTCTCGAAAGGTCTGGGCCTGGACCTGGCACAGTGTCACTTCCTCCAAATCCTACGGACAAAGTGAGTCAAAAGCCAGCCCAGGTTGAAGGGAATCTACTTCTGGATGGAGGAGCAGCATATGCAGAGATGGATGGGGGAACTGTTGACTGCCATCCAGAAGGACTGCCACTGTCCTTCTTTGATTGCTGCTCATATTCCTTGCTAATTGCTTAGAATTTTTTTCCCATCCTTTTCACAGGGATGAAGAAAGAATAAGAGTGGTTAGAGGTTCTTCTGGCCTAGGTCTCAGGGTGCAAGTATCTGTCATGGAAGAAGCTTCAAGAAGGCAGTTCTGCATTTTTTCCCAGTCCAGCTATACCACACAGTCCCCAGATTTGGGGGTTATCAGTGTAGTTTCTCAAGCTTTCCTATATTTGCTTTGCATCACACAAAACTGCTTGGTCTGGGAAGGGGAGCCCTCTATCAACTCCAAGCGTCTTCCCACCATTTGATCTGCATTGTTCTGGATCTCGGAAATGGCTGTTGATATCTGCAGAACGCGGCAGGGACCCATCCTTAGTTTCAGCATTCAATTCATGTTCTAGTCCTTGTTCTTTTTACTACCTTTTGATTATATTGTCCACTTCCACCCTTCATGATGCTATGGACCGAATTGTCTGTCCCACAAATTCATATGTTGAAGCCCTAACTCTCAATGTGACTTTATCTAGAGAAAGGCTCTTAAGGAAGTAATTAAGTTTCAGTGAGGCCATAAGCGTGGGGCCCTAATCTGATAGGGCTATGGCCTTATAAAAAGAAGGAGAGCAAGAAGGAGATCTCCACCTTTTTCCACCATATGAGTACATAGCAAGAAGGTAACCGTCAGCAAGCCAGGAAGAGAGCCCTCATCAGAACCCAACCATGCCAGCGCCTTGATCTTGGGCTTCTGGCCTGCAGAACTGTGAGAAAATAAATTTCTGTTGTTTAAACCACGCAGTCTGTGGTATGTTGTTATGACAGCCTGAGCAGACTAATATACCCAAAGACTGCATTGTATGCTTAATCTCCTCACAAGAACACCAAGATGCAGATATAAAAGTCCCCAGCTCACAGATGAAAGAAATGAGACCCAGTCTTAGTTAGACTGACTTGCCCCAGGTTGCACAGTGAGTGGCAGATTAGAACCCAGTTCATCCGGCTCCAAAGCCCATGCTCTGTGCCACATGCCAAGAGGCTTCTTGGCCATTTCCTTGTAATTTGCAGTTTGGAAAGAAGGCGGAGTCCCTGACTTCTCCCTGGCTGCTGGCTGTTTGCTCCTGGCTCTGCCCTCTACCTCATTCTACACTCTCCACAGGCATAAGCGATCCCAGAGTGGTGACCTCAAGGGGAGGGGCAGGGTGCAGAGAGGAATTCTGCCTGGGCTGCACATTCCTTCCCAGCCTCTGGGGAGGGCAACAAAGAAGCCCAATTAGCACAAAGTGTGTAGGTGGGTGGGGAGACAGCCGCTTTTGTCCTTCCTTCTGCTGTCACTGGGGGTACATACAGCTTCATTTCTAGGCCTGGATCATTCCAGGAGGGCGCTAGGACTCTAGCAGACTCCTGTCAATGACACAAAAGCACTGAAACCAAATATTTTAAAAATCCATTTATTTCTGTCTTGGCACATAAAAGTCTGGTTACTTGCTATTTTTGAGTAGGCAGCAGAAGCAAATAAGCTGGTTTGTGGACTCTGATAACAGAATTAAGCTGTAGTGGAAGCACCATTGTGTAGGACTTTTCAGTGTTTCAAGCACATTTGTACTAATCTAGCTTTATCTTCATGTCAGAAGTCAGCGGAGTGCGTGCTTGCATATCATGATTCCCATTTCATAGGTGAGGAAACGAAGACACAGAGAATATAAGAAACTGATCCCCGGATACACCAAGAATCCCCCCAGGGCTTCTCATTCTGAATGCCACACTCTTTTCATCCCTAAAGGCTCCGTCACCCTGGAGATGCATATTGTCTTTCCCCCAACTGCTTCAAATAGTCATTTCCACCGTTTACTTTCCACAATTCCTTCTCTTGTTTGATCAAAATTTCAGTCTAACATTTTGGAACTTAATACGAGCTACCATTTTGTAATTTAATAATAACCTAGTCTAGTCAGAAAGGTAATACCTCCTTTTCAGTTCAAAACAGGATCACACAGCTAACGTTGTAAGTGGCCCGGATCCCAGCCCTGGCATTTTTCCTTGTGACCCACACAACCCACTGTGCACTGACAACTTCAACAACCCAGTTCCCACTTAAGAACCCTCAAACATCCAAGCTGTTTGAACAACTGGAAAAGGTATGTTTGTGTCTGATTTATACTGTTTTTTTGTGACAAGGTAGTCCCTCCTAGGAACACAAGGAACATTAACTCACATGAACAGGAATCAGAGTTAACATTTATATCACCAGATACCAAGTCCTGTTCCCAGTTTATATATATATATATACAGAGAGAGAGAGAGAGAGAGTTTATATATATATATAAATAGAGATGCACAGGCTGGAGTGCAATGGCATATCTCAGCTCACTGCAACCTCCACCTCCCAGGTTCAAGTGATTATCCTGCTTTGGCCTCCCGAGTAGCTGGGATTACAGGTGTTACCCATGTCTGTATAAGAGACCACCTGAGCAGGCTTAGTGTGAGCAACAAGGCTGTTTATTCACCTGGGTGCAGGCAGGCTGAGTCTGAGAAAGGAGTCAGCGAAGGGTGGTGGGATTATCATTGGTTCTTATAGGTTTGGGATAGGCGGTAGAGTTAGCAGCAATTTTTGCGGGTAGGGGGATGGAAGTTACAAAGTATATTCTCAAGGCGGGAGGATGTTACAAAGTACATTCACAAGGGCAGGGAGGAATGTTACCAAGTACATTCACAAGGACCAGGAATATCACAAAGTACATTATCACAAGGGCGGGGGAATGTCACCATGGCTTGACCATGGTACGGCCAGCTCAGAGGACCTTATAACAGGTGCTCGCCACCACGCCCAGCTAATATTTTGTATTTTCAGTAGAGATGGGGTTTCTACTGTTGGCGAGGCTGGTCTCGAACCCCTGATCTCAGGTGATCCACCTGACTTGGGGTCCCAAAGTGTTAGGATTACAGGCGTGAGCCACTGCACCTGGCCAAAGTGAGATTTTATATATATATATATATATATATATATTCATTTAATTCTCACTATATATATTTTTTGAAACAGGGTCTCACTCTATCACCCAGGTTGGAGTACGGTGGTGTGATCACAGCTCACTCTAGCCTTGACCACCCCAGACTCAGGCGATCCTCCCACCTCAACCTCCCAAGTACCTGGGACTACAGGTGTGTGCCACCATGCCTGGCTAAGTTTTGTATTTTTTTGTACAGACAAGGTCTCTCCATGTTGCCCAAGCTGGTCTCAAACTCCTGGGCTCAAGTGATCTGCCCACTTCGGCCTCCCAAAGTGCTAGGATTACAGGGGTGAGTCACTGCGTCTGGGGAGTCTCACTATTTTTTTTTCTTGACAGAAGTAACTTCTTGCCTTTTAAAAATATACATCAATATAGATGTTTCAATTCTCCAATAAAAAGATGTAGAGTGTCCAAATTGCTTTTCATACCTGTTTCCCTAGTCCAGACACCAAAGAGTATGTCCTTCTCTTGGGCATAAGAAAATCTAGAGTTATATTTAGGGTATCATAAAGTGTGGTGAAGAGTGGACCGAGCTGGCATGCTCACAATGACCAAATTATGTTGGTCATATTTTAATCCCATATATTGATCCACTATTAACTTGTAAATAACGTACTTGCTTTCTAGACACATTCTAGGAAGACCAGAGAAACTGACTTTTATCTATATGGTATAATCCACTGGCGAATTTCTTTTAGGATAGACCAAAGCTGATCTAGAACATAATCTTTACATACTTGGATGAGACGAGAGAGAACTCACCAGACGAGAAAGAACATCTGGGCTGAAAGGCTCCATTAGAAGAGCAATGTGCAATGGTGCTGTGCCGACAATTGGTAGTCCCTGCCCTACATCTTTGCAGAGGACTGGAGCCCAGAGTGGGCCATGGTCAACTTATATGTTGAAGTGAAGACCCCCTTCTAAGTGTGCATGTGCTTATTACAGACATGCCACCATGCTAAGTACCCCCGGACTACAGGAAAAAATAAGAATACATGCTGTATCTATGATCAGGAGGCACACAGGCCAGAGCACCAGCTGTGGAATGGCACAAACTGGGTTCAAAGCCTGGCTGGACCATGACCACCTGGATGACCTAAGGAACGGTCTCAGGCAAATTTGTAAAAAGAAGTGGAGACCCTGCCTGCCAGGAAGGGATGCGGTAAGGGGCAGCATCCAGTCACATCAGGGCACCCCGTCCTCTCCTTGGAAGCCCGCGCAGCGAGCCTGGTGGCCCTCGAGGCCACGGAGGCCATGGAGAAGGCGGGCCTGCCTCCAGGCAGCACAGAGGCACTGCAGAGGCCCTGGGGGAGCCTGGCGGGATCTGGCTGGTCCTGCACTCTGCTTCCAGGTTCTGGCCTTGTAACCCGGGGGACAGGGCTGGCCAAGACATGGCCACTGGGTGTCAGCCAGCGCCTGGGCCAGATGCCAGGTGGGAAGGGCTCTGGCAGATCAGCCCTGCACCCTCCACAACACCACGGGGGCGCCATCCAGGGCCACACACCTGCCCCCAGGAGCAGGACGTCCCTGAGGCTAGAGAGTCCAGCTGGACTGGTGGAGGGGCCTCGCCTTTTGCCCTTTGACTCCTCTTATAGGCACCCTCGCTGGGCTCCTGCTCATTCCTCCACACCCTGGCTCTGTCACCAGCCCCATGGTGATGTCATAAACTCCCAGGTGCCCAGTGCGCACCCGGCCACAGAGAAGTGGGTGACATCGGGAGGCCGAGGGAGGAGAATCACTTGAACCTGGGAGGCAGAGGTTGCAGTGAGCTGAGATTGCGCCATTGCACTCCAGCCTAGGCAATAAGAGCAAAAACTCCATCTCAAAAACAAACAAACAAACAAACAAAACACCCAGGGCATCTCACACCCATGCAAGCACACTTGAAGCCCTGAGTAAGTACTGCTACTAATGCAAAATCAAGCATGCTGTTTAGGATGCCCCATTTCCTGGAGTCCCTAAATTCCTCACTCAGCCTCTCCCAGTGACAGGCAGTTCTCAGCCCCTTACCTGTGTGACAGTGACCTATATACAAGAGAAATAAGTCTTTTACAAAATATTGGTTAATGAGCAATAGACATGCTAATGGCTCACAGGTTCTGGAAACAAAGCAGGGTGGCCCCACTTATGAGAGAGGAGGCCCTTGTGACAATACGCCCTCCCCGCCCTTGTGAATGTACTTTGTAACATCCTCCCGCCTTGAGAATGTACTTTGTAACTTCCATCCCCCTACCCGCAAAAATTGCTGCTAACTCCACGGCCTATCCCAAACCTATAAGAACCAATGATAATCCCACCACCCTTTGCTGACTCCTTTCTCAGACTCAGCCTGCCTGAACCCAAGCTAATCCTCTCCACTTCTGACCTTTAGTTTCGTCTGTGCACAACTCACTCAAAATGGGCAACTCACTAAGCATATTTTGTTCCTGGTTCCGCTGCAGGTCCCGGCCACATCATCGGCAACGTTCTCGTCTAAGCGTATGTTGTTACTGCTTCAGCCGCAGGTCCCGGCAACGCCAGTGGCAACGTTCTGGTCTAAGTTGTTCCTGCTTCTGCTGCAGGTCCGGGCCACGCCATTGCCAACGTGCTCTTCTAAGCTATTTTGTTCCTGGTTCCACCACGGGTCCCCGCCATGCCATCGGCAACCTGCTCGTCTTGTCCGTGAGGCCCTCCCAGCTGGCCAGGCTCACCCCGTGGCTCCTGCACCTGTGCCTGCCCCAGGAAACTTGGGCTGTTTCCGATTCCTCTTCAACCCTCCGCAACATGTTGGGCCTTCTTTAACAGCCAGGTG
Source organism: Hylobates moloch (assembly GCF_009828535.3). NCBI lineage: Eukaryota > Metazoa > Chordata > Mammalia > Primates > Hylobatidae > Hylobates > Hylobates moloch. The sequence goes on from NW_026652283.1 coordinate 43,602,860, forward strand.
GGACGGCACTCCTATGAGGCTGTGTCTTCTCCCTCGGAACATGGGCACCCCACTGAAGGTCCTGCCTCCTGTGGTCTGGAGCCCCCCCTCAAGGAAGAAACCCGTGCTGTCTGCTTGCAACTCCATGATGTTTGGACACCTCAGCCCCTGAAGATCCGTCATCTCAGAGGCAAGTTTAACCTCCGACTTCCTTCATTAGATGAGCAGGTGATCCCAGCCAGGCTCCCGAAGATGGAGGTGAGGACAGATGAGTCCAAAGAAGCAACGCAGGCGAAAGACCAGGTAGAGACCCAGAGGCAGGAAGACAATAAAAGGGGCCCCTGTAGCAACGGGGAAGCAGCCTCCACCTCTAGGCCCCTGGAGACTCAGGGAAACCTCACTTCCTCCTGGTACAATCCCAGGCCCTTGGAGGGAAACGTCCGCCTGAAGAGCTTGACAGGAAAGAACCAGACTGACAAGGCCCAGGTGCATGCAGTGAGTTTCTACGCCAAGGGCCATGGAGTCGCCAGTTCACATAGCCCTGCTGGAGGCATCCTTCCCTTTGGGAAGCCTGACCCAGTTCCAAAAGTGCTCCCTGCCCCAGTTCCGAGCTGCTCCCTGTGGCCAGAGAAGGCAGCCTTGAAGGTGCTGGGAAAAGACCACCTGCCCAGCTCTCCAGGCTTGCTGATGGTGGGGGAGGACATGCAGCCCAGGGATCCCGCAGCTCTTGGATCAAGTAGGTCTTCTCTACCCAGAGCTGTCGGCCACAGGTCCCGCAAAAGAAAACTGTCAGGGCCACCGCTGCAGCTGCAACCGACCCCTCCCCTGCAACTGAGGTGGGATAGAGAGGAGGGGCCCCCACCGGCTCAACTTCCCTGTCTATCTCCTGAGGCACTGTTGGTGGGTCAGGCTTCCCAAAGAGAAGGACGCCTCCAGCAGGGCAACATGCGTAAGAACATGAGGGTGGTTAAGCAGAACATCACAAAATCCAGGAGACAAAAACGGCTGCTTAGGAGGAGAAAGAAGACACGGCAGGGCAGGCGTGGTGGCTCACGCCTGTAATCCCGCACTTTGGGAAGCCCAGGCGGGCGGATCAGGAAGTCAAGAGATCGAGACCTGAGGAGCATCTCTGCCTGCACCATCTGGGAAGTGAGGAGCGCCTCTGCCCAGCTGCCTCACAGTCTAGGAAGAGAGGAGTGCCTCTGCCTGACCACCACCCTATCTGGGAGGTGAGGAGCACCTCTGCCAGCACTCCCCCTCACCTCCCACCCCACCGCCTGGGAAGTGAGGAGCGCCTCTGCCTGGCTAGGCACTGCCTGGGAAGTGAGGAGCGCCTCTGCCCGGCCGCCTCACAATCTCGGAAGTGAAGAGCACCTCTGCCCGGCCACTGCACCGTCTGGGAAGTAAGGAGGCCCCAGCCCAGCAGCCACGCATCTGGGAGGTCAGGAGGGCCTCTGTCAGGCAGGCCCACCGTCTGGGAAGTGAGGAGCACCTCTGCCCGGAGCCCAACTGTCTGGTAAATGAGAGGCAACTCTGCCTGGCCGCCCCACCATCTGGGAAGTGAGGAACACCTCTGCCTGTCAATCCCACCATCTGGGAAGTGAGGAGCGCCTCTGCCCTGCTCCTGCACAGGAGTCTCACTATTTTTGACCTGACCTCCCGGGACCCCTTGGCCCCATGAGCAACTCCACATCCCTGTAGCCCCAACAGAGTAGTGAGCCATGATGTGAAGATGCTGCCCACAACTGTGCAGTGCATGACCTGTGCAACTGGACATGGCTGGCCTGCTGGAATTGTCACTGTTACTCCCTTGCTCTGATATAGGACTGATTTGAGGTCTCCTCTCTCATAAGTGGGGCCACCCTGCTTCGTTTCCAGAACCTGTGAGCCATTAGCATGTCTATTGCTCATTAACCAATATTTTGTAAAAGACTTATTTCTCTTGTATATAGGTCACTGTCACACAGGTAAGGGGCTGAGAACTGCCTGTCACTGGGAGAGGCTGAGTGAGGAATTTAGGGACTCCAGGAAATGGGGCATCCTAAACAGCATGCTTGATTTTGCATTAGTAGAGTACTTACTCAGGGCTTCAAGTGTGCTTGCATGGGTGTGAGATGCCCTGGGTGTTTTGTTTGTTTGTTTGTTTGTTTGTTTTTGAGATGGAGTTTTTGCTCTTATTGCCCAGGCTGGAGTGCAATGGCGCAATCTCAGCTCACTGCAACCTCTGCCTCCCAGGTTCAAGTGATTCTCCTCCCTCGGCCTCCCGATGTGAGCTGGACAGTCTGACCTCCAGTGGGGGCCCTCACAGACCGGGCACGGCTTAGGAGGAATCCCAGGCTGTGGGCATTCCGAGGCCCAGTGGCCAGGCTTTTGGCATTTGAAGGAAGGAGGAGGTTTTGAAGAAGCCCCTGGGTACTGTGGCTTGGATGTTCTGAAGGTTTTGTATGCTGGAGACGTGGTTGTGAGTTGTCTTACAGTTCATTCATTCTATAATGAACCTGTATTGCTTTAATAAAATCAGGGAGAAATGTTACTGACTTCAAAACCTGCTGGGGCAATGTGGACTGGACTAATAGCAACTGAGCCCTGCCATGCACTTGGTACCCAGCTGGCCACCTTAACTCATTCATTTTTCAAAGGAGGACTTATTACTGCTGTTTTACAGATGAAGAAACTGAAGCTCCAAGAGGCATGGCTTCTTCCCCAGGTCCCATGGAGCCCACATTCATCTGTTTGACTCTAAAGTCCCAGCTCTCTTCTCTACCTAGAGCTCTTTGCTGCCTCTATGGTAGCTGAACAGGAGAAACACCCAGAAAGATTGTCACCAGGCTGCCCCAAAGCCCAGGGGACCAGGGGGCTGCTGACGGCCAAAATCGGGGTATTCTTCCTGAAACAGGTAAGAGACATGAACTTGGCCCAATGGAGAGGCACTTTCTTGTTCCACCACCAATTTCCATTAAAGTCACCTTTTCCATAGTCACCAACAGTACCTTATTAATATCCTTCTGGCATCACCTAAAACCTAAAAACAGCCTGACAGTTTTTGTGAATCAGTTTCCATTCCTCATCCTCTTGGCTGGCTTGGTGACACCTCTTCCCTGCTGCTGTTTGCCAACTTTACCAATTTACCATCACCTGCAAGTGAATGACCCTCTTATGCCTTGTTCTAGATTAGTTGGATTTTACATTGTTTCAAGGTATCATAGAGGTTCCAGGGAAGATGCCTGAGGCACTGCTGGGGAGGGGGTGGGCTGGGGACAGTGAGGAATGGGTTGAGTCAGTCCCACTTTCCCCTCCCCCATCCTAACCAAAGCAGCTGTTTCCATCTTTGGGTGAATACTGCCCTTTATTTGAGAAGGGATCAAAGTCTATAGGCTGACTGGGGACCACAGATGTAGATCATTAATAAATATATTAAATGCTCCAGTAATTAAATTATTCCAGTAGAACCACATTACAGTGAAGAACATGAAGAAGATTTTTTTTTCAAGGCTGCACTTACAAATCCTTGATCCAAATTCACTGGGCAATTTCATCAGGACCTCCCTTTTCCAGAGGCTTCTTGGGAAAAGGATATGGGCAGGGCTTGCGGGGCATGGGGTCAGGTAGGGAGAGTCAATAGAGGAGGACCCCAGAGGGACAGAAGGCAGGGAAGGGAGGGAAGAGGGAGAGGAGTGGCAGAGAAGTCAGAGTCCTTGTCACTCCTAGGACAGCTCTCTGGCTTCTTCACACACTGACATCAAAGAACACCTTTGAAAAGTGACCATTATTTTATTTATAATTTCCCAACCAGTGAAGAACATGCTTCTGGCAGCAGGAGCTCCTGGGATGATGCCCGGCTCCCCCTGCAACCCCAGTGTGCAAGCAGTCACTCTGAACCCTAGTAAAGGAGCTGGTGTAGTTAAGAGTTTAGAGGGTCCTTGCAAGGTCACAGCCGTGGGTGGCCACCCAGTGTCCCTGCTGGACGGCAGGACTCCCCGCTGCCCCTCACGGCTGCATTGTCATGTCTGCAATTCACAGATGTTCACAATGATCTTTGGAAGAAACTGTCTTCCTCAGAGCCAAGTTCTAACCACACCAGGGATTTACTCTCCTTATTTAGAACTCCTAACTCACTTTTTTGGAAACCGTCCAAATGGCATTAGCTACTTGAGTTGATAAACTTTGCCTTTTGACTGTTTCCAAAATATGACCCCCTCCTTTAAAAGATGAATGGCCTTCCCTGGGGATTTCTTAAACAACAGGTTCTGAAGGCATTTCTAAGAGATACTTTAAGCCAGTGGGTCTCCACTTTGGCTGACTGAATCACTGGGACCAGAAATTCATGTATTTGGTGCTGCACTCAGATGGCATTAGGTACTTCCCTGCACATTATGAAAATGTGTAAGAGCTTCATTGTACAGATGAAGAAATGGAGGCTGATAGTGAACATGTGCCTTGCCCGAGACCTTAGGGTGAGAAGTACCAACTCAGGCTCCTCGAATATCATTTGTCCAGCCCCCTGCACCCCGGCCAATCTCCTAATTCCCCATCCAGAATCCCTTTCATTGTGCCAGAGTTTGCACATAGTGCAGCCCTTTAAAGTCTAGTTCACAGGCATGTTTCATTTGGCATACACAATATTTTATAAAAGCCCAAGTGAGTCAGCTAAAAATCAGAATTTACAGTAAAAATCTGTAATTCTGGCCAACATTGTCCAACCCTCCTGCAAGGCAGAGTTCACCTGAGCTGGCTCAGGGGTGGCCTCCCTTAATGGTCCAGGCTCTCCAGGAGCCACCCCTCTCCCACCCAACCCCTATGACCCACTGGCTTGGCCTGCCTGGCCAGGCCAGGCACTCACATCAGTGACCCGGTGCTATATCATGAATGGAGTGGAAGCGTCACACGGGGATTATTCGATGGAAACAATACCCACTTCTATATAGCATGCTTACTAAAAAAGTCTTTGCTTTTATCTAAAGACACCGCAATCAGACCTGACACACATTTACAGAAATCCAGATGATGATGACACACCAAAAATATCACACTGATGTAGTGTTTTATCACTTTCCAATTACTTTCATGTATATCAATTTATTTGAGTTAGAAAATCCAGATAATTCATCTTGACCTTCCCTCTCTGTCTCCACCCTACCTCTGTTGCTTATCCCAGGCCCTGAAAATGGCCCAGATATAAATCCAGACCAGCGGCCATTAGACAGACAAACAGAAACCTCTGTGCATAGAAGTCATTGTTCTATTGCTTCTCAGAAATGCAGAATTAAGTGGGGGGGAATGTAACCCCAACATATAATAAATACAATTATAAATAAATAAATAATAGTAAACATAACAAAACAGCAGATGTAAATGACAGAAGCAAGCACATACAAACCTAGCACATACAAACTGATAAAAACTATGAAATATATTCACATACATTGAACAAAGGTCAAAAGTAAATTTGAAGAGTCCGTATAATTTTAGACTTATTAGCCTTTTTTAAAAAAATGTTGCCTTCATGTTCCCAATTTAAAAAAAAAAACTCAAGAATTCTTAACTTTCTCTTATAATTTCCTCATCTGTAAAGTGGAAAGATCTGTATGTAATTTTCAGAACAGTATAAGCATTCAATAAGTATTAGTTACTTTTATTATCATTTGCATGTACAAGGCAATCTTTCCAATTTCTCTCCTTCCTTTTCCCAGAAAAAGCTAATCAAATGGGTTTATCAGCTTCCATGATCTCTGTGCATTGAATGAAGGTGAACATATTCAGGTGTGATGCACTTTATGTCAAGCTCTCATTGACCCCGTAGATCTGAAGCTGAAGTGACCACCATATCCATCACAGAAGAAGTATTTTCATACAATTCATCGGCTGGAAGAGCTACATGGAAATACATGTCTAACTATCTCTCTGTCTACTTGTGTCTCCACAAAGTCCTGCAAGCTCCAAGATGGGAAATTTGCCTAATTCATTTCTGCCCCTTCAGTGCCCATCCCATAAGTTGGAAGTTAGTAAATGTCAACAAGTATGTGACCAATAAATGAATATTCAAACAAGGCAACAATAATACAGGAGAAAGGTGTTCTTATGTCCTTCAGTGGAAGAGTCCTGCAAGCCTGATGACAGGCTATGGTGGATGCTGTGGTACTGCCCAGGTCCCCTCCAGGACGGAGCCACTCGTTCTTCTGGCTGCTGGGAATGTTGTCAGCTGACAGCTCACACTTGAGTCTCTCCCAGGAATTCTGAAGGGAGCTGTGTTACCAAGGCCATACACCTTTCCCAAAAGCAGTCTTTATCCACTCACTGATCACTTGCACAGGGACAAAGACCTGGGTCCTTTGCCCCAATGTGGGACCACTCTAAAGAGCCATTTCAGCCCCAGAACTCTGTAGCATGGACTCAGGCCCTTGTTGGAATTGCATCACAGTTCAACTTTTCCCTCTCCGCCACCCTCTGCCCCTCCCTCCCCAATGAACTTCCTACACATAGATCCATCAACTCTGAGTCTGTTTCTGAGGAAGCCAACCTGTGACAGTGGGTACCAGGAGTAAGAGCTGGGAGGTGGGAGTATGTTGGCTCTTGCTGGAAGCTTCTTATCCCTACGCCTTCATGACTCACTTTATTCATGGCTTGTCTCAAATGTACTATCTCAGAGATGACTTCTCTGGCAGTGTTGTCCAACTATTCCCAAATCATTGCTAGCATATTTCCCCATTTTGTCTCCTCCTATGCAGTCATCCACATCTGAAGTCATCTTGTTCTTTCTTTTCTTATTGTTTTTTCTCTTTCTCACGTGAGGATGTGAACTGCAGAGGACAAATACCTTGCTATACTGCTCACCACTATCTCCAGCTTCTAAACAGCACCCAGCACCATGCAAGCTCCTAAGAAATATTTGCTGAATGAATGAATGAGAATTTGCACACACATTCATAGTGGGAAGAACTGGGCTGAGAGTGGGAAACCCTCATTTCTAGCTCTGTTTCTGCGATTAACCATCTGGGCGACCTTAGGCAAGCCACTTGACTTCTCTGAGCCTCAGTTTTCTCATCTGCAGAATGAGATGGTAGAATGTGATGATCACTAGAAATTGTGACAGCTCCAGCATCCTATAATTTTTACATGGTTATTCAGCTTGTAATTGTTCTGTCTATAAATTACATTCTATGGGAATCATACAGTTTTTTAAGCTGAAATGGAGCTTCCCAGAGCATTTCCCAATATCCAATGAGTATCGGCTTTCAGATGCCAATTTCATTATTATACCAATGCTAGAAAAACTTTCATGTGAGACGCTGCAGTTAAGGATATGTTCAACATGGGGTTCATCAAAGCTTTAGAGCACTGTGAAATAACCATTCTCCTATTTGCATAAATATCATGAGAACTAAGTCTCTTTCTCAAGTCCTATGAGGTAATGAAAAAGTGAACACTGGTTGAGGCTGCCTGTGCACCAGGCATGAGTCTGTGCTCACGGGAGGCACTGAACACCTCACCTGGCCTGGAGCAAGCATTCAAGGAACGCTGGCTCTTAACATCTGTCTCATTTAACCAAACAACAGTCAGTTTGAGGTGGGACTCTTAACTCCATCTTGGAGCTAAGGACACAGAAGCACTGAGATTTACCTAATCTACCCAAAGTCATCGAACTAATAAGTGATGGAGCCAGGGTTGGAATCTGGACAGTGCAGGTCTAGAGCGTTGCCATTTATCCACTACACTAGAGCTGTCTGAATTTTCTTAAAATTCAGATTCTGAATCAGAATGTTTGGGGTCAGGCTCGAGATCTGCACTTCTAACTATTTCTAGGTGATGTTGATGCTTCTAGCCTATGGCTCAGGCTTTGAATTCTAAAAGTACAGAAGAAGGAACTCCTGCTAAAAGTCAGAAACTAGCCTCTGGCCCAGCCCTGGCAAATGCTGGCAATGAGACCATGGCTAAGTGACCTCTCCTCACAGGCTCACGCCTGTGATCCTGGCCCTTTGGGAGGCCAAGATGGGAGGAGCACATGAGCCCAGGAGTTCAAGACCAGCCTGGGCAATGTGGCAAGACCCTGTCTCTACAAAAATTTTTTTAAAAATTAGCCAGGCATGGTGGGGTGCCCCTATAGTCCCAGCTACTTGGGAGGCTGAGGTGGGAGGATCACTTGAGCCTAGAACCTAGAGGCTGCAATGAGCCAAGATCATGCCACTGCACTCCAGCCTGGATGACAGAGTGAGACCCAGTCTCAAAAAAACAAAAATTACTGGGTGTGTGTGAAAGCACATTATAAACCAGAAAACTCAAAAGCAAGGGGACAGAAATTTGCTTATCCACTCGTCTCTTTCCCTCTAGGATGTGAGTCTTTGAGCCAGCACAAAACAGTGGCGCCTGGCACATAGTAGATATTTAGTAAGTGTTCAAAGTGCCAAGTACTTTAAATGTTATGTAATTTAATCTTCACAACAATCTCTGATTCACATTTTACAGATGAGGAAACTGAGACTGCCTAATACACCCTCAAACTACTAAAGCAGTAAATGCTGAAGCCCAGATTTTAAATGAGATCTGTCTGGTTCCAAAACCAATGCTGATTTTACCCTCCACTCCCATTATTCCTCCCACATAGGGGTCTGGCTGAGGTCTAGGAATGGATCCAGATTTTGCTTCTGCACCTGTCACATGGGCACTGGGAGTCCAACTCCTTCTTAGAACAAATGAGGGCTCCGGTCTAGGGACAGATCCTACAAATGCAAGTAGAACCTCTTCATTTTAGGGGTGGGAGAAGGCGCGGAAATAATTCAGCTAAAATAAACCCTTCAAGTATTCTGCAATGAGAAGCAAAGTCAAGGTCTTCCTATTATCAGGGCCTCCAAAGCCAATCCAGAATATATAGGTTCAACAAGTTCAAAGGAGCAAATGCCTGGAACAGTGGCTCTCAAAGTGGGGTCCACCAGGGTCTCTGGATGGCCCTGCTGACCAAAGTATTTTGTTCTTGACATTAATTTATAGCTCCATCATTGGCAGGAAACTTAGGGGTCATGGAGTCCAGCTTCCCACACAATGCAAAGCCACACGAGGGGGCTGGTTTTTGAGGTCTTGAGTCCACTGACCAACTCAATTTAAGGCTCAATGGCTTAGAGAAGGAAAAAACTAAAGTAAGAGGATGATACTGTTCCTATCCTAGAGGCAAGGAAACAATGATCAGAGAGGCTAAGGAATTTAGTCCGAAGCACAAAGGCATGAATGGTGGAGATAAGGCCTGAACCTAGGGACAACTGACTCCAAAGTCTATGCCCTCTCCTCTGCCCCTCCAGGTTTGTAATTACCATTATAAAAGCAGCAGAATCTGAGGGCTCAAGGAGGAGCTGAACATGGCTCCAGAGCCTCTCCTGAACTCTGCTGTCATCAAACATTATGGTGGACAAAAGGAGCGCGACTGAGCCCACAGTGATAAGGTCCACACACAGTGGCTCCTCCTTTCCCCAAGTCATTCTGTGGGTGGCACCCAGCTCATCTGGATAATAACTAACCACAAGCTGACCACGGTGGAAAATCCAAGATCTGATAAACACAAAGGAAAATCCTTCAAAGAAGCTGCCGAGCCTGCTCAGCGTGGGAGCCTCCAGCTTGTGAAATGGCGAGGGGGTAGTATTTTGACCCAGACTTGACCACCTGGTGTGACCCTAGCACACCTGCTCCCTGGGGGCTGCTTTCCTGCCTGTAAGAGGTGTGACCAGGAATCCCCAGCATGGTCACAGAATAAGAAAGGTCAAGAGGCTGGAAATGGCCTCATGAGATCAGTAAGCCTGGCTCCCTCTGGGCCTGGGGCTGGGTCTAGCATAACACACCCTCATTTAATCCTCCTCACAAATGGGTCAGAGAAGTATGAAGTCTTTGGGGACAGGAGGGGTGATGGCCATCTGGGTGTCTCATCAGCTCCATTTCTTTGCAGAGACCACAGACATCTTCAATGACACCCCCATTCCCCCACTGTGAATAAACCACTCTCTCAGGGGAAGGGGGAATGTGTCCATGCCCTCCCCAAGAGGACCTTGGCACTGCTGCTGTTCTGTGAGCTCTGTCTGGCTGCCCCTTACCCTATAAAATACAGGGGTCGAAGTTCAGTTTTCTCAACATCTAGTACATTCTCCAGCACACCAAGTGTTCAGTAAGTGTTGGCTATGACTGGATAATCATCATATAAAGGGTCTGACTCAGGCAGAACACTATAGCTGTAACAGTTCCCCAGTTCTTATTGAGTAAGACAGCGATGTGGTGGTTCCTCCACAAAGCATTGATTAGAATTCCAGTTGTGAGGTTCATAATTTCATCCAGTATTTATTGAGCAGCTACTCAGTGCCAGGCACTATTTGGGGATTCAGTGATGGACAAAACAGATATAAATCCCTGACTTCATAGAGTTTATTTTCTAGTGGAAGAGACAGACAAACAAAGACAAAATACAGTATCAGTTAGTAACAAATGCTCTGAAAAAAATAATAAAGATGAGAGAATAAAGTGTTGGGAACACTATTTGAGATGCATGGCATGAAAAGGCCTTCCAAGCAGAGAGAACAGCAAGTGCAAAGGCCCTGAGGTGGGAATGTGCTTGGGAACAGGAGAGCAGTGACCAGGAATGATGAGCTGAGAATGAAGCTGGAGCAGCAGGCAGGGGTTTGGGCCACAGTGGTCATGGCAAGGACTCTAGATTTTATTACAAATTCCACAAAGCCATTGCAGGGTTCTGAGCACAGTGGTGAGGCCATCTGGTTTACATGATTTGGGGACCAGAAGGACTAATTCTTAGCATGTAAGCTCCAAGGAAATGTAAGTACATTAAAGAAACCCTAAGTACATGGACAGTAACTTGTTTGAAAATACTATTGTCTTAGCCTACTAGGACTGCCAGCACAAAATACCACAGACTAGGTGGCTTAAACAACAGAAACTTATTTTTTTCACAGCTCTGGAGGCTACAAGTCCAAGATCAAAGTCCCAGCCAATTAGGTTTCTGGTGAGGGCTCTCTTCCTGGCTTGCAGACAGCCACCTCCTTACTGCATCCCAGCATGGCCTTTCCTCTGTAAGGGCACGCAAAGGAGAAAGTGAGCTCTCTGGTGTCTCTTCACATAAGGACATCAATCCTATTAGTAACTCTTATAACCTTATTTAACTCAATATCCAAAAGGTGCTATTTCCAAGTACACTCACACTGGGAGTTAGGGCTTCAACATATCTTAAAGTAACACAATTCAGTCCATAGCGACTAGACTCCTATCAAATTAGATTTTACAAAATCTGCTCTTCCATGGTTAACTTCAGACAAACTGATGGACAAAACCAATGCTGAAGTCAGAGTTAGTCAACGCAGAGGAAATGGATGTAGATCACGCTAATATTCCTTAGGGCAGTAGCTCTCCGCGCTGGGATGATTCTGATTCAGAAGTGCTGTGGTAGGGCCCAGGGAAAGTGCATTTTAACCAGCCACTTTGACAGACTGATGAACAGTGGACAAATGTAGTGCTCCCCGGGCCCCTCTAAGAAGCAGTACCAAAGACAAAGTTAATTTCAAGTCACTATAGAGTATTATGCAAATAAAAGATTATTTTTTATGTTCCTCACAGTTTCACCAAAAGAAACAGACACCCTAACCTGCCATATGAGCTCCTTCTTATCCACCTGATATTTGTCTTTCTAGATTATGTGATTTTTGTGAATAGGACAGTCCACGAACCCTGTGGCTGCTATGTCTTCAGAGATTACAGGCAGCTCTCAGCACCTGAGCTTTCGTGCCTGTTTTAATCCCATGATCCTCTGGCCACGACTAGGCCAAGAATATGTGCACATGCCAAAGACAGTGACCTTCAGGAGAGACGTCAAGGACTCCAGCTGCCTCCGTCAGGGCCTGGCTGAGCCCTCTGCCCTGCAGACTTGCCCTCTGGTGAACCAGCCAATCCAAGCGACTCTCCCGGCTGAGCAGCTGGGAGTGTGAGACCCAGAGAGAGAAGAACAAGGGGGGCATGGCTGCAGGAGAAGGACAGGCAGAGAGCACAGCTGGGTCAGGTTCAGCCTGGGTTAGTGGCTGGCATGGAAAGATGCCTGGTCTCCAGAGCTGCTGAGGGTGACAAGGGACATGCTGCAGTTCTCCTTGGGTGTCACAGTGCAACTTCCAGGATGTTTCAGAACTTCCTCATCTCCTTGATCTCCTTACGAGTAATCCCATCAACGAGACAATCTGAGCGTGTTCTCAGTTCCCGCAGCAAGAGCTAAGAACCAGATCAATGAAACTGGTCATGTGGATTCCCACACTACTCCAGACTTACTGAGTCTCAGCTCAATTCTCATTTATTTCTAGTGTTTTCCCCTTGAAGGAAATTCACAAGAGTCAAAGAGAATGCAACCAGTCCTTTGGAGTTGGTTGTGGTAGGATGCGACTGGCAAACCTAGGAGGCATCCTGGCTTTTCTCATGCCACCCACCCATGTCTAAACCCCTAGTGAGTCCCCAGTGGCTCTACTTCCAAAGTATGCCCATAACCCAACAACTCTCTCCATCCCATTGCCAAAACTCAAATCATGCAACTACCTTCTTGCATGAACTATTGAAGTAGCACATCATGGTCTTTTTTCCACTCTTGCTGCTCTAAAATCCATCCCCCACACAGCAGATCATGTCCCTACTTAGAACCTTCTAGGAGCTTCCCAATACCAACCCTTACCAAAGCCTACAAGAGTCTATAGGATTGGGCCTTGCCCATCTCTTCAGCTTCATCTCCCTCCACCCTTTCAATAATTCCCACCCAATGGCCTTCATTTTGTTCCTCAAACACAACAAGCTTATTCCTGTCTCAGGAAATTTGCACCTGCTCTTCCTACTGCTAGGAATACTCTTCCCCACACATCTGCACAGCTGCTTCCATTCCATTTGGGTTTTCCCTCAAGGGTTTCATCTCCTCAGTGAAGCCTTCCCTGAACACTCCAGCAAAGGCAGCCCCTCAGTCACCCTGTCCTACGTTTTGCTCTTTTTATTATTTTTATTATTTTTTTGAGACAGAGTTTCTCTCTTGTTGCCCAGGCTGGAGTGCAATGGTGCGATCTCGGCTCACTGCAACCGCCGCCTCCCGGGTTCAAGTGATTCTCCTGCCTCAGCCTCCCGAGTAGCTGGGATTACAGGCATGTGCCACCACACCCGGCTAATTTTATATTTTTAGTAGAGAAGAGGTTTCTCCATGTTGGTCAGGCTGGTCTCCAACTCCCGACCTCAGGTGATCTGCCCGCCTGGGCCTCCCAAAGTGCTGGGATTACAGGCAAGAGCCACCACGCCTGGCCTGCTCTTTTGTCTTCCTCATAAGCACCTGTTAGCACTGGACATTGCCCTGTTCACTTACCTGTTCCTTGTTTAATTCTATCTCCTATTCTAAAATACAAGACTTACGGGCAAGCACACTGGCTTTCTTCCCCCTGAATCCCTAGCCCTGGAACAGTGTCTGGTACCGAGTAGGTACTTGATGAGTGTCACCTGCCTGCCTGGCCAGTATTCATTCCGCATGGCCACCACCTCTGGGGATTCTGGCCATCTCTGTCTCTCCCACTGCCTTCTACCTTAGCAGCAATCTCAGGAAGGCGGTTCCTCTCAGCCCTGCAGGGGCCCAGGCTAAGCCTCAATGCATTGCATATGGACATCTGAATACACCTTTGCTTTGGAATACCATGTTCTAGCTCTCCTTTCAGTCCATGAAAGGAACAGGAATTCTGACCCTTTGACACAGACGGCCCGGTGAATTCCTTGTATCCTTTTTGTTTTTCAGGGCTTATATATATATATTTTAATTGAACTTGTTGAGATAATTGTAGATTCACAAAGAGTTGTAAAAAATAATACAAAGAGATCTCAGATACTTTTCCCTCATTTTCCCCCAATGGTAACATCTTGCAACATCATATTATATCACAATATCAGAATCCACATAATGTCATCGACACAGGCAAGATTCAGAGCATTTCCATCGCACAAGGATCCCTCACACTGTGCTTTTATAGCCACTCCCATCCCCCTAGGCTCCACCAGGACAACCACTAAGCTGTCTGTTCCCCCTTCCTATAACTGTGTCATTTCACTCCTTGCCTTCTTTCCACACTTTCAGACCCCATGGCATTGCTGTCAGGATGCTTGGCTGCCTCATATCCGCTTGTGGTCACAGCCTCGGATCTGGCCTCCCCTTCCCTCCTGAGCCACATTATCTCAACCTTATCCATAAATGGCACCGTGATTTTTTAGGACCTTCTTTCTGATTCATCCAGAACATTTCACATTTATCACCACCCTCCTAGGGAGGCAGCATCTCCCTGTGCAAAGAACACAGGCTTTGAATCCTACTCTAGTCTACCTCTCTGAGCCTCAGTTTTCTCATCTATAGAATGGGGTCAATAATACTAATATCAGGGATCCATGGAGAATAAATGACACAGTGAGAGGAAGGACTCTGCTCAGTGTCTGGCACATAGCAAGCACATGCTAGGAAGGGTAATATGCACAATTTAGGATTACCTACGAATCTCAGTCAGTCTGCAAAACAAAAATAGCAACTAATCAAAACACCATTTCCTGATGGGATTAAAATCAGAAAGAGCATCTGATCCGAGAGCAGAAATCCCACAGTGTTAATAGCTGACAACTGGACCAAATTATCTTCTTTCAAGAAGGGTGTCAAGGATGTCAGGGGGTTGGGGGTCCTGGAATAGATCCTCAAAATCTTCCAATTGACAATATTCATCAATTTGCTGTGTGACCTTGTCAAGTTTCTCTACCTCTCTGAATCTCCATTTCTTAGTCTGCCACAGGGATGCCAGCCTTGACCTGTGATTTCCTCACCCTATGCTACAGGGTCCACAGAGGAGCGAAGGTGGAGCCCTGAGAAGGTCTCTGGCCTCCTTCTCCTCCTACCTCCCCATCCAAAGCAGCACCCACCTCTGTTACTGGCTCTACCTATCAAGAGTACAGGTGATCTTTCCTTTGAAGAAGAGTCTCTGGTGGTTTCAGAACTTGCAAGACCATTGTCCCGATGATTGCTGGGGTTCCTTCTGGTTCTAAAGACCTGCAGTCCTAAGTCCTCAGCTCACTCTCATGTACTGAACACAGACAGGACTCTGCAGCAGCAACTAGTCTTAGCTTAAGCATCACTTCCTCCAGGAAGCATTCTCTGACCCAGGAGATGAAGGTAGGGCCACCTGTGGGCACTCCCAAGGCACCTCCTTTCTAAGTTGCCCATAGGAGGATTCCAGGGATGGAACTAACAAATCGCAGGGCCCAGGGCGTGAGTACCCCAGAGTGGGGCATGGGATGCTCTGTGTGTGTGACCACGCATGAGTGAGGTAACCACTCACAGTCCCGATTAATGGCCACGCCTGGGGTCCAGGGGACCCTAAGTGAAATACAGCCTGGCTGGCTGTGTGTCACAGAGGATTTCTCTTAATCAAGAAGGGAAACAGAGCAACAGTCTACCTTGCCTTTTAAGCCCCTGGTAACCACCCTGGATGCAAATGACCTCGCCCAAACTATTAAACATTCAAACCCTCCTTCTCTTATTTTATTCTCAGGAGGGTTTAGAGCCTTACTGTCTGCTATGGTTGCCAGTGTCCTGTGTGACTATTTAAATGAGATACAATTTAAAACCCAGGTCCTTAGCCACACTGGGCAAATTTCAAGCGGCAGAGTGACAGAACTGTATTCTACCATCTCAGGAAATTTGGCTGCACAGTGCTGCCTAAACTGTTTGGGAATCCTGAGCCTGGCTCTCGTCGCGCTTCCTTTTATGAATTAGTTTGCTACAGTCCCCGCCTCTTTGTCACTTGTTCCTGAAAAACCTGGACTGGGTTGGTGTCCCCCAACATTCACATCCACCCAGAGCCTTATAATGTGACCTTATTTGGAAATAGGGTCTTTGCAGATGTCATTAGTTAAGATGAAGTCATACTGGAATAGGGTAGACCCCAAATCCAACATGACTGTGTCTTATAAGGAGAGGAGAGACACATGCATGGATTCACACAGGGAGAAGGCCACGTGATGACAACAGAGACAGAGACCCCACGACACCTCTACAAGCCAAGGTCACTAAGGATTGCCAGCAACCACCAGAAGCTAGAAGAGGCACAGAAGGATCCTTCCCTAGAGACTTTGGAGGAAGCATGGCCCTGCTGACACCTTGATCTCAGACTTCTGGCCTCCAGAACCATGAAAGAATAAATTTCTGGTGTTTAAGCCATCAGTTTGTGCTAATTTATTATGGCAGCCACAGGAAATTAATACAGGGCCCCATCAGGAGACCCTACATTCTCATCCAACTCTCTCCCTCAAAGACAGCCGGGACTTTCAAATCCCTTGGATATCAACCCCTGGCCAGTGACACCCATGGAGCCCATCAGATCCTGGCCGTGCCAGCCAGCCAGTCACTGGACGACATAACCAGAGGAAGCTTGGCACTGGAAGGAGGCCAGGCACGCTGGGCTGGTGAGGCTGCCTAGGAAGGAGCCAGGAGACTCAAGTAGAGCACTCAAATTCCATAACTTTCTCTCCTTTTAATTCTAAAACAATATCAGAAGGGTTCCCAGAAAGCAACAAGCCCCAGGCCATCCAGTCAGTGGTTAAACAGTGGAGCCTGATCACTTACTTTATTAACTTGCTAAATCAAAGGGCTGTTAAAGTCTCTGTCCGGTAATAAAATGCAGGAAGGAGCTGAATCACCCACCTATTAGTGGCGGTATTGGCGCAGTTAATGGCTGTGGCCTGGCAGGGCCGCACAGACAACAACAAAGCCAGCCCTGCGTTTCCACCTACAAACTCCACCACTTCCTCTGCCCATCCCAGTGCCCCCAGCGCACCTGCCCACACACACCTGTCTTCAGGAAGGCTGCATCAGAATCTGTGGTGGCTTGGTTTTTAAACACACCCAGA
Organism: Hylobates moloch; assembly: GCF_009828535.3. NCBI lineage: Eukaryota > Metazoa > Chordata > Mammalia > Primates > Hylobatidae > Hylobates > Hylobates moloch. The sequence continues at coordinate 43,619,762 of NW_026652283.1, forward strand.
ATTTCCCCTCTCAAATACACTCCCATCCAACTCCTCCAGGATCCCACCTCCATGACCCCAAACAAAAACAAAGAAACCAAACATCCAGAAATGCGGTGTTTATTAAATCAATTCTTTAAACAGGCAGCCGACACCGAGTTTTGACAATGCATTATAAACAGGTGCAAAGCCTCCAGAGCCGAATGCTCTGTGAATATCAGTGCAGCACTGATAAGCCAGACCCTGAACCAGTATCACCCTCTGACCACAAGAGAAAGGGACCACCCTATTTATTGTCTTCACTCCACCTTCTACTGCCGCTTTAAAATGGGGGAGAGGGGGACAGCCTGTGTGCTGTTCTTCCAGAAGCTGGTGGAAAGACATGCCTAAAACCGCTGACTTCGTCCATGCAGCTTATCAGCAGGGCCACTTTGAACAAGTTATCTAAGCTCAGGGCCTCAGTGTCCTCACGCGTAAGTGATGGCTCCAGAGGGAGTGTTCTTCTAAGACCTGGTGAGGTAAGTGTGCTTATGAGTTTCATACATCATAAGTACTGCATTAATATTTGCTGTTGGCTGGGCATGGTGGCTCATGCCTGTAATCCCAGCACTTTGGGAAGCCGAGGCAGGTGGATCACTTGAGGTCAGGAGTTCAAGACCAGTCTGGCCAACATGGTGAAACCCACCCCATCTCTACTAAAAATACAAAAATTAGCTGGGTGTGGTGGTGTGCACCTGTAGTCCCAGCTACTCAGGAGGCTGAGGCAGGAGAATCGCTTGAACCCAGGAGGTGGAGGTTGCAGTGAGTCGAGATCATGGCACTGCACTCATCCTGGGCAACAGAGAGAGACTCCATCTCAAAAAAAAAAAATTCATTGTTAATGATTATGATGAATAATGCACCTAGTATATAGTAAGCACTCAATACTAACAGCAATAAAGTGCTGTTATTATTTCTAAAGTAACCTCTAACAAAACCAGGCTCCAAGTGCCATAAAAACTCATTATTAAATCTTTATAACAGATGCAACTCTAAAACTATCCAAATTAAACCCTTCAGAATATTCCCAGGACACCCAGAAAAGACTGAGCTTGAATCCCCCAATAGCGCTAAAAACAGGACCCACAAAGGAGCCTCGAAGTCACGCGGAGCCAGGTTTGGCAACTCATTCCCTGCTGTCCCATTACTGGCCCCTCATCCCTCATAAAGGCTCCCTGATTTATCACTGCAGTAGGACTGAACTCTTCCACCAGGAGGTTTGCTCCATTATGCTCCATTACTCCGGCCTCATTTGAAAGCAGCCTCTGGGGCTTCATCCACGCCAATCAGGAAGTCTTGGTGGAAAGAGCTCCACGTGCCCCTGAGATAATAGAATTCTAGCTTCCCAAAGCTCAGACCCACTGAGAATCCTGAAGAAGGAGCCCAGCATGAATTCATTCTCCTTCCCAAGAGAAAAGAGAGCAGAAATAAAGAAAAGGAAGCAGCATTCTTTCTCATCCTCCCTTGAGATGGTGAAGCTCCTTTTCATTTGCTTCTGAGATCTGCAAATCAGGTGGCAATTTTAGCTCTTTTTGCTCCCCGCTTCTTGCTAGAATATCAGAAAGGCACTAAGGCCTGCAGCCTCTTTCTTCATCAGCAATTAGATCTATGGCTAGGATCTGTCTACCTGGCACTGACCTGGGGTAACCTCAGTTCCAATCTCTGCAGCTTTCCAGAAATGAGGCTTCAGTGTGGAGAGATTGTTGTTTCAAATAAAGGCTTTTCTTACTCTCAAAAGCAATGTACCCTGGAAATTGTTGCTGGGAGCACAGGAATGCAGGATGCAGGCCCTCAGCTGTGAAGTCCTCCCCTCTGTTCCCCCTTACCAAGCACCTCTACTTCCTCCCTAAGACCTGAGGAAACGCTAAAAGCAGGCACACGCAGTACACAGCAAATCCCCACATTTCACGGCATATGCGCCTTCCCAGATGACTGCATGGATACACTCCATAACACATTGTTAAAGTGATAATTAGCGATAGACTTGTTATGAATATTCCACATACAGTTTCTCTCTACAACAGTTGATGGAGACAAAGGACATCACACGAAATGTGAGAAGTAACAGAGGGATTTTTGTGTCTATATTTTTAAGAGGTCCTGGGAAAATAGCATAAATCAGAAGTTGATTTCAACAAATTAAACATTTCAGGACCCATTTCCAATGAAAGATGCATGGGCATCAGTATTTCCTCCGCAATGCTTAGGGAACAGGCCGTCCCCCCACAAACTCCAGTAAAGAATGTAAAACCCAATTCCAGAAGCCACTCTTCTGTTGCCCTGTTTCACAGCAGCTAGGAGTGCTAAAGATGGGTAGTTTAAGAAAACAAAACAAAACAAAACAACAACAACAACAAAAAAAAACAGAGGAAATGCTGAGGAATAAGGAAGAAAGTAACTACAACCAAGGTGATTCACCCTTTAAAAGTAAAAGAGAAACAGCTTCTATTCATGTTTGACATTTCTCCCTCTAAATGAAATTTCTGGAGGCCCCAGCTCTGCCCCCGCACCTTTTACACACATTCTGATTTTTTTTTATTATACTTTAAGTTTTAGGGTACATGTGCACAACGTGCAGATTAGTTACATATGTATACATGTGCCATGTTGGTGTGCTGTACCCAGTAACTCGTCATTTAACATTAGGTATATCTCCAAATACTATCCCTCCCCTCTCCCCCACCCCACAACAGGCCCTGGTGTGTGATGTTCCCCTTCCTGTGTCCATGTGTTCTCATTGTTCAATTCCCTGATTTTTAAATTCACAGTGATTTTGCTCCGCACGGGACAATGGTGATACCAATGACACACTCCCTTCTCTCACTGCCTGATTCACCAGGGCAGATGAAAGACTTCAGGCAGCCAAACTGAGGATAGTAACGAGGGGAGGGAGTCTCTGACACCCAAAGGAACAAAAGAAGGAGACCCAGCCCCACCAAGTCCACCTGCACGGCAAACTGAGAATCAGTTCAGCCAAGGGGCATGGAAAACAACAACACAACCCCTTCAGGGCTGAAAGGGAGCAGCACACTAAACTAACAAGGAGAAGAATGCAATGAACAGTGCCGCTGCATCTCCTCTGTGAACATCAGGGATTCTGGACTTACTCAGATGGAATGTTCTATTTTAAGGATGAACCTGAGCTCTTCTAGTCCAAGAGGGAGAAACAAGTAGCAACGCATGTTATCATGCACACAGAGTCCTCTGCAGGCAAAAGCCCCCTTCTCCTCCCCAGCAGTATCACTAGACGTCATCCAATGCCACTTCTTACCTTAACTGCTCGCAGGGTCACAGAGCTTGAAAACCACAGTGTTGGGGACAGCCCTGGAGCCATTTAAGTACATCCCCTTCATTTTCTAAGTGGGGAAACTACAGACCAGAGAGGCTAAATAATGTGCTCAATTCAAAAGGCTTGAAAACAAGTGCCAAGGTTGGTGCAAAATCCAGGACCTTCAAGTCTCAATTTAAGCCACCCTCTACAACAACGTTCCCCGCTTTTCCCCTTATTCAGACTAAAGTAACATCCAAAGCATAGAATTATTTTGAAGGAGTGACATTAAACATCAGGATCAAAACATAAAGAAAGGAAAATCTAACGTCTCCTATAGAATAATCTCAGCAATATACCTAGAACACACCAGCCTGACCTAGGCTTCTTTCGGTGCTGAGGAAGGCCAGCCAGGGGCAGAGGTCACCAGGAACAGCCTGGAGAGGGGAGAAGAGGGCCACTGGAGGCCTTCAGGGCTCAAGCTTCTGCCACAGGGCCTTTGCACTGCCTCTTCCCTCTGTGAGAGCTCCATCCCTGGGCATCCACAGGGCTCACTCCCTCACCTCCTTCACATCTGTGCTCATAGGCCCCATTCTCAATGTAGCCTCCCCTGACAACTCACTTGAAAATTTCCCTTGATAGTCCCCATATCTTGCACCCTACTTAAGTTTTTCCATGGTATTTATCACTTTCTAAGAGACTACATAACTTATTTATTATGTTTATTCTCTACCACCTTCCATTTTAAATAATATCCATGAGGACAAAGAGTTTTGGTTCACTCCTCTATCTCCTGGGTCTAGAATAGTATCTGATACATAATAGGTGCTCAGTAAATAAATACTAGTAGAATGGATGAATGAGTGCTCATTCCTTCACTGTCTCCATCAGCAACAACCACCTACACACCTCCTACACACATACACACACACACACACGCCTCTTTCTGCCCTTTTCTCTCTTCTTCACCCATACCCCAGGCCTGCCACTAGGAACACCAGGGATAGTTTAGGTTAAACTTAGAACATTCAGTAATAATATTGCCAAGCCTTCCATTAAAAACTCATGTTTTATATACATATATGGTTTTATAGACACAAAAACTCTAGAAGGATACACATTAAACTGATATCACTAGGTGTCCCAGGGAACTAGATGGCTGGGTATGTAAACTTTTCACTCTGTATGCTTTTATAGTATTTGAATTTTGAACTATATGAATGTAATTACCTGTCAAGCATGTTTAATTAAAAATAAAATTGGAGGCTGGGTATGGTGGCTCATACCTGTAATCCCAGCACTTTGGGAGGCCGAGGCAGGTGGATCACCTGAGGTCAGGAGTTCAAGACCAGACTGGCCAACATGGTGAAACCCCATCTCTATGAAAAATACAAAAATTAGCCAGGCATGGTGGTGGGTGCCTGTAGTCCCAACTACTCTGGAGGCTGAGGCAGGAGAATTGCTTGAACCCAGGAGACAGTTGCAGTGAGCCAAGATTGTGCCACTGCATTCCAGCCTGGGCAACAGAGTGAGATTCCATCTCGAAAAGAAATAATAAATAAAAAGTAAACTGGAAAAACCAACGCATAAATGACACTCACTCATTCCTCAGCTCTCGTCCTCACATCATCTTAATACAAATTTTTCAGGGTGACGGTCACTAGAATGCTGTAAGCCCTGGATTAGATAGTGAAATATGGTAATATTCTCCTTTTCTCTCATCCCCCAATTTTCTGAAATGTGCATGTTACTTTTACAATGAAATATCTGAAAAAGTTTCCATTGTGCAGAAGGATATGAATTAATGCAAATTTCCCTACATACATAAAACATGGAGACTTTGTTTCAACTCATAAATCCATTTACCTTTCATTCTGTTGACTCCTGTTGGGTTTTTCATTTAATAGATTTCAGAAGAAGTTGTCTAAGATGGTGCCAGGTCACCAGAGGTGCCAATGCAGGACACAGGCAATGCCATCAAGGTTGCATCCAGTGAGGATGACCACAAGCAAGCCAGGCTCACAGCCTAAAGGATACACTCGTAAGTGTTAGCTGTGAGGAATGGGCCAGAGGATTATGTGATTTTTCATATTTTTCCCTTGGGAATTTCAGATTCTTCCAAGTTTTCTGCCCTGAGATGCATTACTGAACTTCTGTTTTTCCTCTTACTACACTGTGAAGTAAACGTGTGTGATGAGTCACTGGCCTTTGCCAGGCTGTGATCTTCCCAAGAATGAAGTCCCTATTTAATTCATCTTTGTCTTCTCAGCCTCTTGCCTGGTGTCTTGCAACAGTGGCTGCTCCATAGATGGGTAATGAAAGAATGAACAAATGACTGTTTCTCAGCATCCAATGAGCACTCACAGGATATAGCCACATATTAACCCCAAAGAGACAACACCACTCCCTCATTCACCTCCTGCTTACCTCAGTCATCATTCATGGGTATTCCCTGTTCCAGGCAAGGCAACGGAAGCCAGAGCCACCCAAGTGTGGCTATATAAAGGCATCCAGGAAAGGGCATATGTGGCCTTTCCAGCACCCTAGTCTGTCATGCATTTGGGTTCTGAGCAGTTAATGCTGGCTCCATACTTTGACATCTTTGTAACTTTTGCAAATTTTCCTTTGATTCTTTTCCGGGGATTCATCTTAAGGAAATAATTAGTTGTAGGAAGAGGAAACTAAAACCACATTCATTAATGCTGTTTAGGTGGAGAAAAGTTGGAAACAACCTAAACATAAAACTGTAAGAGATGAGGTAAACGAAGGAAGCTGTAGCTATGTAACTGAGTACTCTTACATTACAATTGCTGTAAACTGAGCTTGTTGCTCTAGAAAGTTGTTCATAGAAGATATTAAGTGCCAGCGTGTGTTATGAAAGACTACACATGATATTGTGACATTACAGTTACATTAAAATATATGTGTACATATTATATATGTATGATACTATACGACTAAATGATCATCTTGTCTTTGGGGTAAGTAGGATTTGGAGGTAGCTTTTTCTTCTTTTTATTTGTCTACATTTCCAAAGTTTTTGTAACAAGCATGTGCTGCTTTGCAATAATGAAAAATAGCAATGTTACATTTAACTGAAAAAAGAAAAGCACGATTATCCTGGAGTAGGGCAGGCACTAAAAAGGCGGGAGTAAGAGCAATGAGAGTAGAACACTGAGCCGAGGCTGGCCTCCTTCCCGGCCACCTTCCTCCAGGGGTGGATCCACGTTCCAATCACCTCCAAACACACAAAGATGTCAGTGCCACAAACCACACTTTCTCTCACACATCCAGTCAAAGCACGAGGAGGGGACAGAGTCACCACAGTACAAGTCTCAGCTGGGATGGGGAAGGGGAGAGGAGAAGGGCACCAAGGAGCTGACCAGGAGACGCACTGATCTGGCCAGGCAGCCTCTTGCAGAAGTGGATCCCGTTAACAATGAAACAGATGTGACATGAACTTGGCAACTTCTGAGAACAGGAATGTCTAGTGGTGCTTCTAGCCTAAAGTGACCCAGTTTCAGATAAGACAGTTTAATCCAGAACTCAGAGGGAGAAAAGATTAATATTTTCTCCTAGGGAAGGATATCCAGAGCTACCACAGCTGAAATGGGAATAACATGCTTAAAGGTGGATATGAGATGGCCAAAGTCCCATGAGGAATGGCGTCCAGTGATGATGAAATTCAATGATGAAATCCAGTGCAGGAGGGAAGGTGTCTTCTCATAGTATCCAATTGCAAAACTGGTCACAATTCAACCATTTTCTCAGGGTTATTCTGAAAGCTGTTGGACTTGTACTGCTTCTTTGGCTTCTCTGGCTCTTGTTCCAGCTTTTGCAGTTGCAAAATGAGAAAGACCTCACTGTGCTGTCCTCCATTCAGTGGGTTCTGGATGGATTGCCAGATGATGTGAATGGCTCTTGGTCATGGCTGGTACCTGCGAACAGGGAGAGTAGTTATCACCATTGGACTCTACTGTGCTGTTTCCATCATGTCAACCATGGATAGACATGAGATAAGGAGGATGGAATCGGCAGTGGGCAGGACACAATAGGAGGCGAGGGAGGGGAGAGGGCAACAGGGTAGAAGGGTAGAGAGAATTGCAGGAAGAAGGAAGGACCCAGGAATGGCCCAACATCCTCAGAGATGAAAGATTACAGAAAGAGGGCAGAAGGCGAGAGCCAAGAGGCCATGCCAGCTTGGGCTGGAGCAGTCAGATTCCTCACCACACCCTTGTCCCTGCTGTGCCCATATGCTGCCCTTTCTTTGCCTTCTGGTCCTGTAGGAGCCATCCCAGCCCCACATCCCAAGCCCTACCTGTGACTACCCCTCCCCTAAGCCCTACCAGAGAAATGAACTTACTTCTACCCTTCATGGGCGGCATGCCTCCAGCTCCAGCTCTTCTTGGGGCTCCAGAGTGTGCCAGTTTCCCTTCAAGCACCAGTGTCCTCGACCTCTGGCATGGTATTGGAATCTGTGCCTTCAGAACCTCCTTTCTTCCCATTCTTCAGGACGTTTGTCCCTCGACTGGACAAGATCCAGCAGGAGTGGGCAACACAGGAACAAATCCGAGACACCAGACTGAGAGGGACAGGAAGGGGAAACACGGGGCAGTCCTGGGTGATCTGGACCATCTGGTCACCTCATTCTAGTTCACGAGTGGACATTTAGATGAGGGAAACCAAACTGAATCAGAACTCTAAACTCAGTGTGCGGCAGGGTCACCAGATTGCTTGTTCTATGGCACCTGAGACCTTTCATCACCACTGATCTTCACAACAGATGCATGCAGATGTATCTACCAAGGACTTAGAAACCCAAGACAGTTTCATACTTTAAACATGTGTGGAAACTAACCATGCACAAACTTCTCTAATTACATCAGTCTTCCAAGAAGCACATCCAACAGCACTCTGTCACAACTTCTGGAAGCAGCCCGCCCCCTTGCTAACCCCTCCTCCATGCAGGTGCTCACCTAGAGGAGTGGATGGGACATAATACCAAGGAGGAGAGTGTGGGTCCAGTCCTAGCACAGGCCAGGAACATTTTCTGCTTTAGAGTCACAGGACTGTTCACCAAGCCAAGCTGAATAAACATCTTATTGCAATATTTGCACAGACATGCAACTACTTGCTGTGACCATGACAGTGACTGGAATGTAAGGATCCATCAGTGGTAGACCCAAATCTTTTTTTTTTTTTTTTCCATGTCTTGCTCTGTCACCCAGGCTGGAGTGCAATGATGCAATCTTGGCTCACTGCAACCTCTGCCTCCTGGGTTCAAGCAATTCTCCTGCCTCACCCTCCTGAGTATCTGGGACTACAGGCATGCGCCACCATGCCCAGTTAATTTTTGTATTTTTAGTAGACATGCGGTTTCACCATGTTGGCCAGGCTGGTCTCGAACTCCTGACCTTGTGATCTGCCCACCTTGGCCTCCTAAAGTGCTGGGATTACAGGCATGAGCCACCACACCCAGCCAGTAGACCCAAATCTTAAAGCACATACTCTACTCTAGTGGTTCCTAAACTTTAGCATGCATCAGAATCATTTGTAGACTTTGTTAAAACACAGAGTTTTGGTTACACTCCTAAGGTTTTTTAATCAGTAGATCTAGGGTGGGGGCTGACAGCTAGAGTTTCTAACAAGTTCCGGAGACCACACTTTGAGAACCACTGGTCTACCACCAACAGTGTTCAATAGTATCACCTGTCTTATATCAAAGCAACCACTAATGACTCACTTTCACTCACCCCTCTAATGTCATCCAAAGCAGGGGCACAAAAAAGGCCACCACACATACAAAGAAAAGCTGTTTACAAAATGTATTTATTTTAAGGTTAAGAATAAAAAAAGCCTTAGGGTTCATATAATCTAACTACCTCACTTAATATAATATTAATTAAACTAAGCTTAGAGAAGGTAACTAGCACACAGAAACAATGAAACAGTCGATAGAACCCAAACCAGGAACCCCAGTAGCACTACTCTCAAAATTGTAAACGTGGAGTCCTAGAAAATCTCCTAATTTTTGTCGTCATTAGAGTCACAAGGCTCAAGAGTCTGCAACTGGCAAATTAGGGCTTCCCCTTCTGGTCCTCCATGCCGAACCACTCAGGCCATGCCATGGTCATTTCTTAGTAAGGCTATGATGGAAGCAATTCTTGGTTCCCTCCAAGTTCAACTGTGAGTCCACTGCCTAGAACTCAGAACTGGTTTTCTCAGAAATCCCATAGCACACTTGGAGGGTTCCTGGGAGAACTCTTCCTACTAGGCACCACATTGTTGAACTGCAGTGATGACAGCCCACAGGATCTAACCATCATGAAGAATATAATTTCCTAAAATTCCATTCTGAGTTTCAACTTGGACCTGTGCTGGTCCCTCTTCCTGGAAAACTGCTGCCCCAGTTTTCTCACGTCAGGCTCCTTCTGCATGTTTCCTCTTGCAGAGTCTCTCCTGATCATCTACCCAAGCAGTTCTCACTCCCACCTCCTGCCGGTTACACTGCATCTCATCAGCCTTCTCTACTCTCCTTATAGCTCTAACACTATATGAAACATTTGTTCATCATCTACTTGCTCATTATCCCCTGAAAGTAGGACATGAGCTTCAAGAGGGCAGGAACTTTACCTTTCTGTCCACCACTATAACTGCAGCACCTAGAACAGTGCTTGGGACACAGCAGATTCTCTATACATATCTGTCTAATGAACAAATGAATGTACAGAAGAATGATGAGAGAGCACCTTCTTTTTTTTTGAGACAGAGTCTTGCTCTTTTGCCAGGCTGGCATGTAGTGGCACGATGTTGGCTCACTGCAACATCTGCCTCCTGGGTTCAAGCAATTCTCCTGCCTCAGCCTCCCAAGTAGCTGGGTCTACAGGCACGTGCCACCACACCTGGCTAATTTTTGTATTTTTAGTAGAGACAAGGTTTCACCATGTTAGCCAGGATGGTCTCAATCTCTTGACCTCATGATCTGCCAGCCTCAGCCTCCCAAAGTGCTGGGATTACAGGCGTGAACCACCACGCCCGGATGAGAGCACCTTGTTTCAACGTGGTTCCCAAAGTTGGAATTTGAGACTTTCCTTCCTGTTTCTCTCATTTTCAATAGTAGGAGTTAGGCTACTGAGCTTTAACAGGACGTGGAAGGAGAAAAACATGCCCTTAGGCTGGTGTTCTCAATGACAGGACAGAGAAGAGGAAGTTGCAGGGATTGGGGGTGGTGTTGATTCACTTCTCAGCTCTGGTGTCCTTTCGCACAGAAAGCATGCTGGTGAGTCAGGTCTTCCTGGATACAGGGCTTGGGAAGCAACGAGGTGTACTGGAATGAGATGTTTTTGAGACCAAAGAGTTGGGTTCAAACCCTCAAAAAGTCATGTAAATCTCTCTGAGCCTCATGGGGCTGGTAGAAAATACCCAAGGGATAGGGTGTTTGTGAGGATCAAGGAAGTTAACATATGTGGACTCTCTCTGTAAATAGTAAAATAATATAAGTTGCTATTAAATGATTATTGATAAGACCACATAGGCTCTGGAGAGATCCAAATAGGTGAAATTTCTCAGGGCATGCATCTCCATTCAGTCCTGCTGTTTTGCCTTCCTTAGTTCTACCAGCACCCCCAGACCCCAGGCTGCTGCATGGGAGCCCCAGCTCAAAAGCAGAAGCCCTAAGGTGCTGACATGGGCTCCTCAGAGCCCCATGGGGCTGCCAGCAGCCACAGCACAGCCATGAGCAGGGCAGCCAACAGGAAGCCCAGGAGAAGACCACTGTGAGAGGCCACAGAGGGACACAGGGACACCGTCATCAGCCCTTAGCCAGGGCAGGTGTAAGAAACAAGCCAGAAGCCCTCACTTTCGGCCCAAATGCCTTGGATAGGCCAGAATCCCAGAGACAGGAACATCAGAGAAGCCAGCTTTCCTCTTATGACCAGGCCCTGGCTTCTTCATGTCCTTAGGGTGGGGTCTACACTCCACTCCCAAAAGCAGGGCCTATACTTCTTCCTTTGCCAAGAAGGTGGGGTGGATGGTATTCGGATCTTTGGATGGATTCCCAAGATTGGAGAAGGTCTCCTTTCTCAGTCTTCATGGGCTGCACTGCCAATTTCTCATTGACCAAACTTTAATGTTCCAGGCAATGAGGCTCTTGGCCATAAGGTGTCCTCATGTTACAGAAATCACCTCCTCTGACCCAGTCACTCCCAAAATGTTTCCACTCTTCCTTAAGTGATAACCTTAATGACAAGTCTCATGCAAACAGTAATTTCTTATCCTTTCTTCCAAGAGTTCATTTCACTCTAGCAACTGGCTACTAACTACTTACAGCTGAGCACAGATTGCACACAGAACTGTATAAAGTTGTCCTCGGGAAGACAAACACAGCAGCCAGTTCCTGCCACCGAGCAGCACACCGTCTGGGTGGGAACAGAGACTTCACGTCCCCACCACAAATGGCTGTGTTTTCGAGTTCATTACCCGAAAAGAAACAGGGTGGGAGGCATGTGGGGAATAAAGTGAGCAGGCTGGATGAGGTCTTCTTCATGAAAAGAGAGACTGGCCCAGCTCTCTTCTGGCTCCAAAATGCTGTGTTTATTGGGTTGTCTGGATCAGGGGAAAATTCTTGGATTTCTGGCAATGTTGCTATGATGTAATGAGGGCTAGAATCTTCTTGAATCAGGAAAGTTTCAGGGAGGTTCTATTAGTCTGTTCTCACATGGCTATAAGGACATACTGAGACTGGGTAATTTATAAAGGAAAGAGGTTTAATTGACTCATAGTTCTGCATGGCTGGGGAGGCCTCAGGACATTTAAAATCATGGTGAAAGGGGAAGGGGAAGCAAGGCACCCTCTTCACAAGGTGGCAGGAAGGAGAATGAACGCAGGAGGAACTACCAAACAATTATAAAACCATCAGATATTGCTAGAACTCACTATCGTGAGAACAGCATGGGGGAAACTGCCCCCATGATTCAATCACCTCCACCTGCTCTCTCCTTTGACAGCTGGGGATTCTGGGGATGACAATTCAAATGAGATTTTGGGTGGGGACACAGGCAAACCATATCAGAGGTGTTATATAGTAAGGAGCTTAAAAAACGGAAGGATTTCAACATGTAGAAAGGGAGAGGAAAGGAGTTCCACGCTGAGAGGAGTGAGTGAGGGAAAGGAGGAGTGAAGAGGGTACCCAGAAAATGGATGATCCAGCAGCTTTAGTTCAGTGGGGTGTGAGGCACTTGGGAACTCACCAAGGCAAACCTGCCACAAGCTACCCACGGTCTCCACCTGCCAACCCTCAGCAGCGGCTCTAGGCTGCTGATGCCAGCTAGAGAAGCCTATCTATAAATGATGATGAATGTGTGAGCTCACCAAGGGAGAAGGCCAGAGGAGCTCACACATCGAGGAGCTGGCTTTCAAGGGATGGGGAAAGAAAGGCACCAGAGAAGCAGAGCGAAGACCAGGAAACCATAGAGCCTTACTGAGTGTGTCCACTCACCTGGCTGTACCTAGGGCCACCTGTTGTCCTCTTGGATGGAGACAGATCGGCTTTGTCTCTCCCTCTCTGTCTGCCCCACCTCCACTCTCTCTCTCTCTCTGCCCCACTCTCTCTCTCTCTCTCTCTCTCTCTCTCTCGGTTCTGGGCTGGGACAGGGAAGAACAGCAGGACTCTATTACTTCAGGCAAATTTTGACAGATGGGCCAGGACCTGCATACAGGGCCACCCAGCAGGCGCTGGGGAAGGGAGCCTGCTAAGGGGCTGACAGCAGGGCCAGGCCCAGGTCTGAAGGGCCGGGGATGCCTGGTTTCAGGTTGGAAAGGGTTTCAAGTTGGGCAGGGTTGGCAATGGAGCATCCCACTGAAAACAGAAGAGCCCTGCCCCACCCCACTGACTCCTGCTCGCTCACCCCGCTGAGCTTCTGCCCATGCTGATCCCGGTGTCTGGAGCACTGCTCAGGGCTCCCTCTTGGCATGTTCTCACTGCACTTTTAAAACCTGCTTCCAAACTCACCTTCTCCATGAATTCCCTAACTCTTGAAGTCAAAAATCTATCTTTTCCTCCCGTATACACCATTCTCACAGCACTTTTCATACACAAAAATCAGATATGGCTCTATCTCCCCCACTGGACCATAAAACTCCTCAGATTAGAAACTGCACTAGGTCACAAATTCAAATGCTCACAGAGCCAGGCAGGTAACATAAATGGGTGAAGCTGCTGGTTTAGGTGACATGGGTGGTAATTGTCTTAGTGATAGAGAGACAATAGGAGTCACTGGAAGCTGTGATGAATCAGAGGGGCTGCAATGATTGATTGATTGAGACAGAGTCTTGCTCTGTCATCCAGGCTGGAGTGCAGTGATGCGATCTCAGCTCACTGCAACCTTTGCCTCCCAGGTTCAAGCGATCCTCCTGCCTCACCGTCCCAAGTAGCTGGGACTACAGGTGCATGCCACCAAAGGGGCCTGCTGCCCCTCCTGCCCATATGGAGAATACCAGAGCATGGGAATGTGACCTGTATTATCAGAACTGCAATTTTCAGGGAGAGGCCAGGTATCTGCATTGTTATATGAAATTACCCCATCTTTATGTGTCAGCAGCAAATCCAAATTTAAGACACCATGTTGCAAGCCAAATAAAATGCATCTGCAGCCAGATGCAATGAAAGCTTGTTGATTGAAGAGCAAATGAACAAATGAATGAAGGAATAGAAAAGAAGGAGCAGATGGGTGGGAGGGGGAAACAGGATGGGTGCCCAAGTGTCAAGCGGTGCCAAGCGGTGGGCTGGGCATGCTCAAGGTGACCCCGTTGCCAAGCTGTCAGTGTGAACATCAGCATGGTCTTGCTTGTTGGCTAAGGGGAAGATAAAAGCCTATGGCCCTGTGAACTTAGCAACCACCTTCTCCAAAAACATTACAATCAGAAGCTCTTGTTGCAGCCAAAACACAGGCGCGGAAAACAAGCGGGCGTTCGCACATGCACGTGCACAAGGTGTGCGGAAATTGAAGGCTCAGCATGCCACAAATTCCACACTCCCTCCAAGCACACCTTATGCCTCATGTTACAGATGTCTTGAGGGAGGAAGGGAGGGACAATTTAGCAAATTGGGAGGTGCAGCAGGGGAAAAGGGGTCATCCAGCCAGAATTCTCCCCATCTCTACCCAGAAATTCCCTCTCCTTGCTTTGTTGACTGTGCTGAAGCTTAGGGGAGGCATAAGTGAGCCTGGTGTGGGACTGACCCTCAGCTCCAGCAACACTATCGGCAGGGAGTGGTGTACAAGCAGCCCGTGTGGAATGCCTGGAGTTGCAAAAGAAAAGTTATTTCAGGTTCAACTGAGTTATAATTTATTTTTTCTAACTGATCATTACTGCTGCGGCTCTATAAATAACCACCTAGGGAGTCTGCTTTTCTGCTCCCAAATCCTCAAAAAGCATTGCCAGGTTCTCTGTGGTTTCTGGCCTGCCAAGCACACAGCACATTTCTTTTCTGTGCAGCCCTTCAGGGAATCCTTCTGCAGTGCATGCCAAGGAATCTGCTGAGTTCTGCCCAACTCAGTCCTCCCCTTCCTGATCCAATTCCTCTCCTCCAAACTGGCCACCCAGCCCTCCTCCCCCATTCCACAAGAGGCCCTGCTCCCTGGACACAGGTGGTTCCCAAGCCAAGGTCCTGGCTTCCCTCTGTTTATTCTGCTTCCATCCAACTGCAACCCTCCATGCTTAGAAGACAAGAGTTATTTGTACTACAGAAATCCAGCTGTGGCATCATTTGAGGTCAAGCCCAGGAAGAAAAGAGGGTTGACCTGATGGTATCACCAGTAAAATATCAAGGGTCAATACCACCCCAGGAAGGGTGGCTGTGGTTTACATGAAATCAATTTAAGTGATTTAAAGAAGAATGTATTTCAAGTACAACTCAGTTTAACCAAGTATAGAAAAAAAAAAAAAAAAGCATGTTTCTGATGATGTTCTAAAGGATGTACGTTTAGGCCCTTTCTAAATAACATGGGGTTTTCTCCTTAAACAGAGGAACTAGATGGGAACTAATATTCATCAAGACTCACTCCATACCAAGCAATTCTGTTTCTTCTTCACAACATGATGCCTATGAAGTATGCATCCTCACGCCCATCTCGTAGATGGGAGTCCTGAGAAAAGGACTTGCTCAAAGTCATGCAGAAAGAAAGAGGCAGGGGTGAGACTCAAGCCCAAGTTCTTCCCCTGCTACCTCCTATTACTTGGTTAAGACTGGAGTTTCAATGTATGTTTATTTTTCTAACTTTCAGATTACTTTTGCAGCTCAGAAAGCAAGGACAACCTGGATATTTCACCACAGTTCCTTAACAGCCATATAACTCTTTGGAGTTAGCCTCTCCAACTAGTTAACTGTGAAATCTCAATCAATCAATCAATCTCTCTCTCTCTCACCATTTATTACGACAATGACCATAAAGGCTATGGTCATTCAGGTTGCTTTAATGGTCTAAAAATGAGAGCTTACATATTTTTGAATAGTTTTAAAAATCATCATTCCTAGTATTGACAAAATAATGGAAAACATAAGTTTTACCCATTAGTCAATGCTCCACGGAAGGTTAGGTGGCCCTGCAGATGCTACCACAGCACTCTGCTCTGTTGGGATACCTTTTCCACCATATTGGAATGGACTGTTTCCTTGTCTGTCTCTCCTTCTAGGCCGGTGATCGACAAAGCTTTTTGGTTATATGCCCTAACAATAAACATTTGAGTGTACCTGCCTATGTGTACCTTTGTTTATTTATAAATTATATTCATGCCCTGTCATCCACAAAAATGGGAAAAATGGTGAGATGTGTGTGGCTCATCTTCCTATGTGTCTATCTACTTCTCAATCATAATTTCTTCCTGCCCCACAATGGACCATCTCACCTTCCATGGTCTCCAACACCAACATCCCACTTTGGAGACCACTCTCCTAGGATATGTGCTCATCATCCCTCATTTATTCATTTCCCACCGTCTCCAGTAACACCTACCCTATGCTGGGTACTATGCTAGGTGCTGGGGATAGTGGGTGAACCAGATGGACGAAGATCATGTTTTCCATAGAGCTTCCAATCCAGCGGGTGAAACAGTGTCAGACAATGTCAGAGAGTGAAAACAGCCACAAGAAAATAAAACAAGATGATGTGATGTTAAGTGATGGAGAATGTCTACAGGGGTAAGAGGGAAGTCACGATGGACCAGACCAGGAGCTCAGCAAAGGCCTCTGTGACCTGCATGAGGAGGGGGTCTAGTGGGAGAGTGGGTGCCTGGGCAGAGAGAATGTCAAGTGCAAAGCTTCCGAGGCAGGAAAGAAGGCCAGTGTGGCTGGATTATAATACATTAGTAAGAAGAGAGGCTGGAGAAGCTGGAGAGGTTGGCAGCTCAGGCTGGAGGGTCCTGACCCCACTGCTTACTGGCTGGGTGGCCTTGGGTATTAATGCTATATGCTGCCCAAGGTTATTAAAGGAGTTATGTAAAGGATTGAAAGAGTAAATCTATGAAACATCAGCATCAGTTAGAAGAATGCCCAGCACACAGTTGGCATCAATAAATGGTTGCCCCTAGTGTCTGTTTACTTATTTATCATTAGTCTCCCCTGTGGCATGGAAGCTGGGCCTGGCCAGTTTTCTACCCTGCTGAACCAGAGTAGCTGGCACCATGCCCAGCCTATAGAAAGAACTCAGTGAAAATTTGGTAAATGAATGGGTTTTAAAAATGGGTAATGGCTATGGAAAATCAGAATTTGGCTACATATAAAAAAATAGATTTTTGTAAACAATTTTTTCTAATTATAAAAGTAATGTATCTTTAATATTTTAAACAAAAATGGGGTCATATTCTACATACTGCTTTGTACCTATTTTCCACTCCACATGTCTGTTATAAGAGGCAAGAGAATGTAAGGGTAGGGATGTGGGCTCTGGAGAGAGATTGCCTGGATTCACATCCCACCTCCACCACTGGCCACCTAGAGCATCTCTCTAAAGTTACCAAGCCAAAGGACATTTGGGATTTTAAGGCTTTTTAACACATATTGCCAAATAGTCTTTAAGAAATAGGTGTGAGCCCATCTCCTCAAACCTTCATCTACGCTGACTGCTAACCTTTAGACAATCTTTGCCAATTTGTTAGAGGAAAGAACAACCTTTCATTGTTCTAATTTGCCTTTCTTTAATTATCAGGGATGACTTAACAGTTTTTCATTTGCCTTGTTCCTCTTGTGAATTGCCTCTTCATGTTTAAAAAGGAAGCCCGTTTTCATAATTAGATGCAGCAGAATAGGTGGCCTCAAAGTGAACTCCCTACCGCTGGGAAGGGTTGAGCAGGGCCAGGTGGCTGCCCATCAGGGAACTGGGCATCTCTGTGCCTTGTGGACAGCAGAACTGGATGAGCTCTGAAGTCCTTTATTACACTGGGATGATTTCACTCTTGTCCAGACCAGCAAAGGTAGCAGGCAAACCTCAAAGAAAAGACGGCTTGTGGATCAACAACTGGATTCTGAAGACCTCCACCAGGATTTCCCAAAGTGGATTTGATGCCTAAACATCTCTCATAAGCTTCTGCATAAAGACACCCCAGTTATATCGGAGAGAAAAGTCAAATTGACATGGTTATGCCTCTAGTAGCTACCGCATGCCACAGTGGAGGAATTCCTTAAATCTCCCCCTTGACAAGATGGAAAACTTTCGTGGTCATAGACCAAATCCTACCACAACAAACACGTTCATAATCAAGGTCAGCGTAGCACAAAGACTCCCAAGGTGGGGCCAGTGGTCTGTTTACCTCAAGCTATAACTTTTTTCCCTGCTTTGCATTTGGCTTTGGTACAATAATTTGACATAAACACCCTCCTAACCCCACTCCTCTACAGGTATTTACATAGCAATTTTCTCCTGAGCTGGTCAAAACCCTGCTAGGACTTGGAGAATTCCATTGTGTTTGTAGTAAGCAGACACCTGGAGCCAGATTTGCTAGTTTTCTGCTCTTAGAGAATAAACTATTCTTGGATTGGAAAGGGATCTGAATGTATCTGACACCCTCCTTTTGCAAAAATTTTGCAGTGTTTTCAGAGGACCTTCTACATTTTCACTAAGGGGATATTTCCCCCTAATATCTCCACCATTGCCATTGTTGGAGTTCCCTGCTGGGTCTGGCCCCCACAGGTATAATGCCAGCTGGAAACAGAACACTCACATCTCTTAAATTACTCCACTAACGAAGAAGTCACATGTGGAGTTAGAATCCTGGCTAATTTTCCTGTGGGCACACCTTAAGCACACAAACCTGAAAGCAGCAGAGCAGTGAAATTGGCAGCCAAAATAAAGCAAAAAGAAGAACATCTTCCAGGAGGGAGGTGGAATCAGATTGAGGCAAAGCCAGGACTAGGTTCTTGGCAACGTGATTAAAACCCCAAACTAAGAAGGAGGAGAGGCCTTGCTGCCAGCCCCTCAGCACACTCTAGCCAGGGTATTGGAGGTGGGTGGTGGTTAAAAGCTGTGTGCCATTCAGAGCCTGTATCTCTGCCTGTATCCGTCAGTATGGGCAGAATGGCTAATGACTCCAAATAAAACTCCTACGCCATGCTCCATCTGGGGTCCGTGTTATAGCTGAATACAAAAAGTCACTTTGTAGCTTGCTCGAGAAGTCCACTTTAATTCTTCCAAAATAATTCACGGAGGCCTGTGAGCACACTGCACTGGGCCAAGAACTAGGGTTATAAAAAAGAAATGAAAAAAGAACAATCTAGTTGCTCTACTCTAAGGGCTTATGATTTAACCAAGGAGATGAGATTCACAATGGTAGCTGGCAATATGGTAAATCAAGGCACAAAGAATCCAGGAGTGTGTTCTGCTAGAGGCCCAAGAGGGCAGCTGGCATTATCAGGAGGACGCAGGTCAGCCTTTATGGGAAAATGGATTGAGTTTACCTTGAAGGGTGGGGAAATTTTAGGCAGGTGGCTAAGAAGTGAGCTGGCCTCTGGGGATATGGGGAGACTGTGAGAGCCGCATGAGACAGGCTCTGCATCCTGCACATGCTGCTTGCATTCCCAGCCCTGGGAGGAGGATTTGTGCAAGGGAGGCAGAGATGAGAGCGTTGATAGGAAGGAAGGAGGCCAGATTTCAGAGAGGTCTGAATCCCACACAGAGAAGCTTGGGCTTTCTCCAATAAGCTGCAGGGAGCAGTTGGAGACTTGTGAACAGCAGATTAACATAATTAAATAAAAACTTCAAGACTTTAGCTTTTTGTGGGGATGCAGCCTAGATGAGAGGTGATGAGAACATTAGAAAGCTTTTACAGTGTAGACCAGGCTGGCCACGGTGTTGGCAACGGGAGAGAAAGAAACAGATCTGCAAGATACCACAAAGCAAATATCTAAAGGGCTTGGAAACAAATTTGGCCGAGGGGCGGATGAAGGATGAGGCAGGGGCAGTTCTGAATTTTAAAACCTGGGGGACGTGAGGTGGAGGTGGCATTGTCAGACATTAAGACACAGGTTCGAGCAGCTTTACAAGAACTTAAAAAGGTCAGACCACCCAAAGGTGGCACCAACTGGAAGCACGAGGCTGTGGACAATGCTTACTCATTTCAAAGGGGAGTTAACAAGTTAAGCGAAGTTTTATCCACCAATGAAATGGCTGTCTGTCCAAACAAATAAGCAACGAGTGTGGGCTCTGCACTCCTTTCCACCCCTCTTGCTCCTTCTGTTGATGCTCCCCTAACATTTATCTGACCATAAGCTAAGAGCAGTCATGAGAACAAGATAGAAATCCTCAGAAATCCAGAACTCTAATCCTTCCTTCTGCTGAAATACTGTAGGGCTTAGTTATTTTCACACTTATGCACATGCTTCAATGTGTAAGAACTGAGTCATTGTTTTCGTTTCTCCTCCCCTCTCCCCTCTCTTTCCCTCCTCTTTGCCACCCAGCACCTCCTCTGCCTCCACCCCCAAGCCACTGCAAACGTCCTGGCATGCATCTCTCCCCACCCATTTCTGCACGGCTGTCAACATTTCCCATTCCCTCCAAGCTTGCCTCCTGCCTCCTATTTCTTTACACACGCTGGGAGTCTAAGAAATGAACTACAGTTTCAACAGGACTGTGGGCCACAGATCTTAACAAAGACAGGCAGCTTGTTGTGAAAAGAGAATTGGAGGGCAGGTCAGAGACTTAGGTTTTAGGAGTCAGGCAAGGGAATCAAATAAAGATCCCTGAAAACAAGGGGATGTCATCACTGCCCAGCTTTGGTGATGTAGAGACAAGTTTTCTCACTTAGCAGATATAGACGGAAGATAAGCAGGTTCCCTTTCAGATGGTAACCCCAAGTGCAGTGGCTCACAGCTGCAGTTATTCTGAATGGCCGTGGGAGGGAAGGAAACAATGAATGCACACACACACAAGAGCAATGCTTAAGGTGAAATGGACTTGAACAGTCTCAAATGCACACCTCCTCCAGTTCCTGGAAGGCAAGGATGAGTCAAACAGGAGTGGAATTTCACAGGCGTTCCTCCTCCACTGTCACATACATTCCCAGACGCAGAGTCATCTGTGCACATGTCACCCAGCATCGACTGCTACCAGCAGCTGCCTCCTGGGAAGTTAAGCTGCAGGGTCAGATCTGCTTCTGCTGGGGAGCTGAAAGTAAACTGCGTAAGGTGGGGGTGATCCCAGTAACGTAAGGGCAGGAAAAAGCAGAGAACGCTGGAAAAGGATGGCAGGAATTAACATGGCTCTGAAGAGAGGAGCCAAGGATCACCTGATCCGTAGAGCCTGGAATCTGCAGTTATTTCTAGTTTCCTAGACAACCCTGCCCAAACTAGGAAGACATCTGAACTCCAGCTCAAAAATAATACAGGTTCTGGGAATGAGACAAGAGAAGAAAGGCAAGGGAGGTGATACCATGTGCCAGTTCAGGGAGTGGGGACCGGACCTTCAGGGAAAGTAAGGTCTTCCCAAATGGAAGCTGAAATCCCACTGGGCATTATGCTTTCTGTACTTTTGCATTATGCCTTCTGTACTTTTGCATTTGTAGCCAACAGCATGATTCTAATTCTGGTTCTCTAGTGGAGGTGTGGGCTGCATATGTGCATGAGTTCATCAAAATTGATCTAACAGCACACATAAGAGCTGTACATTTCACTGTATATAAATTAGACCTTAGTATTTCTACCTCTCTCAATTAATTGGTTGTGTGACCTTGGACAAGTCATTTAAATTTTTGTAGTCCATTATTCTCTATCTGTCAAGCTGAAGCTAAGAAGCTGGCCTCTAAGTTTCTCCCTGGCTCTAAAATTTACGATTGTGAGAACTGATTATTGCAGGAAATGAGCAAATACATCCAGATTAAGAAGGGCCGCAACTATTGATAGAAGCTAAGAAGAATTTCTGAATGGGATCAGCCATCTGCAGAAAATTCCCCCTAAATCATCCATCCTGGAACCAGATGTGGAGAGAGGTGAAGATTCCATCCCCTGCACCGAAAGGAAGTGGCAGCCCCTTCTGGCTCCGCATCTTCCCCTCTTTCCCATCCGCTCTCCCCTACAGGCTCTCAAAATTCTTCCACTGGAGATTCCCCAGGGGCTCAGGATTGGGACAGGCCTTTTCTTCCCTTCCTTCCAAATTTCCTTTAGGTTTATAGCACCCTGGTCAGGTACACAGGGAGGGGAAGGAGAGGGAAGAAACCATTCACATTCGGGTGCGTGTAGCAAGCGGAGAGCTGGAGGGTTACAGAAACTTAGAGGACGATCATCTCCCCATCCTACTTCTTATGGATAAGAAAATGAAGATGCAGAAAACCAGTGTGACTTCTCACCATTTCTAAAGCCCCAGAAAGAACAGATCAAGGAGGGAGCTGTGGCCATCTTCAGGCTGGTCCTTTCACATAGAGATGCTCCTACTTACTCCATAAATAGTTTGTCATGGGCAACTTTCAGACAGACGAGCTGGAACTACCCTAACCAGGCACTGGAACATGTGTAAGTAGACCACCTGGCTCACCTGTTTCTCTTCTCAGAGGGGCTCTGAGTCATAAGGAGAACCTCCGGATATGCAGAATGGATAAACTGCTTCTGTCAGGATGGAAAGGAATTCACAGATGTGTTGACAGCAGCTAACCAGTGACACAGCTGAATGGTAGCTGGCCCATGGAAACACTCTCGATAAGAAAGACTATCAAAGGAGCATCAGGTCCAGATTGCAAATTGCTTTAGCAGCTAACAGTGGCATAAAGACAGAACGACCCACTCTAATCCAAGGCGGTTACACTTCAGCGCTGGCTGTCTCTGACTCTCACCCTTGACCCAGCCCATTCATCAGTATGTTGATAA
Organism: Hylobates moloch; assembly: GCF_009828535.3. Lineage (NCBI taxonomy): Eukaryota > Metazoa > Chordata > Mammalia > Primates > Hylobatidae > Hylobates > Hylobates moloch. The sequence goes on from NW_026652283.1 coordinate 43,642,390, forward strand.
GCAGATTCTCTTCACAGAGCTCCTTAATCTGGTTTCCCAGGGAGGTCTTGCAGAGATTAATGAGAGCACTGTGCTTCCTGCCAGTTTTTGAGGCTGGGACAGTTAAACAGCAAGGGTGAAGGAGCTTGTCATGAAGTACACAAACCATCCCATCATTGGACTTGACCCCATTATGGGGTTAACTCAAACATCTTTTCAATGTAGACACTTGGATCTATTTTTTTTTATTCACTCTATCCATGGTAGCCTGCAAAATTAAAGCCCTTCCTCATATCATCCTTCATGCCATCTTTTATAATAGTCACAGCCACAACAGCAGCTGGGGCTAAACAAAGATTAGGAGCAATAAGGGTCAGATGGGACAGACAGGAGATCTGGTCCTACCAAGGGGTATCACCAATGAGCTGGACCCACCGTACAGCCCACCTGTCAAATGCCATTTGCCACCTCTGGCGGTGATAGCAGGGGCAGCTGGGGCTGAATCCATGAATCCTGAGGTCTCACAGAAGTACAGCCACCCCTGTCATCTAGCCCCTCCCCTCAGAATATGCTCAGGGGAGCTGTCACATCCCACACTGCAGGCTGATGGAAGACACAGACACGCTCTTAGGTCCTGGCGTTATCGCTGTTTCCTCTGGTTACCTTTAAGGAAGGGCATCTCTGAGTGCTGGGTCTTCCACTGGAAATAATGTGGGGAAACTGTTTGAATGTGCTCTGCAGAGATGAGAACTATTTTGAAGCAAAGTAAGAAATGACCAGGGAACTCTAGATTTGAATACAATTTGTGAATTCCTATGTAGGCGTAGACTCAAGCCTAATTAGTTTACAGGAAGTTATATTTGCTGTTATTTTTTAAAAGTCTTAAAAGTTAAAATTTACAGCAATAGCAAGAAGGAGGACAAAGTGCAACAGCTTTAACTATGAGCTAATACCAAGGTTAACACCATCTGTCCATTACATGTAGCTTTGGGATTTGGCAAAAAGGAAAAAAACCACATAAACACAGAGCTTTGAGCTCATAAATAGGTCCCAAAGACTTGACGAGTAAACTAACAAGGCTTTTATGGTAGAAGGGAGCATCGAAATCTGAGGCCTTCTGTGCCTTCTCTCCCCGCTGCTGTGATGGCAGCTGGCAACTGGGCCCTACTGTCCATTAACAAGACAGAGAGATGGATAACTATCCAGCCGAGGCCAACTTCCTCACACCAGGCAGATCCACAGTGGAGTCTCAGCAATCTTCAGCACCCTTTACACCAGCAGTGGTCAAAGTGGGGGGTGCAGCTGCCTTGGGACTGAGAGAGATGGTGATGGACACATCTGCAGGGAGGGGTCAGGCTCTAGCCCCTTTCCCCAGGCCACCGCTCCTCAGAGGCTGGTCCTCCACCCCAGCTTCAGGGACAGGGGCTGCATAGTGGAAACCACTGCAGCTGCTGCATTAGCAACCTTCAAGAGCCAAAGATTCTCTTCTCTCTAGCCAGAGCGGGAAGGCAAACAGGTTAGGGTGACCTGCAGCTCAGGGTCAGCCCCAGGCCAGGCCACTGCCTGTACTGACTCCTGGGCCTCTACGCAGTGCACTCCACTTTCTAGGGCAGGCTGTTTGCCAAGGATTCGCAGTGGACCTGGCTGCTCCCTGTGGGACTCACTGGATCTGGACCCAGGACCAGCCTGCTTGCCAGGAGCAGAAGGTCAGGTTGGTTTAAAAAGGTAACCTTTGTCCTTCCCCAGTTTCTTTCCTTTCTCTTCCCCAGCTACCTCCTCCTCTTCTCCAAATCAGCCTTCTCTTGGCTCAGTTTCTGACCATCAGGCACTCAAAGGAGCATGAGCCTAGTCTTTTCCTCCAGCAAATCACCCCGGTACAGTCAGCAGCTGCAGAGCACAGGGAGCTCCTGGCATGCTAAAGGTCATTTACAGATCACTGAAAAATCTGGACAAGATGCTAATGTCCCAGCTCAATGCCCATGTCCTGACTTAAACCTTGACTGTGTCTCAAGGACACTCAATGTCAGGATACCTACGACAGAAAGAGGAACTTCTGAGTATTTCAGGCATAACAGGCAAAACAGACATCTTTAAAGCTTGCAAAATATATGATTCTGTCATTCCTCTGCATCCTCACCACCACCATGATGGACAGCCAGGGCCAGTCTTTCCAATCATCACTCAAGCTTCCAGTGGTTATTGGGCACTCTCTCTCTTAGAGAGGGGACACTCCAGCAGGAACTCCAGGTAGAGAGCTGTTCTGCAGTGGGCATTTCTAGCTCAGAGCCAGCCTCTGAGACTCTCCAGGAGTGGCATGAGATGAGGTGGATGGGGCTTCCTTGTCCTGGCCATCATGTGCCTACAGCAGGCATTGGCAAGCTTTTTCTATAAAGGGCCAGAAACGGTTACGGACCATCTTCTTCGATGTTTTTATTTTACAACTCTTTAGAAATGTAAGAATCATCCTTAGTTTGAGGCGCTACATAAAAACAGGCAACAGGCAAATTTGGCTCACATGCAGGCTGCAGTTTGCAGACCCCCTCCTAGAGGAAGATGCTGAGGCCTCACCAAACAGCCCCTCCCCACCTTCCCTCTCTAGCCTGACTCCTCCAGACTCATTCCAGCTGCACATGGCACCTGTACTAGACCGCAGGATGGCCTCCTTGCTGTAGGCATTTCAATGAGAAAATATGCTGCATGGATCATGAGTTACTCTGTCTCCCTCGTGCTTAACCGTGGAAGCACAAGGCCCTGCTGGCCTCACCTCAAGGTCTCACCTGCCCATACTCATGCGACCTTGTCCACCATCTCTCCACTACAAGGTGCCATCTGGTAAATGGCCTAACTTGGGTTCTTCCTCCCACACCTCCTGTGTAGGTTCAGAGCAGGGAGACCAAGGTAAATGCTGTCAGTTCTATCTGGAGGCAGAGCCTGGATCCAATAACTTCCTGCCCCTCTAAGGCTATCACCTGGAACACAGCCACAGCCTCCTATCTGGACTCCCTGCTTCCATCTCTGCCCTCCCCCATCCCCTTCCAAAAGCTCCCAGAGGCTTCCCATCTCACTCAAAATAAAAGCCAATGTCTCTGAGCAGTGAAAGCCACCCATCATGGTCATCCAGGTCCCATCACTGACCTGCTGAGCCCCAACTGGCCTGCAGGGCCACCTGGCCGGCCTCAGTGCTTCCTCTTTCCCCTAGCTGATACTAACTCCAGCCACACTGGCCTCCTTCCTACCCTGCTTTTCTTCTTAGCCCTGAACACCATCAGTAGTTATATAATATTTTATGGGTTTTTTTTTTTTTTTTTTTGGTCTTCTTTTTCTCACTCAAATATAAGCTCTGTCAAATAGAGTCTGACTTCAATGTTACACTCCAGGGCCCAGTGTCAGCCTTGGGTAGGTGCTGTACAAATACACAAATATTTGGAGAATGCATGGGGACAAGATGCCCTACTGATGGGTGAGAGATGGTGGCACTGTCATGACACTGTGTATCAATTTGCACTTGGATACTTTTATGCAAATAAGTCTTTTGCTCTTAAGTCCCCTCCTCCCCCACCTTAGTAGCCAGATGAACTGATAAGACACTGAAAACAGATACACCCCTGGAGACAGCAGTCTCCAATTTTTTGTTTGTATTCAACCCTAAAGCAATAACAACAAACTCATATTCCAACTGAACTAGTCAATTATCTCAGGGGAAAACAACAAACGATCGCTTTATGGTTTAGAGCACACCTGCGCGTGGCTCTCCCGCACTCACCACGACCACCCTCACATGAGCACAGCGAGGAAAGAGAAAGCATGGGCTTGCTCAGCAGAGGTCTGGGTTTCAAATCCCGACACTGCCATCTCTAGGTGGTCTGATTCTGGACATGGTACCAAGTACTCTAGGCCTTAGCTTTACCATCTGTTAATTGGGGATACTAATACTTATTTCATAAGATTGTTGTAAGGCTTAAGTGAACAATTAAAACAAAACAGACAGCTAAAGCATAATGACTGTGCACATTAATTGCTCAATAAATAGGAATTTCTCCCCTTTTGTAAGTGAGGAAGCAATAGTTCAGAATGTGAAATGATTTGCCTGAGGTCAGAAGGCTTGTTCCCAGCAAAGGTGGGGTTCAAAGCAATGGTTGTTGAGGATTTGGGGACAGTTCCATTCTAGGCTAATGCTCATTACTAAAGACAATGCTCATTACTAAATACTATGCTCTTAAGGAAGTCACACCCTCACATGGAGAAATCTGTGTGTCACAAGCAAGGGATCAAAAAAGCTAAGAGAATTCGCCTGCCCTGGATGTCAACTGCCCTTAAGAGATGCAAACTAAAGGTGACTGCCTTCCTTTCCCCAAGAGACAAACGGAAACCCCACTCAGTGTGAGAAGAACACACGCCATGGAGGCCCCAGACCAGTCAGTGCCCAGCGAGGAGACACAGAGTCTGACGCAGCTACATCTGAGAACAGATGCCAAGGACACAGAAAAGACTGATGAAGCCACATGTGAGACACCAAAGTACAAAACCCACATTCAACTCAAAGGCTTCCATATTTGATGACGGTTATCTCCACGCACAGTGTTTTTCTTTATGGAGCACATGTGTTCTATCATCCTATAAAGTAAATTTTTGAAAAAAACAAAATGAGAAACAAAGGGACACACAGAAACTCTTGCAGGTGATGGATATGTGTATTACCTTGCCTGTGGTGACAGCATCATGGGTGTAAGCATATGTCCCAACTCATTAGACTGTACACATTAAATATGTACAGTTTTTTTATATCAATTATAACCTCAATAAAGTTGAAAAAATAAAGAAAATTTTTGTAGAACAAAAGGCTTCTCCCATTAGCTTTCATCGTGACATTGAAATGTGTTCCTCTTGGAGAAAACATATTGGCCCCAGACATAAAAATATAAATTATTAAGGAACAAATCTTACAAGTAACACTTTTGGAGGACAAACAATAAAGAGATGGCCTAAACAATGTCTAAACAGATTTGAAACGGAGCAGAATGTGAGTGCGTCTGACTAAAAGAGGAGGCTTTTCTCAAGTGTCAGTCCTGAGATAAGGACCCTGGGACTGCTGACATCCCAAATGTAGTGCCCCTAGGACCCCAAGAAGGGAAGGTGCTGCAGGGGTGACAGTCCCTCCCCACCCCACCGTCCTCATCTGGCTGATCCCTGCTCATGCCTCAGACCTTAGCTGAAATATCACTTCCCCCCAAAAAGCCCCCCAACACTAGATTGGGTGACTCATTCACTTATTCACTGACTCATCCATTCAACAAGTGATTACTGACCCCCTAGTATGAGTCACATTCGACTTATCACTCTCTCTTTTCAACGTTGTAATTAAATAATCACACGCACAATACTGATTTACTGTCTGTCATCCTCCCTAAACTGTCAGTTCCAAAAGGACAGAGATTGTATCTGATGTGTCATTTCATTCCCAGCGCCTGACACAGTACGTGCAACATAGTAGGCATCCTGTCTATACTGGCCGAGTGAACGTACAAATGAATGAATGAAGGCACTTGAAAGCTCTGTTCATATTCTAAAATTCCAAAATGCACCCTGCTGTCTACTTTACACAGGGATAATTGATGTCACAATCAATATGACTTTTAAATTTAACAAGGGAAATTGTTTTATTTATTAATCTATCAGTAAGTGAAAACAACAAGATGTAAGACAACAGGAAGAAAGTTACTCTCCCTGAGGGGCAGCCTCTTGGTAGAGGCTAGAGGACAGAACTTGCAGGTGTTATCCTGGGACTGGCAGAAGCAGCATAGGGTTATCGCTGAGGGGAGTGTGGATAGAGCCAGGCTATCTGGGTTAGTCTTGACCCCTCCACTGACCAGCTACGTGACTCTGGGCAAGCAACTTAACCTCCCTGTCTTCCAGTTTTTAAAGCTGTAAATTGAGAATAAGAATATCAGCTTCAGATAATTTCATTAACAAGTAAATGGATTACGACACCTGAACTGCTTAGAACAGTGCCTGGCGCATGCTAAGTACTCACTAAATGTCAGTTGTCTTTATTTTCTGGAAGAATGGGAACAAGATGGGTTAAAACCAAGGAGTTGGACATACTGTCACTAAATTCACAAACCACTCAGACCAAATCTCCAAGATTTCGTATTACAAAATTAAGTAATTCAAAGGCAGGTGGCTGGATGGGTTATCTACTCCAACTTCCAGACTTACTGCTTTACCTATAGAGATTATGATGCCTTACCCATCTGAAATTAAGGGCCAGGTCAAACAAACACTCAAGGTTTCTCCAGGACTGGAGTCTGGGATTTGATTTGATACACCCCACAGTGCCCAGCACAATGACGAACATGCATTGAAAGCTTAGAAAATGCTCACTGTGTTAATTTACAATGAATACCATTTAAAGCTAAAAAAACCCCTGCATATTCCAAAGTATATTATCTAGCATATGTGCTAGCCCCAGAAGAATAAAATGCAGAAGTGAACAGGAGTTGCTTCATGCAACTGAAATTAATTATACACAATTATCTCTGAGATCTTTAAACAGTAAGTGAACAATGAAAATGTAGATGCAGAATTCTCCTGGTAATGAATAAGATGATGAACATGTTTCCACAGAGGGTGGGATCAGGTTGATCTGCTGAAATAACCAGATAGCAGGATAATTTCACTATCTACGTGAAACATTATCCAAGAATCTGTGCATTACTCGACAATTAAATCAGTTCAAATGTCTTATCAATGATTTCATAGAACAATCTTCAATGAGTTAGCAGGAACCCGTAGATAAAAGACAAGAATAGGGCTACATCAAGAAGCTCAAAATCCTCAGCTGCTGATAATGCAAAACCTTGGCTACATTGATGAGCCCAAGACCACCAGATCTCTTTATACCGAGTCATTTTTTTGAAGAAAACTTTTATTTTATATGTTAGTTTTCTTTATAAAAATAAGTTGTATTGAGGTATAATTTATATACAGTAAGATGTGACCATTTCAAGTGAACAGTGGGTTTTGACAAATGTATATACCCAAGTAACCACTACCCTAATCAAGATATAAAAACTTCCATAATGCCAGAAAGTTCCCTCATCCTTGATAAAAGAAAAACTTCAGCCGAATTAAATTTAAAGGAGTTTAATTGAGAAATGAATGATTCACAAATCAGGCAGGCCCCAGAATCACAGCAGATTCAAAGACTCCAACACAGCCAAGTGGTGGAAGAAGATTTATAGACAAAAGAAAGGGAAATGACATAGTACAGAAATCAGAAGTGAGGTACAGAGTGGCAGGATTGGTTACAAGTTGGCATTTGCCTTACTTAAACACAGTTTGAACACTCAGCAGTTTATAAATGGTTGAAGTATGGCCACTGGGATTGGCCAAGACCCAGCTATTGTTACAGGCACATACTCCTAAATCTTGTCTACCTATTAAGCTAGGTTGCAATTCATCCACAAGAACTCAAATATAGAAGTACGGAGTCCTTCTCAGGCCATATGTAGTTTGCTTTAACACACTCTTTCTCGGTTAGCCCCTGCTCTTATCTCCCTCTATCCCACCCCAAGGCAACCATAGTTTTGACATTCCCCCCATAGATTAGTTTTGCCTATTCTAGGATTTCATGTAAATGGAATTGTACAATATATATACTCGTTGACATCTGGCTTCTTTCAGTCTAATGCTTTGAAAATCCATGCATGTTGATGCATGTGTCAGTAGTTTGTTCCTTTTTATTACTGAATAATATCTATTTGGGTGGACTGCAAGTTGCTTATCCATTCCCCAGTTGATGGGTATTTGGGTTGGTTTTAGTCTTGGACTATTTTGAATAAAGCTGTTATGAACATCCACGTACAAGTCTTCCGCCAACACATGTGTTCACTTCTCTTGAGTAAATACCTAGGAGTAAAATCACTGGGTCATATGCTGTGCATGTTTAACTTTCTAGGAAAATGTCAGATTTATCCTGAATAATAGAAATGATCAATTGATTTACTGTTAAAGGACTTACTAGATTTTACAAGGGAACAAGGAAACGAGAGGAAAGAAAATGTAGTGCATCTGAAAGCACATGGGGGCTGCTTTGCTGAAGGGGCTGGCAGGCAGCTTCCCAGGCGGGGTCTGCTCAGGACTGCTCTAGCCAGATGCCTCCCCTGGTGCTTGCTTCACCCACAGGAAAATGGCCACCTTCACCCCACCTTCAGTGGACGTGCAGCCCCTTCAGTGCTCCTCTCTTCATCTGCCTTCAGAGGTAGTCCTGACTAACCTGTTGCCAGCAGACTTTTCTAGGAGAGACAGGACTTGGGGGTACCACTAGGCCCCAGGGACATGCACTCAGCTGGCCCAGGCACCGATAACCTAGCATCTCCTTTTAGAATTTGGGGGGTCCTGGCACCCACTGTTCTCAGCTTTGGGCCTCAGCTAAGGCCAGGAAAAGCATCATTTAACGTCATGTCATATAATTAGGATGGAAACTACAAAAACCTATATGTTTACAAAACAACCACTGATCTACATTATTTCAGAGGTGATGACACTTTTACACGAGATAACTTCCCAAGACACTAAGCTGAAATTAGATAAATTTAGGTTTTCTGTATTCTCACTGACTTGTGTTTTTCACACTGGCTTTATCTTGGTTTCTGAGGGAGAAGCAATTCTCTTTAACTCTCTTCCAGAATATCTCACTACCTTCAGAAAGGAAGAAGGAGGGAAAAAATGACAGAAGGAAGGAGGGGCATTAGAATTCCTCATATCAGAGAATCCCAGAGCTTTGAAGCTTTAAAGTGAATTCAAGAGTGGGATTCAAGAGATCAAACCGTAGGGTCCAGGGGAAATGAGGAACCCCTCTGCCAGAAGATGGAGAAGCTTCTCAGAGTAACTGGCCCAGGCAGCCTTGTACTTGCTTCATTCTGGGGTCAGGAAGAAGCTGCAGGCCCTCCTTCCCACCCTCCCTTCCCTTCTCCTCCACACTCTCAACTGCTCCAGGAAGGGGCAGTAGCCCCAGTGTCTGCTGGGCCAGCACAGCCACCTGCCTCCCACCTGAGTTCATAATGACTCCTGTGTAGAGCGGATTTCCCTTGGCTTCACTGAAACCATTCCTTCTTGTCTTAGAAAGCAATCAGAAATATAGCTAACCGCCTTAAAGTTCCCTTATCATTGAAATGAACTAGATCACAGAAGTGCCTATTTGCATTTTTTATTCTTATTCACTGGGTTTTTAAAAGGAGCCAAGAGAGGGGAGAGGAAATGCATTTACTTGCTGGGATTTCACTTGGGATGTTCCTGTTCGTCTGGAAAGCAAAATAAAGGCATGAAGATTGCCCACTGATTTCCTTTCATTTGGAGAATTCTGCTTGAGTTAGGCTTAGCTGGCTAGCACATAAACCTGTCAAGAGAAAAGTCTTCCTCTTCCTGGGCCTGGTATGTCTACCACCTGGGGCTTCAGAGACAGTATTCTAGGAGATTCACAGCGTCTAAGGTTTGAAATGTAGACTTCAGCAGCAGGGCAGCTGCCAAACGCTTTCCTGCCCTTGCAGAAAGCCACCACCAAACTCACCACCACCTCCCTCACCGTGGCCTCTCTGTTTCAGTATCTGAGCAGCAGGTGAGGAGGACTGGATTCTAGAAGATAAAGAGAGACTCCACGGTACAGGAAGTAAGCCCTCAATAGTATCCCATTAGAAAACAGCTGGAAGGAACTGTGGAGTCACTCAGTCCCATGGCTGATTTTACAGACGAATAAGCAAACAAACAAACAGAGGCCCTGAGGGATTTAGTCAGCGGTCTCCAAGTGCCAGTCCCTGAGGAAAGGATTCTCCTCCCCAGCTACCTTTCCCTCCTCCAGTGTGTCCACCTCAGGAAAAGGGCTTGCATCCTCCCAGCTGCTCACACACAACTCGGGTTGGCCTTGGTGCTGGCTCTGTCCTTTCTCCCACCAGATCTGCCCCCGCCCTCGCCACTTGTCTCTGCCCAGGGCTCACCTGGAAGGACCACATCGATGAACAACCTTGGCAGGTCACAGGGAGGGATGGAGCGGGGGAGAGGACAGCAAATAGGCTTCTGCCCTGCAGGAGAGGGAGAGCCAGAGTAGCAGCCTGGCTTGGGCTGCTCCCGAAGGTCCCGACTGCTGCCTGCAATGCAGCGCCTTCCTTCAGGGCTCCAGCACCCTCCCCTGTCCTCAGCCTTTAGGGCTCTACTGCTCTCAGCCCCAGCCCTGCCCTTGAGGCTCCCCTGTACCCTGTCTTTGTAGATGGTGCCTGGGAACTGTCCTGCTTGGAGAGTGCTGTTTGCTAGGATACGCACTGACTCCCATGGCTCCCCTCCAGCTCCCCATCCATCCTGCTCCTGGCCCCCGGCCTCTGGCTTGAAGGGCTGCAAAACAGCCTTCCAACTGGGTTCCTGGCTTCCCTTCTGGCCCCTCTTCATCTGCTGTCCCCAGCAGCATACAGAGCTATCCCATGAAATATAAGTCAGACCATGCCATGCCCTGGCTTAAAACCTCTCAATGGTTTCCTCTGGTATCTCCAGTAAAAATCAAAGCTCCTTGCTGACTTTTGAGAGCTGCTCTAGACGGGGCTGCTCTCTGCAGCCTCCTCTTGTGCCCCGAGCTTCAGGACACTCCAGCAGCTGTGGGGCCTCCTTTCCCTTACTCATGACCCCAGGCTCTGCCCTGTCTCTGGGCCTCACACTTGCTGTCCCTGTGCCTGGCAGATGCCCCGTCCCTGGCACAGGCTGTCTCCACCCCTCTAGGAGAGCCTTGCCTTAGCAGGGTACATGCCCCACACCTTCTTCCCTCCGCGAATTTTTATTCTCTATCCCTGGACTGTGCTCATTTCTTTCCAAACACCTAACAAATTTGTAATTATGTGATTTTTTGTTTACTTTTTAAACGACTCTCTGCCCCACTGGGATGCAAGCTCCACATGAGTAGGAACTAGGTCTGTCTTGTTCTCCTCCTGACATACAACAGCTACTCTAGGCACATCTGCAAAACAGCAACTGGGTTTGGGTTCCTATAAAGTGGACAACTCTCCTTTTTGGGGAAGGATTGCTTTGTAATCTGAGATTATGTTCCTTCTATTTTGTTGGGGACAGTGTTAAGTTTTTTTTTCTTCTTTTATGAAAGGATAGTAAGAATAAGGTGTATTCATCAAAAATTTTTAAATGATAACCTGATATAATTCTCCAAAATGTTTTTGAAATTTTTGAGTCTATGATATCCCAGATTAAGCAATGTTTTGGGAGTCACAGTGTTGGATCCTAGAGAGGCAAAGAGATAGGTGAAGATAGGGACAGAGAAGAGATGGGCTTTGCGTCAGACTGCAGGGCATGGGTTCAAGTCCCAACTCTGCTGCTTGGTAGCTGTCAAACTCTGAGCGAGTTACTTAAACTCTCTGTGCCTTAGTTTCCTCATCTGCAAAATAAAGATAATAATAGAACCTGTTTCAGAGGACTTTTATAAGAATTAAGTGAATTAATACTTGTAAAGTTAATAAAACAGTGCCTGGCCTATAGACAATGCTTGACAAACATTACTGCTATCATTATTATCTATTATTATTATTATTATTGCTATTGTTATTATTACTAAACCCAGGTCTCCTAAATCCCCAACCAGGACTCTTTTCTCTCTAAAATGTTATCTCCCAGCATTGTCTCTTAAATGTAAGACTGAAACTCAGCACTTGGAAAACTATCCCACTCCAGCCAAGCACATTTTTTGAATAGTTAAACACTAACCCTGATAAAATGTATCCATTTAGGATAGAAATGTTTCTACAATATGTTACATCTTTTCTACTTTTTAACTGGGTTTTTTGAGATGAGTATCATTACAGAAATTATCTGCTGTGCAGCCTGGAAACAGCAAAAGGAAAACTCAGCACATTCTGCAGACCTGGGTTCAAAGCCCTGCTCTGTCCTCCCTCCAAGCCCTAAACCCCTCCCGAGTTTCAGTTTCCTTACTGAAGAAGTGGGAAGGCCATGTGCATTGAGAGGTTACTGTGGTTTTGAGTCTAGTGAATACACACCCTGCTAAATCCTAAATCTCTTCTTTCTTTTTTGGTTAATAATTTTAAACTCATCCAGGAGAAATACCTTAATTTAAGACTCCAGGCAGGATTCTCCTTTCCCCAAGCTCTGCCAACACCCAAACCCCTCCGCAGAAGACAGTCTGGTTCACACAACAGAGGAACAGACCCCTCACGACTCTGCAGGGGGAATTCCTTTCTGGGAGAGAACACATGTCCAACAGGGCCAGTCCCCACTCAGGCTGCTGCTGTCACTCAGCCAGGAGGCAGGACAGGCTTTTGAAGCTGTGATGTTTCTGAGTTTGGTTTTGGACAAAAACACCATTCTTCCTCATAGCCTTTCACACCCTGATTCAAGCAATTTTAACTGAATTCTATTTCCCTTCAATAGAAGGCTATTTGAAGATACAAAAACCATATTTGTGAATGAACTCTAGTATTGTATTTGCAGTCACTCCTGTTGAATTTCGTGCTCTATACCAAGTGTATTTCTACCTCTGGGCCTCAGAACCATTCCTCCCACCCTCCAGCAATATCTCACGCCCTCATATCCCAAATATGCAATTATCCATCAGTTGTGAAAGGTAAAAGTAAAATTCATATGGGTTTCATAGTCAATGGTTCATGTTAAAGGAGACCCATATTAAATAATATTATTAAGTAGATACTTATAAGGCTAAGAATAAAAGGTGGGGAAATAGGTGGGATTCATCTTATCTTTCTAATGTTCACTATCTAGAAACTGGAAACCAAATCAGTGAATTTTTCGACTACAGACTCAACAAAACTACCTGATTTCTAAACTAGTCCTGGACTACACTTACAAAGAAACAGCACTGCTATAGAGAAAGGCTGAAGACATAAATTGGAGACAGGAAACAGGACTGGATTCAGAAACATTATTCTTGCATATGAGATTTAAAGAAATATACATACATAATTTTACAACTCCTACAAAGCCTAATTTTATTTGTAAAATATACCAGGGTATCTTAGTGAGTTTCTTTGGAACCACGCAACTAAGAGTGCTTTTTAATTAATTGCACATCTAGCAATCCACAAATACGAATTAAGCACCATGAGTTGGCACTGAGGAGAATTTAGGTCTGTGCCCCCACAGAGCAGCAATTTGTGAAACTTTGCTCTAAAACACATAAAAACCCTGGCCCTAGCTACCAATTTTAAGGATGTTCTATTCTGCAGGGGTTCATCTTCATTCTCTCCAAAAGGATATGAGGGTCCTGCTGTGTTTCAATGGAACCAGACCCCCAAGGCTCAGAAATCAACCATTTCACAAGAAAAAAAGGGTAAAATTCTATCTAAACATTTCATTAGCATAAATCTGAATGTGTGATATTTGGTCATTTTGTCTTAGTTTACAACCACCTTTGCAAGTGATAAAATATAGATTGATGGTGGGGAGAGAGTAGGAGAAGAAAACACCACACACATCACAGGATATAAATTCCACCAGCAGAGGTGGGAGCTGAATCAGCCTAACCTGAATGTATGTACAGCAGAATTCCTTCCTTCCTCTCTCCCTCTCTTCCCTCCTCCCTCTTCTTCCCTCTCTTTCTCTCTAACTCCCTCCCTTCCTTCCTCTCCTTCCCCCCTCCCTCTTTCTCTTCCTAACTCCCTACCTTCTTTCCTCCCCTTCCCTCTCTTCTTCCCTCCCTTCCTTCTTCCCCATCTCCCTCCCTCTCTTCTTCCCTCCATCCCTCTCTCCCTCCCCTCCTTCCTTTTTGTCCTACCTTTCCTTTCCATCAACAAGCCCAGGTGATGGCAGGGATACCGCGTACTCCATTTGTCTCTTCCAAGCCTGGGGATGGCTCTATCAGCACTTGCCCCACTTTTAAGTTTTACTTCCCAGGTCATCCCAGATTTATAATCCATGTATAATGCATGCACCTAAGCATTTCTAGAAATCCAGAGGTGAACAAGGCCCAGTGCCTGCCTGTTCTCAAGTCTCCATGCAATGGGCAGCCTAGCGGAGAGAACACACTCTGAGATTAATTTGGCATTGCAGGGGACTTGCATGACCTGTTCCAGGTGCCTGACGTTATCTATCTAGAAGAGGTCTCCCTTTCAGCACAGTTATTGCCTACATGAAGGTGGCCTCTCTCAACTGGACAGGATGTGCCATTCGCCAAGGAATACTAGGCATCCCTCCGTCGTCCAGACAGATCTCAAGTGAGACACTCAATCCCTAGAAGGGTTGGTTTCCCCTCAGTGGATTACAACACTCAGATCCCAACTTTCCACTGCACAGGATACCTTGTGGCCATTTGGTTTTGAACGATCTTCTCTTCTCCTCTTCCTGAAAATATAAGTTTCCGTATTGAAGCCAATTAAAGCCAATTCTGCTTTAACATACTCTGGAGCACTTCACAGCGTGCTTTAAATTAAGCAGGAACACCCTGGTCTAGTGGTACTGGTACTGCCTCCAAGGCAGTCCTCCCTTCATCTCCCTGCCTCCAGCCAACACCCTGCTTCTCTGTCTCCTCAGTCCACCTCTGCCTGCTCTGTCCCTGGTTTCCTCCACCTAGAAAAGTGCATCCAACTGATTTTAAGTACCTCTGACTTAGGGGTACCACACTGTGAAACCTCTGCTTCTATTTCCTCTTCTACACCTTGCATCACAAGAAAATCCAGATTTTTATTCATTTTTTAGAAAAATCAGGGAAGTCACAGCCCAGGTAGTTACTAAAAGAAAAACGCAAGGCCAAGAACAACAGCCAACTCACACAGAGTTCTTCTTATGTGCCTAGTATGGTCTTAAGTGCTTTATAGATACTGACCATTAAACCTCACCACAGTCCTATGATATAGATATTATTAGTATGCCCATTTTACAGATCATGAGCATGAAGCCCAAAGAGGATAATTAGCTTGCCTGGGATCGTCCTCTCTTTTTTCTGAGATGGGTCTCACTCTGTTGCTCAAGCTGGAGTGCAGTGGCGTGATCATAGCCCATGTAGCCTTCACCTCTCAGTCTCAAGCGATCCTCCCACTTCAGCCTCTTGAGTAGCTGGACCCATAGGCATGCCACCATGCCCAAGTAGAGATGGGGCCTCCCTATGTTGCCCAGGCTGGTCCTGAACTCCTAGGTTCAAGCAGTGCCCCCACCTCAGCCTCCCAAAGTGCTGGGAGATTACAGGAGTGAGCTACCACGCTCGGCCCATCCTCTTAATAAATGGTAGGGCTGAGATTTGAACCTAGGGGCCTGAATCAGGAGTGAGTACTTCGCTTACCAGGAAGGGAATGTGGTCAGCATGACAACAAAGGCATCTCTGTCCTCCTTAAATGCAGCACCAACTCTGTAAACACACAGCAGGAGCTCTAGATAGACCACGTTTGTACACATTTACTGAGTGCATTTCCATGTCACCTTCAGGAAGAGTGGCGTTGGCTTGGGTGAGGAGAAGGAAGAAGAGAGGAGACTTCTGCCCTTGAGAGATTCTATTTTAATTTTTAAGAAAACACTGAACAGACCAAGCCCTGGATTTCAAGATCAGTTTTCGAGGTCTCCAGACATGAGGCAGTCATCTGAAAAGGGAGACATGACAGAGGAGTCTGACCTCTGTGTGGCCTCCTCGCTCTCCCTGCACTGCCTTCAGATCTCCCAGTGAATAGGAAAGGAGGGGAGACCTGCATCTGTGGAGCGAGCATCCCCTAATCCTGATCAATACCGATATGCTTCAAAAGGTTGCAAAAGGGGCCACATTCTCTAGTACTAAGACAATGGTGTTAAATCTAAATTTCTTGATAACCAAACTAAGGCATAAAGGCCAGTTAACTATGTCTAGTTCTAATATAACACTCTGGAATGTGCCCTGTGTTATCTTAGCCTAGCTTCCTAGAAATACTGAATTGCAATATTCCACGATGCAAGTCCCTCCCAGTAAACGCCTCTTTGGAGAAAGGACTTGGCTGTGACAAAGGCCGTAGTATATAGACGATGATCATTATGGTGGTGATGACAGCAGTGCTGATAGATTAGACAATAGCAGCAATGACCACGAGGGCAACGAAGACCATGAGTTGTTATGCAGCATCTAATACAGGTCAGGGGTGAATACTTTTGTGCTGACTGCTTTTCAAGCATTATTGTGCTATATCTTCACAACAATGATGAGAGGTGGGCATCAGCACAATGCCCCCTTTGAAGATGAGGAGGAGTTAGATGAGAAAGGCCAAGTCTCTGGGGCAAGGTGTCATAATTTGGGTCATGATATGAACCCAGGCCAATCTGACTCCAAAATTTCACATTCTTATCCACTGCTCATCTCTCTCTTCCTATTAGAAAACGTTATTATAGAAAGTTCTAAAAACAGGATATGCTGATTAGTCAAATTTTCTGGTAAATACATAGTAATCAGTTCCAAATACTCAATTGAAAAAAATTGCCGAAATGTTCATGGTCCCCAGTCCTGCCTTAGTAAATATAGCACACTAAATATAAATCTAGTTCTACTTTATTAATAGACACATGATGGACTATCTCCCAGCTATTTGGCAGAACAATCTGTTCTTATCGTAGAGTATTTCAGATGTAGGTACAGCATTGAGGAGGACCATACACTCAGCCAAGGGCATGCTCTGAAATTAGGGTAGTAAACATTAAGATCTTTTAAAAAATGTGTTTTATTATTTGCCTTTTTCTTATAAAACTTCAGTCAAAATTATTTGGGTTGATAAGTAGAAGTTTCACTGTAGTAAACTGTACCAATGGCTGCCCGTGGTATGTCCAGAACATAAGAGGGTTGATGAGAAACGGCAAAAGAAACAAACAAAAACTTGAAAACGTAACAAAACTTGGCATAAAAATTAAAATGACCAGCCCCCTGATCCTAAAGAAAGTCCATTTTCTCATAGGGGCAGTCAGTATATTTTTATCTTGTGGCTTAATGTTTTTGTAGACACATTAAATCATAAAAATCCAAGAAACCGTATCTCACTCCCAAACCACACAATGTATTTTAAGGAATATGTCCCTTTTCTAAGAAACTGCTTGATTTTCAGGAAGTGGTAATGTGGCAGGTGTGTTCCCATGATCAGCCAGAGAAACCAAATAAACGTTCCACTGGGCAAACCTGTTTCTCACAGATAAACAGCTGCGAGCTGCATGTGGGAGGGAAAGGGAACCTAAAGACTGCCCCTATGTCTGCCTGACACTTTCTGGTTTTCTGTTTCAATTGAAAAGGAAGATGGCAGGCTACAACTGAGCAGACCCTACTGTGGCCAGGCCAATCCCAGCCCCTGCATGGGACAGGAGTTTCAAAATCCCAGCTCTGGACAGAAGGCTCTGGTCACCTCTCCTCTAGGTAGACCTGGGAAGGGATAATTAAACTAGGAGTCGCAGGAGAAGCAGATTTCCCATGAAAAAGACATCATCACACAATTAATAGCTAGGCTTGATAGGAAGGGTAAGGAATGTCCCTCTTTACTTACTTCCAAGGCAGCCTCCACCTTGCTTCTCATACCACTCATCACATTGGAAACAATCACCTGTCTGTATCCTCAGTAGACTGTGAGCTCCTGGAAGTCCCCTGGGCACATAACAAGCACTCAATCAATGAGAATTATTGTTATTACAGTGTGTGTTCAAGAAATATCTGTTGAGTGAGTGGAACAGAGGAAGGAATGAAATAACTTGACTTTCCATTTGGAAAGTGTCTTGCTAAATCCTTGCTGTTAGAGTTCAGGAGTTGGGATACGATTTCCTACACTGCAACTTTGGTTTGTCATGTTGTAAGCCGGGTTAAAGGCAAATTTTTAAAAATATGAGACAGGGCTGAACTGGCTTTCTGTCTAGAAATTCTAGATTAAAATAAGGGTATGTCTAGGAGTGGGGAGCCAGCTGGCTATTTAGTAGGCTTAGAGGTTAAAGCAAAGTCTAAATGGAGTAAGAGACACTATTCCAAGGGGTCCCCTGGTCACACAGACAATACAGGGGCAGCATTCAGACTACCCAGGAATCTGCAGGACTTGGTATGAAAGAGAAAAAAGAAAAAATATATAGACAACCTAGGAGGTCTGAAGACTCACGGAGACTGACTGGCTGGGGCGGGACTGGCAGGAGCTGCTGGGAAGGCTGGGGCAGCTTCTCAGTGGTCCTGGCAGTAAATACTCTCCAGGAAAAGTGTGCCTTGCAGTGAAAGAGCTGCTGGGAAAATGGCTTGGACAATCAGACTGCAGTGCTGTGAGCTGGATTGCCCTTCCCCTAGCCAAGAGATGTCTCCTACCACCCTTCCCCTAAGCAGCATAAGAGTGAAACAGGGTGGACAGCTAATGCCCACTGACCTCCTGCTATGGACCACAGGCATTCTCCTGCGAAATGCTTGTGAGGTTGGTGACATCAGCATTACACTAATGACAAAACTGAGGCTGAGAACTGCAACTCACTTGCAATGGTACACCTGATAGTAGAACCAGAACTTTCACTGAAGGCCTACCTCTCGAGGGCCAAAAGAGAGCCTGTGACCCCACAGGACCGAGCCTGCCCCCTCAATGCCTGTCAGAGGCAGACTGGTGGGCGCAGAATGTGACAGCAAGTTGCTGTTGGCACACCCTGCTCTTCTGACAGCTTTGCAGGTTATTTCTCACAACTTTGCTGCCAGCTTCTCCCTGCCTGTCGCTGACCCCTGTCCCAGAGCCACCTCCGTCTGGAAACACCCACCCCCAACTCTAAAGTTGTAACCATACATACTTAAGGTAGAAAATTTAAGGGGACAAAGCAGAAAGGAATTAAGAAAAAAACGGAGTGACCTATTATTTTACAGAGAAACAATTTTAACATTTTGGATTAATTCCTTCATGTACTTTTCTTTTCTTTTGAGACGGAGTCTCACTCTGTCACCCAGGCTAGAACGGTGCGGTGGCGAAATCTCGGCTCACTGCAACCTCTGTCTCCTGGGTTCAGGTGATTCTCGTGCCTCAGCCTCCCTGGTAGCTGGGATTACAGGAGCGCACCACCATGCCTGGCTAATTTTTGTATTTTTAGTAGAGATGGGGTTTCACCACGTTGGCCAGGCTGGTCTCGAACACCTGGCCTCAAGTGATCCACCCACCTCAACCTCCCAAAGTCTTGAGATTACAGGCGTGAGCCCTTACATGCCTGGCCCCTTCCAGTAATTTTCTATGCATTTAGATGCAGATACTGTTTGCCTATCTTTAAAATGGTGTTGCACCAGACTAACTGTTTAGAGGTCCACTTCCCTGCTCAGCTGAGCACTGACACATGCAACCTGCCACCTGAGAGGATGGGCAGGCATTGCTTTTGTGAAATGCCATCACGGCTGCTGCTAACCATCCTGGGATTGCAGGAGAGTGTGGCTGAGGCAGAAGGACACTGGGGAATGAGGACATCAGGGGTTTGCAAACTTGTGTTTCTCCCTCCACTGCCCATCCTGCCAGCCTCAGAAGGTTAGCTGTGGAGGGTGGGCCAATCCCAACATACTCAAAATTTTAAAATCCTAAATGGTTAGCATTGGAAGGGATTTTAGAGGCTATCCAGCCCAATCCCCTCACTTGTAAATGAGGAAAGCAGAGTTGAGAGAGATTTAGCTTGCACTGGGGTCTAGGAGTGGCTCCTTGCCAACCTCAGGCTCCTCCTAGTCTACCGTCTGTCCCTGGACTCTGCTCCAGCCCCCCCCCCGCCTCACCCACCTGCCCCACTTGGCAGAGGGCAGCAGCCAGAGAAGGCAGGCCCAGGTCGGGGACAAGAGTCTCAGGACTCACCTTTCAAATGTAAAGAATCTCTCGTTACCATCACCATAACTCTTAGCCCAACCATTCCTCTTCAGATTCAAGGATATCTAAGTCTGATTGTGGAATTTTGTTGCAGAGTATTGGATACAGCTGTCAAATTCCAAAGGCATCCAATACCCACGCTCTCCACAGAGCAGTCCCTTATTACACAGGCTCTGCACCAGCTGAGAACCATGTTCCAGTCTCATATTGCTCAGAATCTCCTCTGGCCTTCACATAACTCAGGCACAGTCTCCCTGAATCATATGGCATGGGAAAGTCATGAGCAGTAAGACTTGGTTCAAGAAAAAATACAAAGTTCTGACCACTCAAAATACCAAGTTCTGACCACTCAGAAGTTCCCTTAGGTGATCTCATTCATGGGAGCTTTCCGTTTCTTGCTCTCCAGCCCCATTTCTTATTTGGGTTAGGGATCCCCTAGGGCTGCTCAGTGGTAGGGGGCCACTGAATTCAAAGCGGGCCACTGTACTTGAAGTAGATGGCTAGTGAAAAAAAAAAAAAAAAAAGGCCAGTCACAGTGGTTCAGGCCTATAACCCCAGCACTTTGGGAGGCTGAGGCAGGCAGATCACTCGAGGTCAGGAGTTTGAGACCAGCCTGGCCAACACGGGGGGAAACCCTGCCTGTACTAAAAATATAAAAATTAACTGGGCATGGTGGCACATGCCTGTAACTCTAGCTATGCAGGAGGCTGAGGCATGAGAATCATCTGAACCCAAGAGGCAGGGGGTGCAGTGAGCTGAGATCACCTCTGCACTCCAGCCTGAGTGACAGTGAGACTCTGTTAAAAAAAAAAACAAAACCTTCTTTCCTTCCCTCCTTCCTTCTTTCCTTCTTTCCTTCCCCTCCTCCTTCCTTCCCTCCTTCCCTTCCCTTCCCTTCCCCTTCCCCTTCCCCTTCCCTCCCTCCCTCCCTCCCTCCCTCCTTCCTTCCTGTTTCTGAGCATTTCTTTCCCAGGCACAAAGTAAACAAGCTTTCAAATACAGCACACTGAATACCCATGATAATTCTATAAAATGGATCCTATTCTTCCCATTTTAAAGATGAAGACCCCCAAGGCTCAGAGCAGTGAGGTGCAGATTTACTGTGATGCTAAGGAAGAAAGCTTCAGGGCCCTGCCAGCATGGACCCTTTCAAGGCCCTAGCAATATATTCTTAGAATCATGTAATTTTTAAATGAAATTTGCAATAGTAAGATATTATAACTGCAATTGATGAAAAGCACTGTATCTTTCAACACTGATGTCTCCTCCTGATACATTTCCCCTCATGTTTATACTGAGTGGTGTTACAGTAGCTATAGGTGTTTTGGGATCCAGCATAAGAGAAAGTTAATTTGGGGATAAATTTAGTTTGGGTGTAGTGGGATTTATGTCTATTGTTCACAGTCAGGTTAATGCAAAGTCAAGTGATTGCTAGCTGTCCCCATGGCTTCTAGAGCTATGCTTTCCACAAGTCAGTGGCTTTGAGACTCAAAGGTGCAATACCTGGCACCTGAGACATGAGAATAGGGGAGAAAAAATAGGATTGAAATATACAGAGCAGTCCGGGCGTGGTGGCTCACACCTGTCATCCCAGCATTTTGGGATGCCGAGGCGGGCAGATCCTCTGAGGTCGGGAGTTCAAGACCAGCCTGACCAACATGGAGAAACCCTGTCTCTACTAAAAATACAAAATTAGTTGGGTGTGGTGGCGCATGCCTGTAATCCCAGCTACTCGAGAGGCTGAAGCAGGAGAATCGCTTGAACCTGGGAGGCGGAGGTTATGGTGAGCTGAGATGGCACCATTGCACTCCAGCCTGGGCAACAAGAGTGAAACTCCATTTCAAACAAAAAAATAAATAAATAAATAAATAAATAAAGGAAAAGAAAAGAAAAAAGAAATACACAGAGCCAGAAGCTAGAGCATAGAACTTTCTTCCAGTCTTTGGACATGTGGAATTGAAGGAAAATTTAGTTTTCACTGATGCCTATTCCAAAAAGAAAGTTTTCTCCTGTCAGAAATGTATTTGATAATATAATGAATACAGTTATAAACATACCCTTTTTGGTGGGAATTACACAAAATATATTTTATCAAAATTCCTGTATTGTAGGATCCAACCTATGGCAGTAAAACAAAAAAAGTGGATGTCTGTGTCTGAAGCCATGTTTTATGCAATGTAACTATCAATAATAAAAAATAAATATTGTCAATCATGCTAGAAGAAAAACTAAATTTTCTTTTCAATCTCCCTTTAGAAAAATTACAAAATCACTGTCATATGAAGAGGTGATCAAAGTGTATTCAGCCAAAAGATATTCAGGGAAAAAGGTATTACGGAGGTTTCACAGGCAAATAATAAAAATATTTTGTTATTTTTCTGGATTTTATAAAGTTTGTGATACACGTCAGGTTTTAAAAACTTATATTGGATGTGATTTATTTTCTTATTCTAAATAAATATTCACCATGGTACCTAATTTTGTATTTGTAATGTTATATTCTTTTTCTTAAAGAGGTCCCCCAGTTGCTTAAACTTCAAGCCCTACAAAATCTCAATCCATCCCTGGAGGTGAAATAACTACCCCAGCCAGGAAGTGGCAGACCCAGGACTAGAGGACTTGGTCCCCTGACTTTGGGATCCCCTGAACCTCACACATTTGTGCCCGGTCATCCATAGGGCAGCCTGGGCTACAAGGGGCAGGGTGCTAGTGGAGAAGGTCAAAGGATGATGAATTTAAAAACTGGATACCATCACTGCAGCCAGCATATGTGGCTTCTACCTCACCTGAACAGACAGCAAGAGGCTTTCTGAAGGCCTGAGTATGCAACTGACAAATCCTGACTCTGTTAAAACCAAGTGCCCAGATTAAGGATAAATAGCCCAAAATCCCCAAACAATATAATTTGAATCTGGCTTGATTCTTCTGGGTGTCACATTCCCTAAACTTGCACTGTCCAAAATGGTGGTCACTAGCTACATGTGGCTATTTAAATTTAAATTAATTAAAAGAATAAATTAATGAAATAAAATTAAAAATCCAGTCC